>NC_068423.1:28615249-28760249 GCF_023373465.1 Oncorhynchus keta
ATGTGATATGTGTGTTTAAGACTATTCTTGTGACTGATTACGGTCCTATAGTATCACAGAGTTGAGTTTTTATAGTTATCAGACAGTTTATATTCCCACAATGGAGAGGGTGAGATAACCATTAAAAGGTCCAACCCCTTTACTTCTCTGCTGTTCTGTCAACCTTTAGTTGCGTTAAACATGTCTATATATGTCTAAATATTGGTTCTCTATATAAGGCGTGTTATTCCCCAACTCCGCCCACCAGACAACATTGGCTCCCACTCACCTGTGTAATTATTACCTATTAAGGTAATTCAAATGACTTTATTTGCGTAAAGTGATAGCTTAGAGTGTTTATAAATATAGTAGCTAAGTTTAAAATGAACAACCATAAATAGTTTTTAAACGTTTTCTTAATATACTTGTTTAAACAATGGTATAGCCCCGGGCTACATCAGACATTAGAGGTGAAAGGGTTCTAGCTAGCTGACTGTAACCAAAACCTCCCACTTGTTCTACCTGCTTCTTCTTTTTCCGGACCAGACGACGCTGCTCCAGACCAGATACCACTTTCTTCACACAACAGCAGTCAAAAAATGGTGAGTTCTGGAGGTTTCTGCACGGATGTTTGTTTCTTCTTCTTTCTAAGCCAACCAAATTCTCAGTGTTGTAATATATGTTTATGGGGTTAGAGATTAGGACATGTGCTATGTGTGAAACTGAGAGAAATTGTTTTTAAAATAACTTCAAAATGGACAGTAGTATTACCTCTCTCTCCGGTCGAGTATTCCCCTCGATACTACACGGATAATTGTAAGGACATAACTTGTAGCCCCAGTGGGAATCTATTCTGACTCCTTGGCTCTTTTGGCTCTTTTCACAACCTCCAAAGAAAGTGGTCTGATTTTCACTGAAGAAAAAACGTCTCTGTTGTTTCCCATGACAACATACTTAACCTTCATCCGAATGCCAAGAGTTTCGTCTTACAATATCTTTGGATTCTTCTGCAAGTAAGGAATAGAACCGTTTTAGGTTGCATTCGAATTGCCCTGTATATAGGGAACAGGGTGCCATAGGGCTCTGGTCTAAAGTAGTGCACTATATAGGGAACAGGGTGCCATAGGGCCCTGGTCTAAAGTAGTGCACTATATAGGGAACAGGGTGCCATAGGGCCCTGGTCTAAAGTAGTGCACTATATAGGTAACAGGGTGCCATAGGGCCCTGGTCTAAAGTAGTGCACTATATAGGGAATAGGGTTCTGGTCTAAAGTAGTGCACTATATAGGGAACAGGGTGCCATAGGGCTCTGGTCTAAAGTAGTGCACTATATAGGGAACAGGGTGCCATAGGGCCCTGGTCTAAAGTAGTGCACTATATAGGGAATAGGGTTCTGGTCTAAAGTAGTGCACTATATAGGGAA
The DNA here is from genome assembly GCF_023373465.1 of Oncorhynchus keta. NCBI lineage: Eukaryota > Metazoa > Chordata > Actinopteri > Salmoniformes > Salmonidae > Oncorhynchus > Oncorhynchus keta. Next base: position 28,616,651 of record NC_068423.1, read on the forward strand.
TAGGGTGCCATAGGGTTCTGGTCTAAAGTAGTGCACTATATAGGGTGCCATAGGGCTCTGGTCTAAAGTAGTGCACTATATAGGGAATAGGGTTCTGGTCTAAAGTAGTGCACTATATAGGGTGCCATAGGGCTCTGGTCTAAAGTAGTGCACTATATAGGGAATAGGGTTCTGGTCTAAAGTAGTGCACTATATAGGGAATAGGGTGCCATAGGGTTCTGGTCTAAAGTAGTGCACTATATAGGGTGCCATAGGGCTCTGGTCTAAAGTAGTGCACTATATAGGGAATAGGGTACCAATGGTGACGGAACCCAAGACATGGACCTGAATGAAAGTAAAGCACTATATATAGAATAATGTGACTTGTTCTATGGGCCCAGGTTCAAAAAAGTCCACTATATAGGGAATAGGGTGCCATGGGTTATATAACCAGCTCCCTCCTGAGTATTTAGGATTGGCCAGGGTGGCTATACTACTAGTGCTGACTTGTTCCCCACCGTCTCCAGGAATGTGGCTGACAGAGGCCTAGAACATTCTCAAGGCAACTAATTCCTAGAGAGAGATACAATATGAAACACTGAAATATTAAAATAAGATCTATTTCCTCTGTTTGTACCCCATGTATTTCTCTCTCTCTCTCTCTCTCTCTCTCTCTCTCGCTACACCCCATGTATTTCTCTCTCTCTCGCTACACCCCATGTATTTCTCTCTCTCTCGCTACACCCCATGTATTTCTCTCTCTCTCTCTACACCCCATGTATTTCTCTCTCTCTCTCTACACCCCATGTATTTCTCTCTCTCTCTCTCTACACCCCATGTATTTCTCTCTCTCTCTCTCTACACCCCATGTATTTCTCTCTCTCTCTCTCTACACCCCATGTATTTCTCTCTCTCTCTCTACACCCCATGTATTTCTCTCTCTCTCTCTCTACACCCCATGTATTTCTCTCTCTCTCTCTCTACACCCCATGTATTTCTCTCTCTCTCTCTCTACACCCCCCATGTATTTCTCTCTCTCTCTCTCTCTCTCTACACCCCATGTATTTCTCTCTCTCTCTCTCTCTCTACACCCCATGTATTTCTCTCTCTCTCTCTCTCTACACCCCATGTATTTCTCTCTCTCTCTCTCTCTACACCCCATGTATTTCTCTCTCTCTCTCTCTCTACACCCCATGTATTTCTCTCTCTCTCTCTCTCTACACCCCATGTATTTCTCTCTCTCTCTCTCTCTACACCCCATGTATTTCTCTCTCTCTCTCTCTCTCACCCCATGTATTTCTCTCTCTCTCTCTCTCTACACCCCATGTATTTCTCTCTCTCTCTCTCTCTACACCCCATGTATTTCTCTCTCTCTCTCTACACCCCATGTATTTCTCTCTCTCTCTCTCTCACCCCATGTATTTCTCTCTCTCTCTCTCTCTCTACACCCCATGTATTTTTTCTCTCTCTCTCTCTCTCTCTCTCTCTACACCCCATGTATTTTCTCTCTCTCTCTCTCTCTCTCTCTACACCCCATGTATTTTCTCCTCTCTCTCTCTCTCTCTCTCTACACCCCATGTATTTTCTCTCTCTCTCTCTCTCTACACCCCATGTATTTTTCTCTCTCTCTACACCCCATGTATTTCCCATCTATTTCTCTCTCTCTCTCTCTCTCTCTACACCCCATGTATTTCTCTCTCTCTCTCTCTCACCCCATGTATTTCTCTCTCTCTCTCTCTCACCCCATGTATTTCTCTCTCTCTCTCTCTCTCTCTCACCCCATGTATTTCTCTCTCCCCTGTATTTCTATTTCACCCCATGTATTTCTCTCTCTCTCTCTCTCTCTACACCCCATGTATTTCTCTCTCTCTCTCTACACCCCATGTATTTCTCTCTCTCTCTCTCTACACCCCATGTATTTCTCTCTCTCTCTCTCTCTCTCTCTCTCTACACCCCATGTATTTCTCTCTCTCTCTCTCTCTCTCTCTCTCTACCCCCCATGTATTTCTCTCTCTCTCTCTCTCTCTCTCTCTACACCCCATGTATTTCTCTCTCTCTCTCTCTCTCTACACCCCATGTATTTTCTCTCTCTCTCTCTCTCTCTACACCCCATGTATTTTTCTCTCTCTCTCTCTCTCTACACCCCATGTATTTCTCTCTCTCTCTCTCTCTACACCCCATGTATTTCTCTCTCTCTCTCTCTCTCTACACCCCATGTATTTCTCTCTCTCTCTCTCTCTCTACACCCCATGTATTTCTCTCTCTCTCTCTCTCTACACCCCATGTATTTTCTCTCTCTCTCTCTCTCTACACCCCATGTATTTCTCTCTCTCTCTCTCTCTACACCCCATGTATTTCTCTCTCTCTCTCTCTCTACACCCCATGTATTTCTCTCTCTCTCTCTCTCTCTACACCCCATGTATTTCTCTCTCTCTCTCTCTCTCTACACCCCATGTATTTTCTCTCTCTCTCTCTCTCTACACCCCATGTATTTCTCTCTCTCTCTCTCTCTCTCTCACCCCATGTATTTCTCTCTCTCTCTCTCTCTCTACACCCCATGTATTTCTCTCTCTCTCTCTCTCTACACCCCATGTATTTCTCTCTCTCTCTCTCTCTCTCTCTACACCCCATGTATTTCTCTCTCTCTCTCTCTACACCCCATGTATTTCTCTCTCTCTCTCTCTCTCTCTACACCCCATGTATTTCTCTCTCTCTCTCTCTCTCTCTCTACACCCCATGTATTTCTCTCTCTCTCTCTCTCTACACCCCATGTATTTCTCTCTCTCTCTCTCTCTCTCTCTCTCTCTACACCCCATGTATTTCTCTCTCTCTCTCTCTCTCTCTACACCCCATGTATTTCTCTCTCTCTCTCTCTCTCTCTACACCCCATGTATTTCTCTCTCTCTCTCTCTCTCTCTACACCCCATGTATTTCTCTCTCTCTCTCTCTCTCTACACCCCATGTATTTCTCTCTCTCTCTCTCTCTCTACACCCCATGTATTTCTCTCTCTCTCTCTCTCTACACCCCATGTATTTTCTCTCTCTCTCTCTCTCTACACCCCATGTATTTTTCTCTCTCTCTCTCTCTCTACACCCCATGTATTTTTCTCTCTCTCTCTCTCTCTACACCCCATGTATTTTTTCTCTCTCTCTCTCTCTCTACACCCCATGTATTTTTCTCTCTCTCTCTCTCTACACCCCATGTATTTTCTCTCTCTCTCTCTCTCTACACCCCATGTATTTTTCTCTCTCTCTCTCTCTCTACACCCCATGTATTTTTCTCTCTCTCTCTCTCTACACCCCATGTATTTTTCTCTCTCTCTCTACACCCCATGTATTTTCTCTCTCTCTCTACACCCCATGTATTTTTCTCTCTCTCTCTCTACACCCCATGTATTTTTCTCTCTCTCTCTACACCCCATGTATTTTCTCTCTCTCTCTACACCCCATGTATTTTCTCTCTCTCTCTCTCTACACCCCATGTATTTTTCTCTCTCTCTCTACACCCCATGTATTTCTCTCTCTCTCTCTACACCCCATGTATTTCTCTCTCTCTCTCTACACCCCATGTATTTCTCTCTCTCTCTCTCTACACCCCATGTATTTCTCTCTCTCTCTCTCTCTCTACACCCCATGTATTTCTCTCTCTCTCTCTACCCCATGTATTTCTCTCTCTCTCTCTCTACACCCCATGTATTTCTCTCTCTCTCTCTCTCTCTCTACACCCCATGTATTTCTCTCTCTCTCTCTCTCTCTCTACACCCCATGTATTTCTCTCTCTCTCTCTCTCTCTCTACACCCCATGTATTTCTCTCTCTCTCTCTCTCTACACCCCATGTATTTCTCTCTCTCTCTCTCTACACCCCATGTATTTCTCTCTCTCTCTCTCTCTCTCTCTCTCTACACCCCATGTATTTCTCTCTCTCTCTCTCTCTCTACACCCCATGTATTTCTCTCTCTCTCTCTCTCTCTCTCTACACCCCATGTATTTCTCTCTCTCTCTCTCTACACCCCATGTATTTCTCTCTCTCTCTCTCTCTCTCTCTACACCCCATGTATTTCTCTCTCTCTCTCTCTCTCTCTCTACACCCCATGTATTTTCTCTCTCTCTCTCTCTCTACCCCCCATGTATTTTCTCTCTCTCTCTACTCTCTACACCCCATGTATTTTTCTCTCTCTCTCTCTCTCTACACCCCATGTATTTTCTCTCTCTCTCTCTCTCTACACCCCATGTATTTTTCTCTCTCTCTCTCTCTCTACACCCCATGTATTTTCTCTCTCTCTCTCTCTCTACACCCCATGTATTTTTTCTCTCTCTCTCTCTCTCTACACCCCATGTATTTTCTCTCTCTCTCTCTCTACACCCCATGTATTTTCTCTCTCTCTCCATGTATTTTCTCTCTCTACACCCCATGTATTTTCTCTCTCTCTCTCTACACCCCATGTATTTTTCTCTCTCTCTACACCCCATGTATTTTTCTCTCTCTCTCTACACCCCATGTATTTTTCTCTCTCTCTCTCTACACCCCATGTATTTCTCTCTCTCTCTCTCTACACCCCATGTATTTCTCTCTCTCTCTCTCTACACCCCATGTATTTCTCTCTCTCTCTCTCTCTACACCCCATGTATTTCTCTCTCTCTCTCTCTCTACACCCCATGTATTTCTCTCTCTCTCTGTATTGTTCTCTCTCTGGACCCCATGTATTTCTCTCTCTCTCTCTCTCTCTCTACACCCCATGTATTTCTCTCTCTCTCTCTCTCTCTCTACACCCCATGTATTTCTCTCTCTCTCTCTCTCTACACCCCATGTATTTGTCTCTCTCTCTCTCTCTACACCCCATGTATTTCTCTCTCTCTCTCTCTCTCTGTATTTCTCTCTCTCTCACCCCATGTATTTCTCTCTCTCCTCTGTGACACCCCATGTATTTCTCTCTCTCTCTCTCTCTCTCTCTCTCTACACCCCATGTATTTCTCTCTCTCTCTCTCTCTCTCTACACCCCATGTATTTTCTCTCTCTCTCTCTACACCCCATGTATTTCTCTCTCTCTCTCTCACCCCCATGTATTTCTCTCTCTCTCTCTCTCTCTCTCACCCCATGTATTTCTCTCTCTCTCTCTCTACACCCCATGTATTTCTTCTCTCTCTCTTCTGACACCCCATCTATTCTCTCTCTCTCTCTCTACACCCCATGTATTTCTCTCTCTCTCTCTCTACACCCCATGTATCTCTCTCTCTCTCTCTCTACACCCCATGTATTTCTCTCTCTCTCTCTCTACACCCCATGTATCTCTCTCTCTCTCTCTCTACACCCCATGTATCTCTCTCTCTCTCTCTACACCCCATGTATTTCTCTCTCTCTCTCTCCCCATCTCTACACCCCATGTATTTCTCTCTCTCTCTCTCTCTACACCCCATGTATTTCTCTCTCTCTCTCTCTCTCCAGACACCCCATGTATTTCTCTCTCTCTTTCTCTACACCCCATGTATTTCTCTCTCTTTCTCTCTAATCACCCCATGTGTATTTCTCTCTCTCTCTCTCTACACCCCATGTTCTATTTCTCTTCTCTCTCTCTCTCTCTCTACACCCCATGTATTTCTCTCTCTCTTTATAACCCCATGTATTTCTCTCTCTCTCTCTCTCTACCCCATGTATTTCTCTCTCTCTCTCTCTACACCCCATGTATTTCTCTTCTCTCTCTCTCTCTCTCCACCCCATGTATTTCTCTCTCTCTCTCTCTCTTGGACCCCATGTATTTCTCTCTCTCTCTCTGCTCTACACCCCATGTGTGTTTCTCTCTCTCTCTCTCTACACCCCATGTATTTCTCTCTCTCTCTCTACACCCCATGTGTGTTTCTCTCTCTCTCTCTCTACACCCCATGTATTCTATTATACTCATTGTCAAATCCAACTTTAGGACAACGTTCACATTTAGAATCTAGTTCTGACTTGTTCCAGTCTTTCTGGAATGTGACAGACTGAAGACCTTTTTCCTAAGGCTACAACACACCAATGGCGTTAGTCGGCTGAGAGTACTTGCAAAGCAGCGCTTTTTTTTTTCATGTAGAATCGAGTGACATTTGTTAGCAGTCAGACATCAACAGCGCACTGAGAGATCGGTAGACTAACGGGAGATCCACGTTCCTCTGACTCTATTTCTCTCCTTTGTGACCGTTGTCTTCTCTCCTTTGTGACTGTTGTCTTCTCTCCTTTGTGACTGTTGTCTTCTTCTTCTCTCCTTTGTGACATTGTCTGTCTTCCTTTGTGACGTTGTCTTCTCTCCTTTGTGACGTTGTCTTCTCTCCTTTGTGACGTTGTCTTCTCTCCTTTGTGACGTTGTCTTCTCTCCTTTGTGACGTTGTCTTCTCTCCTTTGTGACATTGTCTTCTCTCCTTTGTGACGTTGTCTTCTCTCCTTTGTGACGTTGTCTTCTCTCCTTTGTGACGTTGTCTTCTCTCCTTTGTGACGTTGTCTTCTCTCCTTTGTGACGTTGTCTTCTCTCCTTTGTGACGTTGTCTTCTCTCCTTTGTGACTGTTGGAGTCTTCTCTCCTTTGTGACGTTGTCTGTCTTCTTTCTCTCCTTTGTGACATTGTCTTCTCTCTTTGTGACGTTGTCTTCCCAGTTGTCTTGCTCTTCAAGAACTCCTTTGTGACTGTTGTCTTCTCTCCTTTGTGACGTTGTCTTCTCTCCTTTGTGACGTTGTCTTCTCTCCTTTGGACGTCTGTGCTTCTACCAGTTCCAGAACATTGTCTTCTCTTTTCTTTGTGACGTTGTCTTCTCTCCTTTGTGGGTTGTCTTCTTCTCTTTATTTTTAAATGTTATGTAGACTTTAAGTTGTCTTCTCTCCTTTGTGACTTGTCTTATTCCGAGACGTTGTCTTCTCACATAGCATTGTTGTCTTAAAAACTCTGAACGTTTTATAATATAATGTGGGATGCCACGTTGTCTTCTCTCCTTTGTGACCCTTCTCTCCTTTGTGGGGTTGTCTTCTTCTTCTCTTTTGTGAATTGTCTTCTCTCCAAGGTGTGAACAGACCCTTCTCCCTTTATGAATGGGAGGACCGAGGTTCTTTTGTGACTTGTTCCTCTCCTTTGTGACATTGTCTTCTCTCATTTGTGGTAGGTTGGGCTCTCCTTTGACCCAGTCTTCTTCCTGTGACGTTGTCTTCTCTGAATGTGGACCGTTGTCTTCTTCTCTCCTTTGTGACGTTGTGGTCTCTTCTTTGGGGTCCAGAACTTATCAAAAAGGAAATACGCCAGAAAGCAATCTTTGTTTCAACCCAGTGTGATCGTTGTCCTCTCCTTTGTGACCAGGCCTCTGGAATAGCGGTCCACGATGATGTCGTTCTCACATTTGACAAGATCAGAGTTCGCCTCCAGGGGGCGGACAAACAGGAGCAGCTGAAGCTGGTGCTCTTCAAGATCAGCGACGACGGGAAATGTATCGTTGTGGACGAGGACAAGTGCCTGAAGGTCAGAGGAGCCATATAATACATGTCATTTAGCAGACATTTTTGTTTTTACGTATGGGTGGTTCAGGTGGGGTCAACCCACTGCCCAGGGGGTCCAGAACATTGAATGGGATGGCCGTGGTCTACAGACCCAGTTCCAGGGGTCCAGAACATTATGAATATGGCATTGGCTAAGACTTTTCTTAAACATTTATAATTTGGCCAAGGTGGCGTTCCTTGCATCCAGAACATTATGAATGGGATGGCCTTGGAGTTCTTACTCAATTGATTTTTAAATGTTATGTAGAATAAGGTCCAAGAAATAATTTAAGGAGTTGTGTACTAAATCTCTCATTTGCTATCTTGTTCTTATTCTAGACATTCACCTACACATAGCATTGTTTAAAAACTCTGAACATTTTATAATATAATGTAATTGGGAGCTAACGTGGTTGCCATAGATTCATGTAGCGTCATATTAATGCATTAAAATACAGAAGCTACAATGTCCAAGCTTTCTTACTATTATTGCTATTAGGGGTTGTAACGTGAGCATCTAGAGAAAAAAACCCACTATCATTGCAGTTAATTAATCAATTACCAATCAATTAAGGTCAAGGACCTGAACGGGGAGGAGGACGTATTCAGACCCAGATCAGGGGGTCCAACATGAATGGGATGGCCAAGGTGGCGGAGACTGTTCAGGGGGTCCAGAACATTATGCCCTGGAGTACAGACCCAGTTCAGGGGGTCCAGAACATTATGAATGGGATGGCCGAGGTGGCGTACAGACCCAGTTCAGGGGGAACATTATGAATGGGATGGCCATGTGGTAGGTTGGGCCATAACCCTGTATGACTGTTCCTGGGAGAGCAAGGACAGCCCCAAGGAAGGTCCAGAACATTATGAATGGACATGCACCCAGTTCAGGGGGTCCAGAACATTATGAATGGGATGGCAGGTGGCGTACAGACCCAGTTCCATGTCAGAACATTATGAATGGGATGGCCAAGGTGGAGTGACCCAGTTCAGGGGGTTTCCAGAACATGAATGGGATTGACTCAAGGCAGAATTGTTCAGGGGGTCCAGAACATTATGAATGGGATGGCTTGGGTTTGAGACCCAGTTCAGGGGGTCCAGAACACTTATCAAAAAGAATGGGATGGCCAGCTCAAAGCAATACATTAAAGCAAAGTTCCAAGGTCCAGAACATTATGAATGGGATGGCAGTTCTGTTTCAACACTTTCATCCAATCACCTTCAGGGGTGCATTATGAATGGGATGGCCGAGGTGGTGTGTATGACCCAGTTCAGGGGGTCCAAATGGAAATGAAATGGACTGAAACAGGGGGTCCAGAGATTGCAGGGACTTGTCCAGAAGATTATGAATTTCAAACTCCGGGGTCCTTATTGCATTCTAGAAGTTGGGTTCCAGAACATTTTGAATGGGATGGATGAATCAGACCCAGTTCATTCCAGAAAATATACATTTCTAAATACAGGGGGTCCAGAACATTATGAATGTTCAACTGTCGTTCAAAGTTCAGGGGTTCCAGAACATTATGAATGGGATGGCCGAGGTGGAGTACAGACCCAGTTCAGGGGGTCCAGAACATTATGAATGGGATGGCCAAGGTGGAGTACAGACCCAGTTCAGGGGGTCCAGAACATTATGAATGGGATGGCCGAGGTGGCGTACAGACCCAGTTCAGGGGGTCCAGAACATTATGAATGGGATGGCCGAGGTGGCGTACAGACCCAGTTCAGGGGTCCAGAACATTATGAATGGGATGGCCGAGGTGGCGTACAGACCCAGTTCAGGGGGTCCAGAACATTATGAATGGGATGGCCGAGGTGGCGTACAGACCCAGTTCAGGGGGTCCAGAACATTATGAATGGGATGGCCAAGGTGGAGTACAGACCCAGTTCAGGGGGTCCAGAACATTATGAATGGGATGGCCAAGGTGGAGTACAGACCCAGTTCAGGGGGTCCAGAACATTATGAATGGGATGGCCGAGGTGGAGTACAGACCCAGTTCAGGGGTCCAGAACATTATGAATGGGATGGCCGAGGTGGGGTACAGACCCAGTTCAGGGGGTCCAGAACATTATGAATGGGATGGCCGAGGTGGCGTACAGACCCAGTTCAGGGGGTCCAGAACATTATGAATGGGATGGCCGAGGTGGCGTACAGACCCAGTTCAGGGGGTCCAGAACATTATGAATGGGATGGCCGAGGTGGCGTACAGACCCAGTTCAGGGGGTCCAGAACATTATGAATGGGATGGCCGAGGTGGCGTACAGACCCAGTTCAGGGGGTCCAGAACATTATGAATGGGATGGCCGAGGTGGTGTACAGACCCAGTTCAGGGGGTCCAGAACATTATGAATGGGATGGCCGAGGTGGGGTACAGACCCAGTTCAGGGGGTCCAGAACATTATGAATGGGATGGCCGAGGTGGAGTACAGACCCAGTTCAGGGGGTCCAGAACATTATGAATGGGATGGCCGAGGTGGCGTACAGACCCAGTTCAGGGGGTCCAGAACATTATGAATGGGATGGCCGAGGTGGAGTACAGACCCAGTTCAGGGGGTCCAGAACATTATGAATGGGATGGCCGAGGTGGAGTACAGACCCAGTTCAGGGGGTCCAGAACATTATGAATGGGATGGCCGAGGTGGAGTACAGACCCAGTTCAGGGGGTCCAGAACATTATGAATGGGATGGCCGAGGTGGAGTACAGACCCAGTTCAGGGGGTCCAGAACATTATGAATGGGATGGCCAAGGTGGAGTACAGACCCAGTTCAGGGGGTCCAGAACATTATGAATGGGATGGCCGAGGTGGCGTACAGACCCAGTTCAGGGGGTCCAGAACATTTTGAACCTTAATCGTTGCACGGTGGATTGTTTTTCTTCAGTATATTTATTATAATGGTTCAACACACGAAAGGCTTCAGATTAGGTTTGGTCCATTTCCCTGTTCAAATCAATTCCAACGTCTTGTTAGTGTATGCAATCGGTAAATTCACTTGAAAGTGCCATTCAGAGGTCGAATTATACTGTGATATTTGAAGGCTCTATGTTTTTATCCCTCCAATGTAAAAATACATCGGCTTTATAGTAAAGACATAATGGGTCAACACAACCAGTCATGATGTTTTCATCTGATTGTGAAAAACAAATCACTTCAAAAGTAGATGAAGTAGGTTACCTGCACAAGTCCGGCATCCCAACAGTCCGGCATCCCAACAGTCCGGCATCCCAACAGTCCGGCATCCCAACAGTCCGGCATCCCAACAGTCCGGCATCCCAGTCCGGCACGGTCCGGGTCCGGCATCCGGTCCGGCATCCCAACAGTCCGTCCGTCCGCATCCCAACGGTCCGGCATCCCAACGGTCCGGCATCCTAACGTCCGGCATCCCAACAGTCCGTCCGCATCCCATCCCACATCCCAACGTCCGGCATCCCAACGGCATCCCAACGTCCGGCATCCCAACGGCATCCTAACCATCCTAACGGTCCATCCCAACGGTCCGGCATCCCCGGCATCCTAACGGTCCGGCATCCCAACGGTCCGGCATCCTAACGGTCCCCAACGGTCCGGCATCCCAACGGTCCGGCATCCCAACGGTCCGGCATCCCAACGGTCCGGCATCCCAACGGTCCGGCATCCCAACGGTCCGGCGGGGTGATCCGCTTTGTTATTGTTTCAAGTGCGGACAGTAGCCTGATGAATGACACAGAAATGACATGTGGCCTGAGGTAGTCTAGTAGTCTAAGCCAGGTCCTCCAGAACAGACACACCGCTGCAGCATGGGTTTACGAAACCAACTGCTATTTCAGCAACCACTCTCCTCTCTTTTTAATCTCCAATAAAACCCAAACTAAAATATGTGAGGAGTGGGATTCCTCAATAAAGAGAAATTGACTGACTGGGCTGTGTTCTCGTGTGTTTCACAGGTCTGAAGTTTGAGTGGCAAGTGAACGACATGTCAGACGCCAAAGACAGCTCCGTCTTCATCGATAAACTGGGAGGCAGAGGAGTCGTTAAAAGACTGGAGGGGAAAGAGGTCTAAGAACCTCCTGACCTGGGTTCAAATACTATTTGAAAATCCTTCAGATAACTTTCAGCGTTTGCTTAAGCCTGCTAGGTGGGCTTTAAAAAAAAAAAATAACGTTTGGGACTTTTCTATTACTTCCGTTGCAACAAGTTCAATCAAGTATTTGAGTTCGAATAGTGTTTGAACACAGGTCTGGTCAAAACACCAATGCAAAAGCAGCCCACTTCCTGTGTGTCCTATTGAACTGTCCATCACAGAGTATTGTAATTGATTTGGTCTTTATTATTTTTTTTTAAACTCCCTTGTTCAATGGCAGATTGGTAATAAAATAGCTACTCATGTAGTTGATAAATGCCATAACTGCTTCATGATTTATACAAATGAACATTAATTTTCTTGTAGCTTGGGATCTTAGTATCAGCCTTGAATGGAATTGTTGTGTTTGTTGGTATCCTGTGTCTATTGACTCTGTTCCAGACCAATCATCTGATGTGATTCAAATCACATTATTCATATACCTTCCATGTTTGCTGATGTTTTGTTGAAATTTTGAAAGTTTCACTAAATATATTGTTTAAAAGGAAGATACCTCTGCAGAATGTTGATGACAGAAGCTCCACCACTTCATAATAAAGAGAAAATGAATTTCCTGTATACTCCCCTGGATGGTCTGTCTATCTGTGCAGTTTTCCCATTTGATATCACAGAGATTGACAGTAAGGTTTGCATTACTGTCTGGGGCAATTGTCAACAGGGCAAGTTAAGCCTGGTCTGTTGGTTCTGGTGTTGTACTTTGTATTCCATGTTATAGAGAAGCTCCTCGAACACAGAACACTTTATTTTCTGAAAATACAGTTTTTTTCCACGAGCACATGGAGTAGTCAGCCACATAGATCAAACCAGGGTACCCAGAGATAGTGAACAAGCTCAATTTTGGTGGCTTTTAGTACATTCGAATGTCTCGAGTCCATTCAAAATACTTCCAAATTATTGAATACTAGTGAGTTTCCCTCCCAAATTGGAAAAATGTGTTGTGGTATTGTGTTTACTAATCTGAATTACTGAAAATGTATGAATTTAGTGTATTGTTTGTTTTTTGGATATCGTCTAGGCAACTGGCGGACCCGGTCCAGACCCAGAACGGGGTCAATACAGACCGCAGCCCCCCTCCTGCCAAAGCAGCAGATACTCTTCCTGGGGTCCACATGAAACCTGACATAATACATAGTACAGACGAGAATGGAGTTCCTTACGTGTGCAGTTACAAAACAAGGAATGGTGGTCCAACCCAAAACCATTACATACTGGTGTTTACCTCAGCTCATTGGCTATCTACCCAGCTAGATTTCAAGAAGATCATTGGGCAGAAATACAGTCAATCAATGAAGCTTCACTAAAATTATTGGTGCGCAAGGTTTGCTCGTTGTCCTCAAATCAGTTCACTTCACGTCAATACGCCCCGCAAAAAAAAACTGAGGTTTGGCTGTGTTGCAAACATCCAGAGGACTGAAACCAACCACGATAAACGATGGTGTGTAATTACGTTGAATGCTCCGTAAAAAATTGACGACACAAACGGGTTACAAAATGTTTAGATTTAGGCTATAAAAATTGATTTTATCAAAGAAAACGGCACTTCATTTGATCACTGGGACCCTCAGGTAGAGAAATAAGAGCAAGATATCAGAATGTAAAGTCATAATTTTACCTTCAGATCTGAAAACTGTCATGGCGGAAAAGGGTTGTTGTTGATTGCTCTTCTCAAACAAAAGCATGGTATTTGTTCTCTGTAATAGCTATTTTAAATCGGAAAACGTAGTTTGATTACCAAGATCCTAATCTTTTGAAGGATGTAAGACGCTTGCAATGTTTAATGTTACGACTGTGTATTTTTAGTTGTCTGAAATGAAATGAAATGAAATGTCCCCTGATGCTGTACGGGGATCGCAGCCATAAGAGGATATTAAAACTATACGATTATACTCTACCAATACCTCGGTCATTATTCTAATAATATATTTCACATTGCTAGAGCATGTACGTTTAAATTGCCAGCGTTATACCCGGTGGAAACACGGTTGCATTACATTGTTTGAGTAACTGGCTTGGACAACAAACACTCGATTTTTGGCATCTTATGTCAAAGTATTGTTGGCAAATGGAATGCGCCACTCAATCCAACATTCTCTTTTGTTTCAGGATTCTTGGCTATACCTTGAAGAGATACAATGCCGAGTCTTTCTCCCCCAAAATAATTTGGTCCAGTGTCGTTGTCTACAAGTCATGGGCATGCCTCCGTGACACAGACCCTTACAGAAAAAAACACGAGGACTCTTACACCTCAGTGATGTGAAGCGAAAAAGTCTAGCAAAATGCTTAGCGCATAGCGTTTAAAAGGTATTGTAACGACCCTGGGTTTATAAGAGCGGATATTGACTGCTGCTTGAACATGCTTTTGGGGCACAGTTGATAGCGCGCTGGAATTCGGGTTAGAAGGTCAAGGGTTCGAGGCCTGCTCCCTGCCTGTGCCATTAACAGTATTATCAGATATTAATAATCTTAATCAGAGAAGTTTTTTTGTTTTTTTACATGGACGATACAATGGAGATAATATAAGACAAGTACCGGAAACAATTGAACACTATGAAAAATATGGTAAACAAGGACTGGTATTCATGGCTGACTTTGAAAAGGCCTTTGATAAAGTACGACTGGAGTTTATATATAAATGCCTGTAATATTTACATTTTGGAGAATCTCTTATAAAATGGGTTAAAGTTATGTACAGTAACCCGAGGTGTAAAATGGTAAGTAATGGCTACTTCTCAGAAAGTGTGAAACTGTCAAGAGGAGTAAAACAAGGTTGTCCACTGTCGGCATATCTACTTTGGCGCAGCAGGGTAACCTAGTTAGAGCGTTGGACTAGTAACCGGAACGTTGCAAGTTCAAATCCCCGAGCTGACAAGGTACAAATATGTTGTTCTGCCCCTGAACAGGCAGTTGACCCACTGCTCCTAGGCCGTCATTGAAAATAAGAATTTATTCTTAAACTGACTTACCTGGTTAAATAAAGATAAAATAAATACTAGCTAGCTAGATATGTGTAGTAACTCAATGGGACTTGCCTAGTTAAATAAAGGTAAAATATCTATTTATTAGGGCCATTGAAATGTTAGCTGTTAAAATCAGATCCAACAATAATATCAAGGGGCTAGAAATCCAGGGTTTAAAAACAAAGGTGTTGTTGTACAGTGATTCATATTTTCTTTTAAAAACACAGTTTGAATCCCTCCACAGCCTCATAGAGGATTCATCTTTTCTTTTAAAAACACAGTTTGAATCCCACCACAGCCTCATAGAGGATTCATCTTTTCTTTAAAAACACAGTTTGAATCCCTCCACAGCCTCATAGAGGATTCATCTTTTCTTTAAAAACACAGTTTGAATCCCTCCACAGCCTCATGGAGGATTCATCTTTTCTTTTAAAAACACAGTTTGAATCCCTCCACAGCCTCATAGAGGATTCATCTTTTCTTTAAAAACACAGTTTGAATCCCTCCACAGCCTCATAGAGGATTCATATTTTCTTTAAAAACACAGTTTGAATCCCTCCACAGCCTCATAGAGCATCTTTTCTATAAAAACACAGTTTGAATCCCTCCACAGCCTCATAGAGGATTCATCTTTTCTTTAAAAACACAGTTTGAATCCCTCCACAGCCTCATAGAGGATTCATCTTTTCTCTTAAAAACACAGTTTGAATCCCTCCACAGCCTCATAGAGGATTCATCTTTTCTTTAAAAACACAGTTTGAATCCCTCCACAGCCTCATGAGGATTCATCTTTTCTTTTAAAAACACAGTTTGAATCCCTCCACAGCCTCATAGAGGATTCATCTTTTCTTTTAAAAACACAGTTTGAATCCCTCCACAGCCTCATAGAGGATTCATCTTTTCTTTTAAAAACACAGTTTGAATCCCTCCACAGCCTCATAGAGGATTCATCTTTTCTTTTAAAAACACAGTTTGAATCCCTCCACAGCCTCATAGAGGATTCATCTTTTCTTTAAAAACACAGTTTGAATCCCTCCACAGCCTCATAGAGGATTCATATTTTCTTTAAAAACACAGTTTGAATCCCTCCACAGCCTCATAGAGCATCTTTTCTATAAAAACACAGTTTGAATCCCTCCACAGCCTCATAGAGGATTCATCTTTTCTTTAAAAACACAGTTTGAATCCCTCCACAGCCTCATGGAGGATTCATCTTTTCTTTTAAAACACAGTTTGAATCCCTCCACAGCCTCATAGAGGATTCATCTTTTCTTTTAAAAACACAGTTTGAATCCCTCCACAGCCTCATAGAGGATTCATCTTTTCTCTTAAAAACACCGTTTGAATCCCTCCACAGCCTCATAGAGCATCTTTTCTATAAAAACACAGTTTGAATCCCTCCACAGCCTCATAGAGGATTCATCTTTTCTTTAAAAACACAGTTTGAATCCCTCCACAGCCTCATAGAGGATTCATCTTTTCTTTTAAAAACACAGTTTGAATCCCTCCACAGCCTCATAGAGGATTCATCTTTTCTCTTAAAAACACAGTTTGAATCCCTCCACAGCCTCATAGAGGATTAATATTTTCTCTTAAAAACACAGTTTGAATCCCTCCACAGCCTCATAGAGGATTCATATTTTCTTTAAAACACACAGTTTGAATCCCTCCACAGCCTCATAGAGGATTAATCTTTTCTTTTAAAACACACAGTTTGAATCCCTCCACAGCCTCATAGAGGATTCATCTTTTCTTTAAAAAACACAGTTTGAATCCCTCCACAGCCTCATAGAGGATTAATCTTTTCTTTAAAAAACACAGTTTGAATCCCTCCACAGCCTCATGGAGGATTAATATTTTCTTTAAAAACACAGTTTGAATCCCTCCACAGCCTCATAGAGGATTCATCTTTTCTTTTAAAAACACAGTTTGAATCCCTCCACAGCCTCACAGAGGATTAATCTTTTCTTTAAAAGCACAGTTTGAATCCCTCCACAGCCTCATAGAGGATTCATCTTTTCTTTAAAAACACAGTTTGAATCCCTCCACAGCCTCATGGAGGATTCATCTTTTCTTTAAAAAACACAGTTTGAATCCCTCCACAGCCTCATAGAGAATTAATCTTTTCTTTAAAAAACACAGTTTGAATCCCTCCACAGCCTCATGGAGGATCTAGATAATTGTTCTAACCTCTCTCGATTACAACCAAATTATGATCAGTGTAATATATTACGTATTTGATCACAAAAAGAATACAACTTTTACATTACCGTGTAGTTAACCAATGAAATGGTCTGACGGTGAAGTGGTCATACTTAGTATACATATCCTGAATGAAATAAATGATCTCACTACAATACATTTTAATAGAAAGTTAGCAAAAATAGACAAGATCTTGCTACCATGGAAAGGAAAATACCTGTCTATTTGTGGAAAAAAATCACCCTGATTAACTCTTCAGCCATATCCCAGTTTACCCTGATTAACTCTTCAGCCATATCCCAGTTTACCCTGATTAACTCTTCAGCCATATCCCAGTTTACCCTGATTAACTCTTTAGTCATATCCCAGTTTACCCTGATTAACTCTTCAGCCATATCCCAGTTTACCCTGATTAACTCTTTAGCCATATCCCAGTTTACCCTGATTAACTCTTTAGTCATATCCCAGTTCACCCTGATGAACTCTTTAGTCATATCCCAGTTTACCCTGATGAACTCTTTAGTCAGATCCCAGTTTACCCTGATTAACTCTTTAGTCATATCCCAGTTTACCCTGATTAACTCTTTAGTCATATCCCAGTTCACCCTGATGAACTCTTTAGTCATATCCCAGTTTACCCTGATTAACTCTTTAGTCATATCCCAGTTTACCCTGATTAACTCTTCAGCCATATCCCAGTTTACCCTGATTAACTCTTTAGTCATATCCCAGTTTACCCTGATTAACTCTTCAGCCATATCCCAGTTTACCCTGATTAACTCTTTAGTCATATCCCAGTTTACCCTGATTAACTCTTCAGCCATATCCCAGTTTACCCTGATTAACTCTTTAGTCATATCCCAGTTTACCCTGATTAACTCTTCAGCCATATCCCAGTTTACCCTGATTAACTCTTTAGCCATATCCCAGTTTACCCTGATTAACTCTTTAGTCATATCCCAGTTCACCCTGATGAACTCTTTAGTCATATCCCAGTTTACCCTGATGAACTCTTTAGTCAGATCCCAGTTTACCCTGATTAACTCTTTAGTCATATCCCAGTTTACCCTGATTAACTCTTTAGTCATATCCCAGTTCACCCTGATGAACTCTTTAGTCATATCCCAGTTTACCCTGATTAACTCTTTAGTCATAGCCCAGTTTACCCTGATGAACTCTTTAGTCATATCCCAGTTTAACCTGATTAACTCTTTAGTCATATCCCAGTGTACCCTGATTAACTCTTTAGTCATATCCCAGTTTACCCTGATTAACTCTTTAGTCATATCCCAGTTTACCCTGATTAACTCTTTAGTCATATCCCAGTTTACCCTGATGAACTCTTTAGTCATATCCCAGTTTACCCTGCTTAACTCTTTAGTCATATCCCAGTTTACCCTGATTAACTCTTTAGTCATATCCCAGTTTACCCTGATGAACTCTTTAGTCATATCCCAGTTTACCCTGATGAACTCTTTAGTCATATCCCAGTTTACCCTGATTAACTCTTTAGTCATATCCCAGTTTACCCTGATTAACTCTTTAGTCATATCCCAGTTTACCCTGATGAACTCTTTAGCCATATCCCAGTTTACCCTGATGAACTCTTTAGTCATATCCCAGTTTACCCTGATTAACTCTTTAGTCATATCCCAGTTTACCCTGATTAACTCTTTAGTCATATCCCAGTTTACACTGATGAACTCTTTAGTCATATCCCAGTTTACCCTGATGAACTCTTTAGTCATATCCCAGTTTACCCTGATTAACTCTTTAGTCATATCCCAGTTTACCCTGATTAACTCTTTAGTCATATCCCAGTTTACCCTGATTAACTCTTTAGTCATATCCCAGTTTACCCTGATTAACTCTTTAGTCATATCCCAGTTTACCCTGATTAACTCTTTAGTCATATCCCAGTTTACCCTGATTAACTCTTTAGTCATATCCCAGTTTACCCTGATTAACTCTTTAGTCATATCCCAGTTTACCCTGATTAACTCTTTAGTCATATCCCAGTTTACCCTGATTAACTCTTTAGTCATATCCCAGTTTACCCTGATTAACTCTTTAGCCATATCCCAGTTTACCCTGATTAACTCTTTAGTCATATCCCAGTTTACCCTGATGAACTCTTTAGTCATATCCCAGTTTACCCTGATTAACTCTTTAGCCATATCCCAGTTTACCCTGATTAACTCTTTAGCCATATCCCAGTTTACCCTGATTAACTCTTTAGTCATATCCCAGTTTACCCTGATGAACTCTTTAGTCATATCCCAGTTTACCCTGATTAACTCTTTAGCCAGATCCCAGTTTACCCTGATTAACTCTTTAGCCATATCCCAGTTTACCCTGATTAACTCTTTAGTCATATCCCAGTTCACCCTGATGAACTCTTTAGTCATATCCCAGTTTACCCTGATGAACTCTTTAGTCATATCCCAGTTTACCCTGATGAACTCTTTAGTCATATCCCAGTTTAACCTGATTAACTCTTTAGTCATATCCCAGTTTACCCTGATTAACTCTTTAGTCATATCCCAGTTTACCCTGATTAACTCTTTAGTCATATCCCAGTTTACCCTGATTAACTCTTTAGTCATATCCCAGTTTACCCTGATGAACTCTTTAGTCATATCCCAGTTTACCCTGATTAACTCTTTAGTCATATCCCAGTTTACCCTGATGAACTCTTTAGTCATATCCCAGTTTACCCTGATTAACTCTTTAGTCATATCCCAGTTTACCCTGATGAACTCTTTAGTCATATCCCAGTTTACCCTGATTAACTCTTTAGTCATATCCCAGTTTACCCTGATGAACTCTTTAGTCATATCCCAGTTTACCCTGATGAACTCTTTAGCCATATCCCAGTTTACCCTGATGAACTCTTTAGTCATATCCCAGTTTACCCTGATTAACTCTTTAGTCATATCCCAGTTTACCCTGATTAACTCTTTAGTCATATCCCAGTTTACACTGATGAACTCTTTAGTCATATCCCAGTTTACCCTGATGAACTCTTTAGTCATATCCCAGTTTACCCTGATTAACTCTTTAGTCATATCCCAGTTTACCCTGATTAACTCTTTAGTCATATCCCAGTTTACCCTGATTAACTCTTTAGTCATATCCCAGTTTACCCTGATTAACTCTTTAGTCATATCCCAGTTTACCCTGATTAACTCTTTAGTCATAGCCCAGTTTATGCTGATTAACTCTTTAGTCATATCCCAGTTTACCCCGATTAACTCTTTAGTCATAGCCCAGTTTACGCTGATTAACTCTTTAGTCATATCCCAGTTTACCCTGATTAACTCTTTAGTCATATCCCAGTTTACCCTGATTAACTCTTTAGCCATATCCCAGTTTACCCTGATTAACTCTTTAGTCATATCCCAGTTTACCCTGATTAACTCTTTAGTCATATCCCAGTTTACCCTGATTAACTCTTTAGTCATATCCCAGTTTACCCTGATTAACTCTTTAGTCATATCCCAGTTTACCCTGATTAACTCTTTAGTCATATCCCAGTTTACCCTGATTAACTCTTTAGTCATATCCCAGTTTACCCTGATTAACTCTTTAGTCATATCCCAGTTTACCCTGATTAACTCTTTAGTCATATCCCAGTTTACCCTGATTAACTCTTTAGTCATATCCCAGTTTACCCTGATTAACTCTTTAGTCATATCCCAGTTTACCCTGATGAACTCTTTAGTCATATCCCAGTTTACCCTGATTAACTCTTTAGTCATATCCCAGTTTACCCTGATTAACTCTTTAGTCATATCCCAGTTTACCCTGATTAACTCTTTAGTCATATCCCAGTTTACCCTGATTAACTCTTTAGTCATATCCCAGTTTACCCTGATGAACTCTTTAGTCATATCCCAGTTTACCCTGATTAACTCTTTAGTCATATCCCAGTTTACCCTGATTAACTCTTTAGTCATATCCCAGTTTACCCTGATTAACTCTTTAGTCATATCCCAGTTTACCCTGATTAACTCTTTAGTCATATCCCAGTTTACCCTGATTAACTCTTTAGTCATATCCCAGTTTACCCTGATTAACTCTTTAGTCATATCCCAGTTTACCCTGATTAACTCTTTAGTCATATCCCAGTTTACCCTGATTAACTCTTTAGTCATATCCCAGTTTACCCTGATTAACTCTTTAGTCATATCCCAGTTTACCCTGATTAACTCTTTAGTCATATCCCAGTTTACCCTGATTAACTCTTTAGTCATATCCCAGTTTACCCTGATTAACTCTTTAGTCATATCCCAGTTTACCCTGATTAACTCTTTAGTCATATCCCAGTTTACCCTGATTAACTCTTTAGTCATATCCCAGTTTACCCTGATTAACTCTTTAGTCATATCCCAGTTTACCCTGATTAACTCTTTAGTCATATCCCAGTTTACCCTGATTAACTCTTTAGTCATATCCCAGTTTACCCTGATTAACTCTTTAGTCATATCCCAGTTTACCCTGATTAACTCTTTAGTCATATCCCAGTTTACCCTGATGAACTCTTTAGTCATATCCCAGTTTACCCTGATTAACTCTTTAGTCATATCCCAGTTTACCCTGATTAACTATTTAGTCATATCCCAGTTTACCCTGATTAACTCTTTAGTCATATCTCAGTTTACCCTGATTAACTCTTTAGTCATATCTCAGTTTACCCTGATTAACTCTTTAGTCATATCCCAGTTTACCCTGATTAACTCTTTAGTCATATCCCAGTTCACCCTGATTAACTCTTTAGTCATATCCCAGTTTACCCTGATTAACTCTTTAGTCATATCCCAGTTTACCCTGATTAACTCTTTAGTCATATCCCAGTTTACCCTGATGAACTCTTTAGTCATATCCCAGTTTACCCTGATGAACTCTTTAGTCATATCCCAGTTTACCCTGATTAACTCTTTAGTCATATCCCAGTTTACCCTGATTAAGTCTTTAGTCATATCCCAGTTCACCTATTTGCTTATGGATTTGCCTGCACCTTACGACCTGTTTTTAAATAATATGAGCAAAAAAGATGACATTTTATTTGGAATAGCAAGCCAGACAAAATTAAAATGGCCTATCTATATAATCAATATGAATTTAGAGGGCAGAAATGATTAAATATTAAAGCATTAGACCGTCACTTAAGGTGTCAGTCATACAAAAGTTATACTTGAATCCGAACTGGTTCTCTAGTCAATTAGTAAGAATGTCTCACCCCATGTTCAAGAATGGCCTTTTTTCCCCTTTCAGATTACAACCACTCACTTTTGACTTTTTGAAAACGAAATCATCTCCAAAAATATCATTATTTTGACTTGCCTAGTTAAATAAAGGTACAACGTTTTTTTAAAGCCTCATAAAGTTGGTTGTAATTTCAGTTTATTCCACCAGTAAAGAATGATCAAATGATGCAACAAATATTGTGGTAAAATTCAAATATACTAACTGATAAAAAACAGTACAATCTTTGTAAATTATATCATAAATTTAACCACTAACCACTAGGCGGCAGCGTAGCCTAGTGGTTAGAGCGTTGGACTAGCAACCGGAAGTTTGTGAGTTCAAATCCCTGAGCTGACAAGGTACAAATCTGTCGTTCTGCCCCTGAACAGGCAGTTAACCCACTGTTCCCAGGCCATCATTGAAAATAAGAATATGTTCTTAACTAACTTGCCTGGTTAAATAAAGGTTAAAAAAAATAATAATAATAAATAGGACTGGGGGAGTTATGTTACATGCAGCTAACTATAAAAACAAAGAGTCTTCATATGTAAATAAACACCAATGTTTCGCACATCACTGTGCCTTCTTCGGGGTTATGTAGACAAACAGTGCAATTAGGGCAACCAATTATAATTGTGAAGGGCGTGTCATATTTTCTAGGTTGATGAGAATGAATTGTGGAGGAACGGGGGGACATATTAACAGGGGGAACATATCAACAGGGGGAACATATCAACAGGGGGACATATTAACAGGGGGAACATATTAACAGGGGGAACATATCAACCTGGGGAACATATCAACAGGGGGAACATATTGTGGAGGAACAGGGGAACATATTAACAGGGGGAACATATCAACAGGGGGAACATATCAACCTGGGGAACATATCAACAGGGGGAACATATTGTGGAGGAACAGGGGGAACATATTAACAGGGGGAACATATCAACAGGGGGAACATATCAACAGGGGGAACATATCAACAGGGGGAACATATCAACAGGGGGAACATATTGTGGAGGAACAGGGGGAACATATTAACAGGGGGAACATATCAACAGGGGGAACATATCAACAGGGGGAACATATCAACCTGGGGAATATATCAACAGGGGGAACATATCAACAGGGGGGACATATCAACAGGGGGAACATATCAACAGGGGGAACATATCAACAGGGGGAACATATCAACCTGGGGGACATATCAACAGGGGGAACATATCAACAGGGGGAACATATCAACCTGGGGAACATATCAACAGGGGGAACATATCAACAGGGGGAACATATCAACAGGGGGAACATATCAACAGGGGGAACATATCAACAGGGGGAACATATTAACAGGGGGAACATATCAACAGGGGGAACATATCAACAGGGGGAACATATTAACAGGGGGAACATATCAACAGGGGGAACATATCAACCTGGGGAACATATCAACAGGGGGAACATATCAACAGGGGGAACATATCAACAGGGGGAACATATCAACAGGGGGAACATATCAACAGGGGGAACATATCAACCTGGGGGACATATTAACAGGGGGAACATATCAACAGGGGAACATATCAACCTGGGGAACATATCAACAGGGGGAACATATCAACAGGGGGAACATATCAACAGGGGGAACATATCAACAGGGGGAACATATCAACAGGGGGAACATATTAACAGGGGGAACATATCAACAGGGGGAACATATCAACAGGGGGAACATATTAACAGGGGGAACATATCAACAGGGGGAACATATCAACAGGGGGACATATTAACAGGGGGAACATATCAACAGGGGGAACATATCAACAGGGGGAACATATTGTGGAGGAACAGGGGGACATATTAACAGGGGGAACATATCAACAGGGGGAACATATCAACAAGGGGAACATATCAACAGGGGAACATATTAACAGGGGGAACATATCAACAGGGGGAACATATCAACAGGGGGAACATATTGTGGAAGAACAGGGGGACATATTAACAGGGGAACATATCAACAGGGGGAACATATTGTGGAGGAACAGGGGAACATATCAACAGGGGGAACATATTAACAGGGGGACATATTGTGGAGGAACACGGGGAACATATCAACAGGGGGAACATATTAACAGGGGACATATCAACAGGGGGAACATATCAACAGGGGGAACATATCAACAGGGGGAACATATCAATAGGGGAACAATTAACAGGGGGAACATATCAACAGGGGGACATATCAACAGGGGGACATATCAACAGGGGGACATATTAACAGGGGGAACATATCAACAGGGGGACATATCAACAGGGGGAACATATTGGGGGAACAGGGGGACATATCAACAGGGGGACACATATCAGGGGAACATATTGTGGAGGAACAGGGGGACATATTAACAGGGGGAACATATCAACAGGGGGAACATATTAACAGGGGAACATATCAACAGGGGGAACATATTGTGGAGGAACAGGGGGACATATCAACAGGGGGAACATATCAACAGGGGGAACATATCAACAGGGGGAACATATTGTGGAGGAACAGGGGGACATATTAACAGGGGGAACATATCAACAGGGGGAACATATTGTGGAGGAACAGGGGGGACATATTAACAGGGGGAACATATCAACAGGGGGAACATATCAAGAACAGGGGAACATATCAACAGGGGGAACATATCAACAGGGGGAACATATCAACAGGGGGAACATATCAACAGGGGGAACATATTGTGGAGGAACAGGGGGACATATTAACAGGGGGAACATATCAACAGGGGGAACATATCAACAGGGGGAACATATTGTGGAGGAACAGGGGGACATATTAACAGGGGGAACATATCAACCTGGGGAACATATCAACAGGGGGAACATATCAACAGGGGGAACATATTGTGGAGGAACAGGGGGACATATCAACAGGGGGAACATATTAACAGGGGGAACATATCAACAGGGGGAACATATTGTGGAGGAACAGGGGGGAACATATTAACAGGCGTAACATATTGTGGAGGAACAGGGGGGACATATTAACAGTGGGAACATATCAACAGGGGGAACATATTGTGGAGGAACAGGGGGGACATATTAACAGGGGGAACATATCAACAGGGGGAACATATCAACAAGGGGGACATATTAACAGGGGGAACATATCAACAGGGGGGCATATCAACAAGGGGAACATATCAACATGGGGAACATATCAACAGGGGGACATATCAACAGGGGGAACATATTAACAGGGGGAACATATCAACAGGGGGAACATATCAACAGGGGGAACATATCAACAGGGGGAACATATCAACAGGGGGAACATATCAACAGGGGGAACATATCAACAGGGGAAATATATTAACAGGGGAACATATCAACAGGGGGACATATTAACAGGGGGAACATATCAACAGGGGGAACATATTAACAGGGGAACATATCAACAAGGGGGAATATCAACAGGGGGAACATATCAACAAGGGGAACATATTAACAGGGGAACATATCAACAGGGGAACATATCAACAGGGGGAACATATTGTGGAGGAACAGGGGGGACATATTAACAGGGGGACATATTAACAGGGGGAACATATCAACAGGGGGACATATTAACAGGGGGAACATATCAACAGGGGGACATATTAACAGGGGGACATATCAACAGGGGGAACATATTAACAAGGGGAACATATTGTGGAGGAACAGGGGTAACATATCAACAGGGGAACATATCAACAGGGGGACATATCAACAGGGGAACATATCAACAGGGGGAACATATCAGGAACAGGGGGACATATTAACAGGGGGAACATATCAACAGGGGAACATATCAACAGGGGAACATATCAACAGGGGGAACATATCAACAGGGGGAACATATTGTGGAGGAACAGGGGGACATATTAACAGGGGGAACATATCAACAGGGGGAACATATCAACAGGGGGAACATATTGTGGAGGAACAGGGGGACATATTAACAGGGGGAACATATCAACAGGGGGACATATTAACAGGGGGACATATCAACAAGGGGGACATATTAACAGGGGGAACATATCAACAGGGGGAACATATTAACAGGGGAACATATCAACAGGGGGAACATATCAACAGGGGGACATATCAACAGGGGAACATATTAACAGGGGGAACATATCAACAGGGGGAACATATCAACAGGGGAACATATCAACAGGGGAACATATCAACAGGGGGAACATATCAACAGGGGAACATATTAACAGGGGGAACATATCAACAGGGGGACATATTAACAGGGGAACATATCAACAGGGGGAACATATAAACAGGGGGAACATATTAACAGGGGGAACATATCAACAGGGGGAACATATTAACAGGGGGAACATATCAACAGGGGGAACATATCAACAGGGGGAACATATCAACAGGGGGAACATATCAACAGGGGGAACATATTGTGGAGGAACAGGGGGAACATATTGTGGAGGAACAGGGGGGCATATTAACAGGGGGAACATATCAACAGGGGGAACATATATGGGGAACATATCAACAGGGGGAACACATTGTGGAGGAACAGGGGGAACATATCAACAGGGGGAACATATCAACAGGGGGAACATATTGTGGAGGAACAGGGGGAACATATTAACAGGGGGAACATATCAACAGGGGGAACATATCAACAGGGGAACACATTGTGGAGGAACAGGGGGACATATTAACAGGGGGAACATATCAACAGGGGGACATATTAACAGGGGAACATATCAACAGGGGGAACATATTGTGGAGGAACAGGGGGACATATTAACAGGGGGAACATATTGTGGAGGAACAGGGGGAACATATCAACAGGGGAACATATCAACAGGGGAACATATGTGGAGGAACAGGGGGACATATTAACAGGGGGGGGAACATATCAACAGGGGGAACATATCAACAGGGGAACATATTGTGGAGGAACAGGGGAACATATTAACAGGGGGAACATATCAACCTGGGGAACATATCAACAGGGGGAACATATTGTGGAGGAACAGGGGGACATATTAACAGGGGGAACATATCAACAGGGGGAACATATCAACAGGGGGAACATATTGTGGAGGAACAGGGGGACATATTAACAGGGGGAACATATCAACAGGGGAACATATCAACAGGGGAACATATCAACAGGGGGAACATATCAACAGGGGGAACATATTGTGGAAACAGGGGAACATATCAACCTGGGGAACATATTGTGGAGGAACAGGGGGACATATTAACAGGGGAACATATCAACCTGGGGAACATATCAACAGGGGAACATATCGGGAGGAAGAGGGGAACATATTAACAGGGGAACATATCAACAGGGGGAACATATTGTGGAGGAACAGGGGGAACATATCAACCTGGGGAACATATTGTGGAGGAACAGGGGGACATATTAACAGGGGGAACATATCAACAGGGGGAACATATCAACAGGGGGAACATATCAACAGGGGGAACATATCAACAGGGGGAACATATTGTGGAGGAACAGGGGGACATATTAACAGGGGGAACATATCAACAGGGGGAACATATCAACAGGGGGAACATATCAACAGGGGGAACATATCAACAGGGGGAACATATCAACAGGGGGAACATATCAACAGGGGGAACATATCAACAGGGGGAACATATTGTGGAGGAACAGGGGGACATATTAACAGGGGGACATATCAACAGGGGGAACATATCAACAGGGGAACATATTGTGGAGGAACAGGGGGACATATTAACAGGGGGAACATATCAACAGGGGGAACATATTGTGGAGGAACAGGGGGGACATATTAACAGGGGAAAATATTGTGGAGGAACAGGGGGACATATTAACAGGGTGAACATATCAACAGGGGGAACATATTGTGGAGGAACAGGGGGACATATTAACAGGGGGAACATATCAACAGGGGGACATATTAACAGGGGGAACATATCAACAAGGGGGACATATTAACAGGGGGAACATATCAACAGGGGGAACATATTAACAGGGGAACATATCAACAGGGGAACATATCAACAGGGGAACATATCAACAGGGGGAACATATTAACAGGGGAACATATCAACAGGGGGACATATTAACAGGGGAACATATCAACAGGGGGAACATATTAACAGGGGAACATATCAACAGGGGGAACATATCAACAGGGGGAACATATTAACAGGGGAACATATCAACAGGGGGACATATTAACAGGGGAACATATCAACAGGAGGAACATATCAACAGGGGGAACATATTGTGGAGGAACAGGGGGACATATTAACAGGGGGACATATTAACAGGGGAACATATCAACAGGGGGACATATTAACAGGGGAACATATCAACAGGGGGACATATTAACAGGGGAACATATCAACAGGGGAACATATTAACAGGGGGAACATATTGTGGAGGAACAGGGGGAACATATCAACAGGGGGACATATTGTGGAGGAACAGGGGGACATATTAACAGGGGAACATATCAACAGGGGGACATATCAACAGGGGGAACATATCAACAGGGGGACATATTAACAGGGGAACATATCAACAGGGGGAACATATCAACAGGGGAACATATCAACAGGGGGAACATATCAACAGGGGGAACATATTGTGGAGGAACAGGGGGACATATTAACAGGGGGAACATATCAACAGGGGAACATATCAACAGGGGAACATATTGTGGAGGAACAGGGGGACATATTAACAGGGGAACATATCAACAGGGGGACATATTAACAGGGGAACATATCAACAAGGGGACATATTAACAGGGGAACATATCAACAGGGGGCATATCAACAGGGGGAACATATCAACAGGGGGAACATATTGTGGAGGAACAGGGGGACATATTAACAGGGGGACATATTAACAGGGGAACATATCAACAGGGGGACATATTAACAGGGGGAACATATCAACAGGGGGACATATTAACAGGGGGAACATATCAACAGGGGAACATATTAACAGGGGAACATATTGTGGAGGAACAGGGGGAACATATCAACAGGGGGACATATTGTGGAGGAACAGGGGGACATATTAACAGGGGGAACATATCAACAGGGGACATATCAACAGGGGGAACATATCAACAGGGGGAATTAACAGGGGGAACATATCAACAGGGGGGGGAACATATCAACAGGGGAACATATCAACAGGGGGAACATATTGTGGAGGAACAGGGGGACATATTAACAGGGGGAACATATCAACAGGGGAACATATCAACAGGGGAACATATTGTGGAGGAACAGGGGGACATATTAACAGGGGAACATATCAACAGGGGGACATATTAACAGGGGGAACATATCAACAAGGGGACATATTAACAGGGGAACATATCAACAGGGGGCATATCAACAGGGGGAACATATCAACAGGGGAACATATCAACAGGGGGAACATATCAACAGGGGAACATATCAACAGGGGGAACATATTAACAGGGGAACATATCAACAGGGGGACATATTAACAGGGGAACATATCAACAGGGGAACATATTAACAGGGGAACATATCAACAGGGGAACATATCAACAGGGGGAACATATCAACAGGGGAACATATTGTGGAGGAACAGGGGGACATATTAACAGGGGGACATATTAACAGGGGAACATATCAACAGGGGGACATATTAACAGGGGAACATATCAACAGGGGGACATATTAACAGGGGAACATATCAACAGGGGGAACATATTAACAGGGGGAACATATTGTGGAGGAACAGGGGAACATATCAACAGGGGGACATATTGTGGACGAACAGGGGGACATATTAACAGGGGAACATATCAACAGGGGGACATATTAACAGGGGGAACATATCAACAGGGGGACATATTAACAGGGGAACATATCAACAGGGGGAACATATCAACAGGGGGAACATATTGTGGAGGAACAGGGGAACATATTGTGGAGGAACAGGGGGACATATTAACAGGGGGAACATATCAACAGGGGAACATATCAACAGGGGGACATATCAACAGGGGGGACATATTAACAGGGGAACATATCAACAGGGGGAACATATCAACAGGGGGAACATATCAACAGGGGAACACATTGTGGAGGAACAGGGGAACATATTGTGGAGGAACAGGGGAACATATTAACAGGGGGACATATTGTGGAGGAACAGGGGAACATATTAACAGGGGGAACATATCAACAGGGGGAACATATCAACAGGGGAACATATCAACAGGGGGAACATATCAACAGGGGGAACATATTGTGGAGGAACAGGGGAACATATTAACAGGGGGAATATATTAACAGGGGGAACATATCAACAGGGGGAACATATCAACAGGGGGAACATATTGTGGAGGAACAGGGGGACATATCAACAGGGGAACATATTGTGGAGGAACAGGGGGAACATATCAACAGGGGGAACATATTGTGGAGGAACAGGGGGACATATTAACAGGGGGAACATATTGTGGAGGAACAGGGGAACATATCAACAGGGGAACATATCAACAGGGGAACATAATGTGGAGGAACAGGGGGACATATTAACAGGCGTAACATATTGTGGAGGAACAGGGGGAACATATTAACAGGGGGAACATATCAACAGGGGGAACATATTAACAGGGGGAACATATTAACAGGGGAACATATCAACAGGGGAACATATTGTGGAGGAACAGGGGACATATTAACAGGGGGAACATATCAACCTGGGGAACATATCAACAGGGGGAACATATTGTGGAGGAACAGGGGGACATATTAACAGGGGGAACATATCAACAGGGGGAACATATCAACAGGGGGAACATATTGTGGAGGAACAGGGGGACATATTAACAGGGGAACATATCAACAGGGGGAACATATCAACAGGGGGAACATATTGTGGAGGAACAGGGGGACATATTAACAGGGGAACATATCAACAGGGGAACATATCAACAGGGGAACATATCAACAGGGGAACATATCAACAGGGGGAACATATTGACAGGGGAACATATTGTGGAGGAACAGGGGGACATATTAACAGGGGAACATATCAACAGGGGAACATATTGTGGAGGAACAGGGGGACATATTAACAGGGGGACATATTGTGGAGGAACAGGGGGACATATCAACAGGGGAACATATCAACAGGGGGAACATATCAACAGGGGAACATATTGTGGAGGAACAGGGGGACATATTAACAGGGGAACATATCAACAGGGGGAACATATCAACAGGGGAACATATCAACAGGGGGAACATATCAACAGGGGGAACATATCAACAGGGGGAACATATCAACAGGGGAACATATCAACAGGGGGAACATATCAACAGGGGGAACATATCAACAGGGGAACATATCAACAGGGGAACATATCAACAGGGGGAACATATCAACAGGTGGAACATATCAACAGGGGGAACATATCAACAGGGGAACATATTGTGGAGGAACAGGGGGAACATATTGTGGAGGAACAGGGGAACATATTGTGGAGGAACAGGGGGCATATTAACAGGGGAACATATCAACAGGGGAACATATCAACAGGGGGAACATATCAACAGGGGAACATATTGTGGAGGAACAGGGGGAACATATTGTGGAGGAACAGGGGGCATATTAACAGGGGGAACATATCAACAGGGGGAACATATCAACAGGGGAACATATCAACAGGGGGAACATATTGTGGAGGAACAGGGGAACATATTGTGGAGGAACAGGGGGCATATTAACAGGGGAACATATCAACAGGGGAACATATCAACAGGGGGAACATATCAACAGGGGGAACATATTGTGGAGGAACAGGGGGACATATTGTGGAGGAACAGGGGGCATATTAACAGGGGGACATATCAACAGGGGGAACATATCAACAGGGGGAACATATCAACAGGGGGACATATCAACAGGGGAACATATCAACAGGGGAACATATCAACAGGGGGAACATATCAACAGGGGGACATATTAACAGGGGAACATATCAACAGGGGGAACATATCAACAGGGGGAACATATCAACAGGGGGAACATATTGTGGAGGAACAGGGGGAACATATTGTGGAGGAACAGGGGGAACATATCAACAGGGGGAACATATTGTGGAGGAACAGGGGGAACATATTAACAGGGGAACATATCAACAGGGGGAACATATCAACAGGGGAACATATCAACAGGGGGAACATATTGTGGAGGAACAGGGGGAACATATTAACAGGGGGAACATATCAACAGGGGGAACATATCAACAGGGGGAACATATCAACAGGGGGAACATATTGTGGAGGAACAGGGGGACATATCAACAGGGGGAACATATCAACAGGGGGAACATATCAACAGGGGGAACATATTGTGGAGGAACAGGGGGAACATATCAACAGGGGGAACATATTGTGGAGGAACAGGGGGGACATATTAACAGGGGGAACATATTGTGGAGGAACAGGGGGAACATATCAACAGGGGGAACATATCAACAGGGGGAACATATTGTGGAGGAACAGGGGGGACATATTAACAGGGGGAACATATTAACAGGCGTAACATATTGTGGAGGAACAGGGGGAACATATTAACAGGGGGAACATATCAACAGGGGGAACATATCAACAGGGGGAACATATCAACAGGGGGAACATATCAACAGGGGGAACATATTGTGGAGGAACAGGGGGACATATTAACAGGGGAACATATCAACCTGGGAACATATCAACAGGGGGAACATATTGTGGAGGAACAGGGGGGACATATTAACAGGGGGAACATATCAACAGGGGGAACATATCAACAGGGGGAACATATTGTGGAGGAACAGGGGGACATATTAACAGGGGAACATATCAACAGGGGAACATATCAACAGGGGAACATATTGTGGAGGAACAGGGGGACATATTAACAGGGGGAACATATCAACAGGGGGAACATATCAACAGGGGGAACATATCAACAGGGGAACATATTGACAGGGGAACATATTGTGGAGGAACAGGGGGACATATTAACAGGGGGAACATATCAACAGGGGGAACATATTGTGGAGGAACAGGGGGACATATTAACAGGGGGACATATTGTGGAGGAACAGGGGGAACATATCAACAGGGGAACATATCAACAGGGGAACATATCAACAGGGGGAACATATCAACAGGGGAACATATCAACAGGGGGAACATATTAACAGGGGGAACATATTAACAGGGGGAACATATCAACAGGGGAACATATCAACAGGGGAACATATCAACAGGGGAACATATTGTGGAGGAACAGGGGGACATATCAACAGGGGGAACATATCAACAGGGGAACATATCAACAGGGGAACATATTGTGGAGGAACAGGGGAACATATCAACAGGGGGAACATATCAACAGGGGAACATATTGTGGAGGAACAGGGGGACATATCAACAGGGGGAACATATTAACAGGGGGAACATATCAACAGGGGGAACATATTAACAGGGGGAACATATCAACAGGGGGAACATATTGTGGAGGAACAGGGGGAACATATCAACCTGGGGAACATATTGTGGAGGAACAGGGGGGACATATTAACAGGGGAACATATCAACCTGGGGAACATATCAACAGGGGGAACATATTGTGGAGGAAGAGGGGGAACATATTAACAGTGGGAACATATCAACAGGGGGAACATATTGTGGAGGAACAAGGGGAACATATCAACCTGGGGAACATATTGTGGAGGAACAGGGGGGGACATATTAACGGCATGTCATCTCGGAACGCACAACTCGTCGATCCTTGTCACTGATTGGCTATTATATATTATATATATTATATACCATTGGGGGCCAGAACAGCGAACAGTTTTGACTGGGCTGAGGGGAACTGTACTTCCTCAGTGGTAGGGAGGCGAGCAGGCCAGAGGTGGATGACGCAGTGCCCTTGTTTGGGTGTAGCCTTGTGGGTTCTGCTGTGGGAAGACTCAGATCATCAGTTTGACTGGGCTGAGCGGGAACTGTATTCCTCAGTGGTAGGGAGGCGAGCAGACCAGAGGTGGATGAACGCAGGGGGACAGGAGGTTTAGCCTTGTGGGTTCTGCTGTGGGAAGACTCAGATCATCACTTTGACTGGGCTGAGCGGGAACTGTACTTCCTCAGTGGTAGGGAGGCGAGCAGGCCAGAGGTGGATGAACGCAGGGGGACAGGAGGTTTAGCCTTGTGGGTTCTGCTGTGGGAAGACTCAGATCATCACTTTGACTGGGCTGAGCGGGAACTGTATTCCTCAGTGGTAGGGAGGCAGGGCCAGAGGTGGATGAACGCAGTGCCCTTGTTTGGGTGTAGGGCCTGATCAGAGCCTTGTGGGTTCTGCTGTGGGAAGACTCAGATCATCACTTTTGACTGGTTTGTCGTTTGATTTCAGGGGAAGACCTGAAGACAGACGGCTTCAGTATGGAGTCCTGTAGGAGCATGGTCAGCCTCATGGATGTATCCTCCCCCCACACACACACCCCGTACTCTGGACAGGACTGGCCCTGCCCTTTGTTAATTCTAAAGAGTTGGGATTGGCCAGTGGTCTCTCAAGACCCTATAGGCTTGAGAACCCTTTTGATTTGACAGCCCTCTGGCGAATCAGCTCCCTTTATGCTGTCGGTATTGAACAGGGTCTCCACACTAGCAGCATGTTTCTGATTGGCTGACTGATGAGTTTCCTTTTTCTTTTACATTCCTTGACTCAGCAAATCCCCCAGAAGGATGGCACTGCCCGTCTCGGCCTGGTAGAGTTCCAGATGCTCTGGAATAAGATCAAAGTGGCTGGTAAGGCCTGGTAGAGTTCAGATGCTCTGGAATAAGATCAGGAAGTGGCTGGTAAGGCCCGGTAGAGTTCAGATGCTCTGGAATAAGATCAGGAAGTGGCTGGTAAGGCCTGGTAGAGTTCAGATGCTCTGGAATAAGATCAGGAAGTGGCTGGTAAGGCCTGGTAGAGTTCCAGATGCTCTGGAATAAGATCAGGAAGTGGCTGGTAAGGCCTGGTACAGTTCAGATGCTCTGGAATAAGATCAGGAAGTGGCTGGTAAGGCCTGGTACAGTTCCAGATGCTCTGGAATAAGATCAGGAACGGCACCCTATTCCTAATATAATGCACTACGGCCCAGAGATTTATCTGGGTTAGAGTTACCCGGGACAATTAGGGTTTGGGACATATACATAGTTCTTCTGTCACCGTGTACTGTTGTTGGTGAGAGCTAAGGGTTGATTCATTCCTGATTCAATTCCTTAGGGCCCAGTTTGTATCTGGCTTGAAGGTGGGCAATACTGATTCATTTATATGACTGATTCATATTCATTACTATTCAATACAATACTGATTCATATTCATTACTATTCAATACAATACTGATTCATATTCATTACTATTCAATACAATACTGATTCATATTCATTACTATTCAATACAATACTGATTCATATTCATTACTATTCAATACAATACTGATTCATATGCATTACTATTCAATACAATACTGATTCATATTCATTACTATTCAATACAATACTGATTCATATTCCATATGACTCTGCATTAATCTACAGCCTTTTATACAACTGCAATAACAGGAAGTACCCAGCATATACACTGAGTAGCCAGTTTAGGGGGAATGTAATTCAAGGTGCACAACACTGATTAATTTAATATGACTGTGTGTAACGGCCGTTGGTGGAAGTTGAGGACCAAGGTGCAGCGTGAACGTGTTCGTCATTTATTAAATAGAACTGAACACGAAACATACAACGTAACAAAAATAACAACCGAAACAGCTCCGTCAGGCGCAAAACACACAAAAACAGAAAGCAACGACCCACAAATACCAGGTGGGGAAAAGGCTGCCTAAGTATGGTTCTCAATCAGAGACAACGATAGACAGCTGCCTCTGATTGAGAACCCACACCCGGCCAAACAGACACAGAAATCCAAAAACATAGAAATTGAACATAGAATGCCCACCCTAGTCACACCCTGGCCTAACCAAAATAGAGACATAAAAAACCTCTATGGCCAGGGCGTGACACTCTGCATCAATCTACAGCCTTTTTTTACAACTGCAGTTACAGGAATAACAGCATATACACAGTTTAATAGGTACACCACCCGTTCACGAAAATGGTTTGCTCCTACAGACAGTAGTCACGTGGCCGTGGCTTGCTATATACAACAGGCAAACAGGCATCGAGGCATTCAGTTACTGTTAAGCTGAGCGTTAGAATGGGCAAAACGAGTAACCTAAGCAACGATGAGGATGGTATGATCGTCGGTGCCAGGCACGCCGGGTCAACGTCGTGTAAACTAACAGGCGGACAAACAGTCAAATAACGGCATGTCATCTCGGAACGCACAACTCGTCGATCCTTGTCACTGATTGGCTATTGCAGCAGACGACCACACGGGGGCTCCACTCCTATCAGCTAAACACAAGAAGAAGAAGAAGAAGAAGCTACACTGGGCAAATACGTCTCCTGGTCTGACGAATCCCACTTCCTGTTGCGTCATGCTGATGGCAGAGTCAGGTTTTGTCATCAGCAGCATGAGTCCATGGTCCCATCCTGCCTGGTGTCAACGGTACAGACTGGTGGTGTAATGGAGTGTGGGGAATGTTTTCCTGGCATTACGTTAGGTCCCTTGATACCAATTGAGCAACGTTTCCATGCCCACAAGAATGCAAGCTGTTCTGGAGGCAAAAGGGGGGTCTGACCTGGTACTAGATGGGTACACTGGCCACCTAATAAACTGGCCACTGAGTATATACTTACATACATTTGAACCTAATATACTAAATCATTCAAAGAAATGAAATGTTGAAATCTGTATGGCCATGATTCAATCCAAGGTGCGGTATAGCGCCAGGCACTATGAATCTGACAATGCTTATTTTATAGGCATTTTCCATGACGTTCGCAGAGATCGCATTTCATGGCAAATGCTGTGCATGTAGTCGGGTGCGACATAACGCGACTTGAAAATGAATCCCGGCCTATGTCTATAATATCTGTGTGTTTTATCTGTAGGTCCTCTATAGAGAATTTGATATCTGTGTGTTTTATCGGTAGGTCCTCTATAGAGAATTTGATATCTGTGTGTTTTATCGGTAGGTCATCTATAGAGAATATGATATCTGTGTGTTTTATCCGTAGGTCATCTATAGAGAATGTGACATGTTTAGTAAGTACTGTACTGTACTCTTAGTTAATCAAGATGGATGTACTGTGTGTAGACCTAATGTTTGCTAAACCAGTTACCTTGGCAACCGTTAATGCTTTAAAACCCCTTTTTCTCATTGCACAAGTCTAGGTAGTCCCTCCTTGTTTTCTTCCATTTGGTGTCTAATCGACATGACCCTGGTCATATCCAACAACGTTTTCATTCAGAAATGTACTTACTATTGTTACAGGATCTTTCCAGCAGCTAGACAAGGAGGGAGAAGGAGTGGCTGAGATGAACATCACTGAGGTGGGTCCTGGATCTGAGATGAATCTCTCTGACGTGGGTCCTGTATCTGAGATGAATCTCTCTGAGGTGGGTCCTGGATCTGAGATGAATCTCTCTGAGGTGGGTCCTTCATCTGAGATGAATATCTCTGAGGTGGGTCCCGTATCTGAGATGAATCTCTCTGACGTGGGTCCTGTATCTGAGATGAATCTCTCTGAGGTGGGTCCTGGATCTGAGATGAATATCTCTGAGGTGGGTCCTGGATCTGAGATGAATATCTTGAGGTGGGTTCTGCATCTGAGGTGGGTCCTGGATCTGAGGTGATTATTTCTGTGCTGGGTCCTGGATCTGAGATGAATATCTTGAGGTGGGTTCTGCATCTGAGATGAATATCTCTGAGGTGGGTCCTGGATCTGAGACAAATATCTCTGAGGTGGGTCCTGGATCTGAGACAAATATCTCTGAGGTGGGTCCTGGATCTGAGATGAAATATCTCTGAGGTGGGTCCTGCATCTGAGGTGATTATTTCTGTGCTGGGTCCTGGATCTGAGATGAATATCTTGAGGTGGGTCCTGCATCTGAGATGAATATCTCTGAGGTGGGTCCTGGATCTGAGACAAATATCTCTGAGGTGGGTCCTGGATCTGAGACAAATATTTCTGAGGTGGGTCCTTCATCTGAGATGAATCTCTCTGAGGTGGGTCCTTCATCTGAGATGAATCTCTCTGAGGTGGGTCCTTCATCTGAGATGAATCTCTCTGAGGTGGGTCCTGCATCTGAGATGAATATCTCTGACGTGGGTCCTGTATCTGAGATGAATCTCTCTGAGGTGGGTCCTGCATCTGAGATGAATATCTCTGACGTGGGTCCTGTATCTGAGATGAATATCTCTGACGTGGGTCCTGTATCTGAGATGAATATCTCTGAGGTGGGTCCCGTATCTGAGATGAATATCTCTGAGGTGAGTCCTGGATCTAAGATGAATATCTCTGAGCTGGGTCCTGGATCTGAGATGAATATCTTGAGGTGGGTTCTGCATCTGAGGTGGGTCCTGGATCTGAGATGAATATCTCTGAGGTGGGTCCTGCATCTGAGGTGATTATTTCTGAGCTGGGTCCTGGATCTGAGATGAATATCTTGAGGTGGGTTCTGCATCTGAGATGAATATCTCTGCGGTGGGTCCTGGATCTGAGACAAATATCTCTGAGGTGGGTCCTGGATCTGAGATTAATCTCTCTGAGGTGGGTCCTTCATCTGAGATGAATCTCTCTGAGGTGGGTCCTTCATCTGAGATTAATCTCTCTGAGGTGGGTCCTGGATCTGAGACGAATATCTCTGAGGTGGGTCCTGGATCTGAGACAAATATTTCTGAGGTGGGTCCTTCATCTGAGATGAATCTCTCTGAGGTGGGTCCTTCATCTGAGATGAATCTCTCTGAGGTGGGTCCTTCATCTGAGATTAATCTCTCTGAGGTGGGTCCTGGATCTAAAATGAATATCTCTGAGGTGGGTCCTGGATCTGAGATGAATCTCTCTGAGGTGGGTCCTGGATCTGAGATGAATATCTCTGAGGTGGGTCCTGTATCTGAGATGAATCTCTCTGACGTGGGTCCTGTATCTGAGATGAATATCTCTGAGGTGGGTCCTGTATCTGAGATGAATATCTCTGAGGTGGGTCCTGGATCTGAGATGAATATCTCTGAGGTGGGTCCTGTATCTGAGATGAATATCTCTGAGGTGGGTCCTGGATCTGAGATGAATATCTCTGAGGTGGGTCCTGGATCTGAGATGAATATCTTGATGGGTTCTGCATCTGAGGTGGGTCCTGGATCTGAGATTAATATCTCTGAGGTGGGTCCTGCATCTGAGGTGATTATTTCTGAGCTGGGTCCTGGATCTGAGATGAATATCTTGAGGTGGGTTCTGCATCTGAGATGAATATCTCTGAGGTGGGTCCTGGATCTGAGACAAATATCTCTGAGGTGGGTCCTGCATCTGAGATGAATCTCTCTGAGGTGGGTCCTTCATCTGAGATTAATCTCTCTGAGGTGGGTCCTTCATCTGAGATTAATCTCTCTGAGGTGGGTCCTGGATCTGAGACGAATATCTCTGAGGTGGGTCCTGGATCTGAGACAAATATTTCTGAGGTGGGTCCTTCATCTGAGATGAATCTCTCTGAGGTGGGTCCTTCATCTGAGATGAATCTCTCTGAGGTGGGCCCTTCATCTGAGATGAATCTCTCTGAGGTGGGTCCTTCATCTGAGATTAATCTCTCTGAGGTGGGTCCTGGATCTAAAATGAATATCTCTGAGGTGGGTCCTGGATCTGAGATGAATCTCTCTGAGGTGGGTCCTG
This sequence comes from Oncorhynchus keta, assembly GCF_023373465.1. Lineage (NCBI taxonomy): Eukaryota > Metazoa > Chordata > Actinopteri > Salmoniformes > Salmonidae > Oncorhynchus > Oncorhynchus keta. The sequence goes on from NC_068423.1 coordinate 28,656,555, forward strand.
GATCTGAGATGAATCTCTCTGAGGTGGGTCCTGCATCTGAGATGAATCTCTCTGAGGTGGGTCCTGTATCTGAGATGAATATCTCTGACGTGGGTCCTGTATCTGAGATGAATATCTCTGAGGTGGGTCCTGGATCTGAGATGAATATCTCTGAGGTGGGTCCCGTATCTGAGATGAATATCTCTGAGGTGGGTCCTGGATCTGAGATGAATATCTCTGAGGTGGGTCCTGGATCTGAGATGAATATCTTGAGGTGGGTTCTGCATCTGAGGTGGGTCCTGGATCTGAGATGAATATCTCTGAGGTGGGTCCTGCATCTGAGGTGATTATCTCTGAGCTGGGTCCTGGATCTGAGATGAATATCTTGAGGTGGGTTCTGCATCTGAGGTGGGTCCTGGATCTGAGATGAATATCTCTGAGGTGGGTCCTGGATCTGAGACGAATATCTCTGAGGTGGGTCCTGGATCTGAGACAAATATTTCTGAGGTGGGTCCTTCATCTGAGATGAATCTCTCTGAGGTGGGTCCTGCATCTGAGATGAATCTCTCTGAGGTGGGTCCTGCATCTGAGATGAATCTCTCTGAGGTGGGTCCTTCATCTGAGATTAATCTCTCTGAGGTGGGTCCTGGATCTAAAATGAATATCTCTGAGGTGGGTCCTGGATCTGAGATGAATCTCTCTGAGGTGGGTCCTGGATCTGAGATGAATCTCTCTGAGGTGGGTCCTGCATCTGAGATGAATCTCTCTGAGGTGGGTCCTGCATCTGAGATGAATATCTCTGACGTGGGTCCTGTATCTGAGATGAATATCTCTGAGGTGGGTCCTGGATCTGAGATGAATATCTCTGAGGTGGGTCCCATATCTGAGATGAATATCTCTGAGGTGAGTCCTGGATCTAAAATGAATATCTCTGAGGTGGGTCCTGGATCTGAGATGAATATCTTGAGGTGGGTTCTGCATCTGAGGTGGGTCCTGGATCTGAGATGAATATCTCTGAGGTGGGTCCTGCATCTGAGGTGATTATCTCTGAGCTGGGTCCTGGATCTGAGATGAATATCTTGAGGTGGGTTCTGCATCTGAGGTGGGTCCTGGATCTGAGATGAATATCTCTGAGGTGGGTCCTGCATCTGAGGTGATTATCTCTGAGGTGGGTCCTGGATCTGAGACAAATATTTCTGAAGTGGTTCCTGGATCTGAGATGAATCCCTCTGAGGTGGGTCCTGGATCTGAGATGAATCCCTCTGAGGTGGGTCCTGGATCTGAGATCTCTGAGATGGGTCCTGGATCTGAGATGAATCCCTCTGAGGTGGGTCCTGGATCTGAGACAAATATTTCTGAGGTGGGTCCTTCATCTGAGATGAATCTCTCTGAGGTGGGTCCTGCATCTGAGATGAATCTCTCTGAGGTGGGTCCTACATCTGAGATGAATCTCTCTAAGGTGGTTCCTGGATCTGAGATGAATCCCTCTGAGGTGGGTCCTGGATCTGAGATGAATATCTCTGAGGTGGGTCCTGGATCTGAGATGAATATGTGTGCCGGTTCCAGTATCTCAGAACCGTCCGACCTTCTAGGATTTTCCCGCACAACAGTGACTAGGGTTAACAGAGAATAGTGCAACAAACAAAAAAACATCCATTCGTTGATGAGAGACTTTGATAAAATGGTTACAGAGTGTATATTCTTGGAAACAAATAACCATTTGGTGACCCTGCTGAAACATTAATTTCAAACCAAAAGGTTACATCCTGACATGCACAATCTAGGGCTAGATTCTATCAGGTCCTCTGACACCTGCATAGTGGTGGTTTTGGTGTCACGAGTTGGAACTGTGTTAGAGCTGTCAAATCCACAAGTGGCTACGGGCATGATATCTAAAGCGGACATTGCCATTGGCTGCACGGAGCTGCATTATGAGAGATCCCATGCAGCCTTGTTTACATGTTGGAACACTGGAAGTAGATACACCTCCGGCACCAAAACAAAACCAGCTGTACAGGTAAGGGAAAGTGGGATACCTAGTGAGTTGTGCAAATGAATCAGAGAGGTGCGGGGGACTGCCGTAATCGACATCTACGTTTTTCGGAGCTCGGGGAACATTGGGTTAACTGCCTTGCTCAGGGGCAGAATGACAGATTTTTACCTTGTCAGCTCGGGGGATTCAATCTAGTGTTGGCTATAGAGTGTTTATTCTTAATCTGATTGAATCTAGGCCTTAATGTCTAGTGTCCCTGAGAAATGCTACTTTTTAGTCGGTGTCAGCTAATCACACACTTATTGACTTGATTCTGGGCAACTTTAAGCAAAGTACTGAATTGTATTCTTGAAAATAAACCTGTGGCCGATCTCTGCGAAGCTGGAATTCAGCAATCCGACTCATCCCAAAGGGATTAGATCAAATCAAATTTTCTTGGTCACATACAGATGGGGTTGAGGTCAGGGCTCTGTGCAGGCCAGTCAAGTTCTTCCACACAGATCTCGACAAAAAACATTTCTGCATGGATCTCGCTTTGTGCATGGGGGCATTGTCATGCTGAAACAGGAAAGGGCCTTCCGCAAACTGTTGCCACATAGTTGGAAGCACAGAATCATCTAGAATGTAATTGTATGTTGTAGCATTAAAGATTTCCCTTCACTGGATCTAAGGGGCCCGAACCATGAAAAACAGCCCCAGACCATTATTCCACCTCCACCAAATTTTACAGTCGGCACTATGCATTTGGGGAAGGTAGCGTTCTCCTGGCATCCGCCAAACCCAGATTTGTCCTTTGGACTGCCAGATGGTGAAGCGTGATTCGTCACTCCAGAGTCCAATGGTGGCGAGCTTTACACCACTCCAGACAAAGCTTGGCATTACGCCTGGTGATCTTAGGCTTGTGTGCGGCTGCTCGGCCATGGAAACTCATTTCATGAAGCTCCTGACAAACAGTTCTTGTACTGACGTTGCTTCCAGAGGCAGTTTGGAACTCGGTAGTGAGTGTTGCAACCGAGGACAGACATTGTTTACTCGCTACGCGCTTCAGTACTCAGCGACTCTGTTCTGTGAGCTTGTGCGTCTTACCACTTCACAGCTGAGACATTTTTGCTCCTAGACATTTCCACTTCATAATAACAGAGCTTACAGTTGACTCTAGCAGGGCAGACATTCGACAAACTGACTTTTTTTGGAAAGGTGGCAGTCTATGGCGGGGCCACGTTGAAAGTCACTGAGCTCTTCAGTAAGGCCATTCTACTACCAATGTTTGTCTATGGAGATTGCATGGCTGTGTGCTCGATTTTATACACCTGTCAGCAATGGGTGTGGCTGAAATAGCCAAATCCACTAATTTGAAGTAGTGTCCACATACTTTAGTGTAAATAGTACATATATATATATATTATATTTCTCATATAATTATTAGTGAACTTTTTATTTATCTATTATTTATTTTATTCTTGATGCATCCATCTAATAGGATGCTAATAAAATAATTTAATAAAAAATAAAAATTTACATTTTCATGAAATAACTGTCACTAACAAAATACCGTTCTTGAACCATCTTTGGAAAAATTAAGATCTATTCTCGTATTTTGTCTTTGTTATTCCAAATCAAATAAATATGAGGTGATATATTATGTTTATATACAATTAACTAGGATAGTAAACGCTTGCTTATGGAAATTGGCTATTATAAGGGGAATTTTATTTTGTTATATTTTAGGAGAAATTCAATGCCAACCTTTTGGGACACAGCATTTGGCATGGTTGTGTTGGAAGCAGAATCGACGACGTCACTTCCCCCACGATATCTTTCGCGTGAACAGTAGATGGCGGTCATTTCATGGCTGAGAGAGAAGTGTGTCTGTAGGCTTCTGTAACTTGAGTCACGAATTGAAATGCAACTTGTTTTTTGAGTTATAATGAAAATATTTTATTGTACGGTGAGTCATTTGTTATTTAATTGTAAATTGTACAGGTTAAATGTGTTTGCCCCTCTCTGTGGAAATGGCTTTGAAGCAGGGCCCCACAGGTTTTTAGTCACTCAATACAATTTTCACATGTTTCTAATGTGCAAATCTCTCATTTACAATTAACTTTTAATATAACACAGTCATGTGAATACTGTGCAAACTTAAACTAAGTAATTTACTTCCTTTTATAGTTATTATTGTATCACTGTATTCAGTAGCTGATAGGTTGGTTTTGCATCAGCAGTTTTTCTCTTGTTATGTCACTCACTAGCCAGGTTTCCATAGAAACGATGGCGACAGATTTTCATACGAATATTCTAACATATTCATTAATAAAATATGCACATTTGTGCACAGAGATGTGTTTCCATGCAAAATTACTTGGTACGGATTTTGTTTTAAATCTGTGCGTAATGATGTAGTGCACATAAAAATACATTTGTGCAGTTAATTTCCCACGTGCCGAATAAAAAATACAAGTTAAATGGGTTTCCATATTATTTTCTAATGTTTTCCATTATATAGTGAATGTGCCCACTCCGGTATTGGCAGGTGTGCTCGAGCCAACAGTTCGTAGATAGTCTACATGATGAGATTTACTACGGACAAAAGAGCGAGATTATTTTAATTTATCAAACGGCAGCCAAGCATCGATCATCATGTCACCAGAATAAGACCCTGGATATTTATTGTAAATCAGCATCCAACTCGTCACCGTGCACTTTCACCACCCCGTGAAGTTCATCATAACTTATTTCATCTGCAGCCTAATAAACTGCCTGGTTTCCTGAGTCGTAGTGGGACGAACACACAACAGATGATCCCGTGACTCTATTTTACTTCGATATGACGGTTATTGTATCAACAGTCGTGCATAAAAGCGTTTCCACCACCATTTATCGCATCATTTATTTTACTAACAGGTTTGACAAAATGTTGAAAGTTTACCGAGAATTTAGCTGTTTCCATTAGGTTTATGACCTTTAATCCGACATAAAAGGTTGAATGGAAATCGGCCTATCGCATCCATATCATTCAATACCCACTACACAGGAATGGGAAAAGTACCCAATTGTCTTACTTGAGTAAAAGTAAAGATACCTTAATATAAAGTCACCCAGTAAAATACTACTTGAGTAAAAGTTTAAAAGTATTTGGTTTTAAATATACTTAACGATGCACTATGCAGAAATCCCTCTGCAATTTCCCGTTTCCTAAAATTCAAATAGTTTGCTTAATTTCAGTTTATGTGGCAAAACAAGCAAGTACAGTGTTGAGAATCCTTATACCATCTAAACAGCTGTGAAATATATTTTCCATAAACACAAATATTGTATTTTCTGTTGTTTGAAGCTGGTGTACAAAACAGAAAGTAAAAGACACAAAAACTAAATTTAAGAAGAAGGGAAGCATAGAAATAGCACACATAGAACAGATCTACCGCTTCGTACACTTGGTTTCAATGAGAACGACAGATCTATAACTCACATGTCTATATGAATTTTGCAGCTGTAAGCATCCCGAAGTAAATGTAATTGCTCAAAAATACTTAAGTATCAAAAGTAAAAGTATAAATCAATTCAAATTCCTTATATTATGGAAACCAGATGGCACAATTGTTGTCTCCCAACACAAAGTATTTGTGTTTAGTGAGTCTGCCAGATCAGAGGCAGTAGAGATGACCAGGGATGTTCTCTGTTTAGTGAGTCCTCCAGATCAGAGGCAGTAGAGATGACCAGTGATGTTCTCTGTTTAGTGAGTCTGCCAGACCAGAGGCAGTAGGGATGACCAGGGATGTTCTCTGTTTAGTGAGTCTGCCAGACCAGAGGCAGTAGGGATGACCAGGGATGTTCTCTGTTTAGTGAGTCTGCCAGATCAGAGGCAGTAGAGATGACCAGGGATGTTCTCTGTTTAGTGAGTCTGCCAGACCAGAGGCAGTAGGGATGACCAGGGATGTTCTCTGTTTAGTGAGTCTGCCAGATCAGAGGCAGTAGAGATGACCAGGGATGTTCTCTGTTTAGTGAGTCTGCCAGATCAGAGGCAGTAGAGATGACCAGGGATGTTCTCTGTTTAGTGAGTCTGCCAGATCAGAGGCAGTAGAGATGACCAGGGATGTTCTCTGTTTAGTGAGTCCTGTTTAGAGTCTGCCAGATCAGAGGCAGTAGAGATGACCAGATCAGAGGCAGTAGAGATGACCAGGGATGTTCTCTGTTTAGTGAGTCTGCCAGATCAGAGGCAGTAGAGATGACCAGGGATGTTCTCTGTTTAGTGAGTCTGCCAGATCAGAGGCAGTAGGGATGACCAGGGATGTTCTCTGTTTAGTGAGTCTGCCAGATCAGAGGCAGTAGAGATGACCAGGGATGTTCTCTGTTTAGTGAGTCTGCCAGATCAGAGGCAGTAGAGATGACCAGGGATGTTCTCTGTTTAGTGAGTCTGCCAGATCAGAGGCAGTAGAGATGACCAGGGATGTTCTCTGTTTAGTGAGTCTGCCAGATCAGAGGCAGTAGAGATGACCAGGGATGTTCTCTGTTTAGTGAGTCTGCCAGATCAGAGGCAGTAGAGATGACCAGGGATGTTCTCTGTTTAGTGAGTCTGCCAGATCAGAGGCAGTAGAGATGACCAGGGATGTTCTCTGTTTAGTGAGTCTGCCAGATCAGAGGCAGTAGAGATGACCAGGGATGTTCTCTGTTTAGTGAGTCTGCCAGATCAGAGGCAGTAGAGATGACCAGGGATGTTCTCTGTTTAGTGAGTCTGCCAGATCAGAGGCAGTAGAGATGACCAGGGATGTTCTCTGTTTAGTGAGTCTGCCAGATCAGAGGCAGTAGAGATGACCAGGGATGTTCTCTGTTTAGTGAGTCTGCCAGATCAGAGGCAGTAGAGATGACCAGGGATGTTCTCTGTTTAGTGGGTCTGCCAGATCAGAGGCAGTAGAGATGACCAGGGATGTTCTCTGTTTAGTGAGTCTGCCAGATCAGAGGCAGTAGAGATGACCAGGGATGTTCTCTGTTTAGTGAGTCTGCCAGATCAGAGGCAGTAGAGATGACCAGTGATGTTCTATTGATAAGTGTGTAAATTGGATCATGTCCCTGTCCTGCTGAGCATTAATTCAAAATGTAACAAGTACCTTTTGGGTGTCAGGGAAAATGTATGGAATAAAATGTACACTATTTGTAATTAGAATGTAATTAAAATGTACACTATTTGTAATTAGAATGTAATTAAAATGTACACTATTTGTAATTAGGAATGTAGTGAAGCAAAAGTCAAAGATGTCAAAAAATTATAAATAGTGAAGTAATGTACAGATAGCCTTTAAAAACTGCATAAGTACTAGTCTACATTTAAAGTATTTTTTGTTAAGTAGCCTATGTTATACCACTGCCACTGCAACTCTCCAGCACCAGTCACAAAAACCTGACCCTACTGTAGCTATCGAGACTACTCTAGCATAGACTACAACACAATACCCATAAAACCTAGCGGTCAAACAAGGAAATGGTTCCAATCTTTTTTCCATCATTCATTTTTCCCATTTGGGGATTTTAGAAACGCGTAAAATAAGGGACGTGTTTTGTGTCGGCTTACGCTGACGTGACGTTTAGATAACCATGTAAATCTCTCTAGGACAAGGTGACTTTTATCAATATATTCATCTGTATTTACCCCCCCGCCCTCCAAATGACATGCTAATTAAATGCTAATGTGGCTAACATAAAGAACTACAAATGCCATGATGATCTGGCTGAGACTGACGAATTGAGGCAAAGTTAAGAACCTCTGGATGAACTATCTAATGTTAGCTAAATGTAGTAGGGAATAAATAGGCTATATTTCTTTAAATTAACAGTTCTGTGAACTGTCTTGTGCAAGTTTTAAATTGACACAATACCTGTTAATAAAGGTGTCAGCTAGAGATGACATGCAGGAGCATGCTGGGATTTATAGTTTTGCAAGATGTTTACTTTGTTGCTAATTAGCATTCTCGAATCTGAGTGTAAATAGAGCCGAATATATGAATAAAAGTCAACTTTGTCCGAAATAGATTTACATGGTTATCAAAACTACAGGCCAGGGTAAACCTACACGAAACACAGCTTTTATGTTAAATGTTTGTAAAATCCCCTATGGGAAAAATTATTGGAACCATTTTCCTGATTGACCGCAAGGATTTATGGGTATTGTGACATCTCCACTGTGGGGCTCTATCAGACCTCCTAGCTATTCACAATGAAGCACTCCAATAACCGAGAGAGAATATGCAATGAGTTGATCTCCCCCCAGCTGTGGTCTACGGTGAGTGGAGATGGGCTACAGAGTGGAGTTTTGACTGGCACACACGTTTTACCCTGTCATGCCTTCATCACGGTTCTCCCGTGGCCGTGAATGCAAGGATATTTTTTTTTTATCAGGTTAAAGAGGTCGAAAGGATTTCTTTTTGTATCAGGTTAAGGTGATTTGGTTTTGGTAGCCTAATTCTGCAGCAATAACTCCGGAGGCGCTTTAACTTTCAAGACGCGCTGTGCGCTCCTCTTCCAAAGATCAACATGATGTCTGCCATAGATACGGGTACATCTGTGTACCAACCAGCACAACTACTGAACTGGATCTATATGTCTCTACAAGACTCCCACCAGACCAATGACTTCGAAGCGTTCAGACCGGATTCTGAGAGTTCTCCACCGGACGAGAACAACTACAAACAGCGGTCCGCTGCTGCTGTCGACCTGAGCTCTGCGCTCAACTCAAACTATCTTAACAATTTCTTGCAACTTCAGAGAAATGAGGTAAAGTTGTGAAAAGTTTATTTTAAAAAACAACAACTATGAAATATGTGATTTGCACAAACTGCACAGTGTGTCATGCCAAACAACTTTGATTGAACTTCATCCAATATTGTATTCTGTCATTCATAGAACAATTATAATGTTGCCATCCTACATATTTTCACATTTTAATGCATGACCCACTTACAATTTTATTTTAGTTGGACGTACAGCAACGTACAGTAATATACAGTAAATGTACAGTAATATACAGTAAACGTACAGCAACGTACAGTAATATACAGTAAACGTACAGTAACATACATTAAACATTCAGTTAACGTACAGTAACGTACAGTAACGTACAGTAACATACATTAAACGTACATTAAACGTTCAGTTAACGTACAGTAACGTACAGTAACGTACAGTAACATACAATAACATAAAGTAACGTACAGTAAACATACAGTAACGTACAGTAACATACAGTAAACGTACAGTAACATACAGTAAACGTACAGTAACATACAGTAAACGTACATTAAACGTACAGTAAACGTACATTAAACGTACAGTAACGTACAGTAACATACAGTAACGTACAGTAAACGTACAGTAACATACAGTAACATACAGTAAACGTACAGTAAACGTACAGTAAACATACAGTAACGTACAGTAACGTACAGTAACGTACAGTAAACGTACAGTAACATACAGTAACGTACAGTAACATACAGTAACATACAGTAACGTACAGTAACATACAGTTACATACAGTAACATACAGTAACATACAGTAACATACAGTAACGTACAGTAAACATACAGTAACGTACAGTAAACATACAGTAACGTACAGTAACATACAGTAACGTACAGTAACGTACAGTAAACATACAGTAACGTACAGTAACGTACAGTAAACGTACAGTAACGTACAGTAAATGTACAGTAACGTACAGTAACATACAGTAAACATACAGTAACGTACATTAAATGTTCAGTTAACGTTCAGTTAACGTACAGTAACGTACATTAAACGTTCAGTTAACGTACAGTAACATACAATAACATACAGTAACGTACAGTAACATACAGTAACATACAGTAACATACAGTAAACGTACAGTAACGTACAGTAAACGTACAGTAACGTACAGTAAACGTACAGTAACATACAGTAACATACAGTAACATACAGTAACGTACATTAAACGTTCAGTAAACGTACAGTAACATACAGTAACATACAGTAAACGTACAGTAACGTACAGTAAACGTACAGTAAATCCCTAGCTCTGACATACCTGCCTCCATTGGGCCACAACAGTGTGGTGACTGGTGATTAGCTGCATGTAGGCTATAGTATGAATGAGCCCCTCTTTACACAGTACATAGTGCCTGGTGTGTGTTGAATGAGCCCCTCTTTCCCTACACAGTACATAGTGCCTGGTAGGGTGTGTCTGGTCTAGACCACTATATAGTTCCATGGGCTCTGGTCTAAAGTAGTCAGTGGGCTGCCAGAGGGAGGTATAGGGCAGGTTGAAAAAAATAGCCATAGGGCTCTGGTCCCAAACGAATACCCTCTGGTCAAAAGTTCCACTATATAGGGAATAGGGTGCACTATTTTTGACCAGGGACCGTAGGGCTATGGTCAAAAGTAGTGCACTATATAGGGAATAGGGTGCCATAGGGCTCTGGTCTAAAGTAGTGCACTATATAGGGAATAGGGTGCCATAAGGCTCTGGTCTAAAGTAGTGCACTATATATAGGGAATAGGGTGCCATAGGGCTCTGGTCTAAAGTAGTGCACTATATAGGGAATAGGGTGCCATAGGGCTCTGGTCTAAAGTAGTGCATTATATATAGGGAATAGGGTGCCATAGGGCTCTGGTCTAAATTAGTGCACTAGATAGGGAATAGGGTGCCATAGGGCTCTGGTCTAAAGTATTGCATTATATAGGGAATAGGGTGCCATAGGGCTCTGGTATTGCTAAAGTATAGGGCTCTGGTCTAAAGTATTGCATTATATAGGAATAGGGTGCCATAGGGCTCTGGTCTAAAGTATTGCACTATATAGGGAATATAGGGCTCTGGTCTATTATAAAAGTAGGGAATAGGGTGCCATAGGGCTCTGGTCTAAAGTATTGCATTATAATAGGGAATAGGGTGCCATAGGGCTCTGGTCTAAAGTATTGCATTAAAGTAATATATAGGGGAATAGGCTCTGGTCTAAAGTAGTGCACTATATATAGGGAATAGGGTGCCATAGGGCTCTGGTCTAAAGTAGTGCACTATATAGGGAATAGGGTGCCATAGGGCTCTGGTCTAAAGTAGTGCATTATATATAGGGAATAGGGTGCCATTTGGGACGTAGACCCTATGCAATGTTTCTATACTGCATGGGACCTGCTGATGCTGGTGGTGGTGCTGCTCAATTTGATTACCATCCCTCCCAGGAGAAGTCAGGAGAAGTCTGACACATAGACCGGTTACAGTATGTCAAGTACCACATCCATCCGGCGCGGAAGAAACTAGGATTTATTTGGCTTGTGAGATATGCTACAGAAGGCTAGGCTGTATCTTATTCGCTATATACTGCTTTCTTTGGGGGGGGGGGTCGCAAAAAACATGAACGTGAAGTTTATAGGAGCACATCAAATTTGGTGTCAAATGAAAGTAAAATCAAGGCATTCGTTCAACCATTTTCCAACCTAAAATAAAACAGATTTATGGTGACACAGATGGAAATGGGGTCTTGAAAAACTTCTAGTAGAAAGAGTAAGGTATTAAAAGTAAGGTATTATTGTTAAAGGTATCAGAAATACACACAAAAAAACACAATAATTTTGAAGTAAAGACTGCTGACAACTAATATCAACATTTATATTTAGTTTTGCAGAAATTATTTTGAATTCTGTAAGTTTTAGAAATATTACCTAATGTCTTGTCATTCTGTGAAACAAAAACCCACATTTTAAAGATATTTTCTAATTTTTCTTCCTCATGAGGAGGCAGGATCATGAAAGTTCAACATGTAAAGGTAGACCTACCAATTAGTTCAGTACAGTAGAGTTCAGTACAGTAGAGTACAGTACAGTATAGTTCAGTAGAGTACAGTATAGTTCAGTAGAGTACAGTAAAGTTCAGTACAGTAGAGTTCAGTACAGTACAGTAGAGTTCAGTACAGTAGAGTTCAGTACAGTAGAGTTCAGTACAGTAGAGTTCAGTAGAGCATATTTCAGTAGAGTTCAGTACAGTAGAGTTCAGTACAGTAGAGTTCAGTAGAGTTCAGTACAGTACAGTAGAGTTCAGTAGAGTACAGTAGAGTTCAGTAGAGTTCAGTAGAGTTCAGTAGAGTTCAGTACAGTACAGTAGAGTTCAGTACAGTAGAGTTCAGTACATTAGAGTTCAGTAGAGCATATTTCAGTAGAGTTCAGTACAGTATAGTTCAGTAAAGTATAGTTCAGCACAGTAGAGTACAGTACAGTATAGTTACATTGAGTACAGTACAGTACAGTAGAGTACAGTAGAGTACACTAGAGTAGAGTAGAGTAGAGTACAGTACAGTAGAGTACAGTTCAGTGCAGTATAGTTCTGTAGAGTTCAGCACAGTAGATGTTCAGCACAGTAGAGTTCAGCACAGTATAGTTACATTGAGTACAGTAGAGTACAGTAGAGTACAGTACAGTAGAGTAGAGTACAGTACAGTAGAGTACAGTTCAGTTCAGTACAGTACAGTAGAGTTCAGAAGAGTTCAGTAGAGTAGAGGCCAGTAGAGTAGAGTATACTACAGTAGAGTTCAGTAGAGTAGAGTTCAGTAGAGTAGAGTTCAGTAGAGTACAGTATAGTACAGTACAGTAGAGTTCAGTACAGTACAGTAGAGTTCCTTAGTGTATAGTTCAGTAGAGTATAGTTCAGTAGAGTATAGTAGAGTTCAGTTGAGTTCTGTACAGTAGAGTTCAGTAGTTTACAGTACAGTATAGTTCAGTACAGTACAGTACAGTAGAGTTCAGTACAGTACAGTAGAGTTCAGTACAGTACAGTAGAGTTCAGTAGTTTACAGTACAGTATAGTTCAGTACAGTACAGTACAGTATAGTTCAGTACAGTAGAGTTCCGTAGAGTTCAGTACAGTAGAGTTCAGTACAGTACAGTAGAGTTCAGTAGTTTACAGTACAGTATAGTTCCGTAGAGTTCAGTACAGTACAGTACAGTTCAGTAGTTTACAGTACAGTACAGTTCTGTACAGTAGAGTTCTGTACAGTAGAGTTCAGTAGTTTACAGTACAGTAGAGTTCAGTAGTTTACAGTACAGTACAGTACAGTTCTGTACAGTAGAGTTCCGTAGAGTTCAGTACAGTACAGTAGAGTTAGGTTCAGTTCAGTACAGTTCAGTACAGTATAGTTCCATAGTGTAGAGAAATAAAAGCTGAAATAAATCATTCTCTCTACTATTATTCTGACATTTCACATTCTTAAAATAAAGTGGTGATCCTAACTGACCTAAAACAGGGTATGTTTACTAGGATTAAATGTCAGGAATTGTGAAAAACTGAGTTTAAAATATATTTGTCTAAGGTGCATGTAAACTTCTGACTTCAACTGTATCTACCTTTGTGTACATATCCAGGATGCATCACCGTGAAGAGAATGCCATTCATAATTATGCACAGATCAAGTACCCATGATGCCTTTCTGTTACTATCATTTTATTACCTGGTGTTGATCCACTTCACCTACTGTAGTTTAATCACCAGGTGTCATATCCGACTCTCTTTCTGCAGACATCGTTGAACATTAATTACACATCCTGATCCATTCCACATCCTGATCCATTCCATTCCACATCCTGATCCAGTTCCATTCCACATCCTGATCCATTCCACATCCTAATCCATTCCATTCCACATCCTGATCCAGATCCATTCAATATCCTGATCCAGATCCATTCCTGATCCAAATCCTGATCCAGATCCATTCCCCATCCTGTTCCAGATCCATTCCACATCCTGATCCATTCCACATTCTGATCCAGATCCATTCCACATCCTGATCCATTCCACAGCCTGATCCAGATCCATTCCATTCCACATCCTGATCCATTCCACATCCTGATCCAGATCCATTCCACATCCTGATCCATATCCATTCCACATCCTTTCCCATTCCATTCCACATCCTGATCCCTTCCACATCCTGATCCATTCCATTCCACATGCTGATCCATTCCACATCCTGATCCATTCCACATCCTGATCCATTCCATTCCACATCCTGATCCATTCCACATCCTGATCCATTCCATTCCACATGCTGATCCATTCCACATCCTGATCCATTCCACATCAGGATCCATTCCATTCCACATCCTGATCCATTCCACATCCTGATCCAGATCCATTCCACATCCTGATCCATTCCACAGCCTGATCCAGATCCATTCCATTCCACATCCTGATCCATTCCACATCCTGATCCATATCCATTCCACATCCTGATCCATATCCATTCCACATCCTTTTCCATTCCATTCCACATCCTGATCCATTCCACATCCTGATCCATTCCATTCCACATGCTGATCCATTCCACATCCTGATCCATTCCATTCCACATCCTGATCCATTCCACATCCTGATCCATTCCATTCCACATCCTGATCCATTCCATTCCACATCCTGATCCATTCCACATCCTGATCCATTCCATTCCACATCCTGATCCATTCCACATCCTGATCCATTCCATTCCACATCCTGATCCATTCCACATCCTGATCCAGTTCCATTCCACATCCTGATCCATTCCACATCCTGATCCATTTCCATTCCACATCCTGATCCAGTTCCATTCCACATCCTGATCCATTCCACATCCTGATCCAGTTCCATTCCACATCCTGATCCAGTTCCATTCCACATCCTGATCCACATCCTGATCCTGATCCATTCCATTCCACATCCTGATCCATTCCACATCCTGATCCAGTTCCATTCCACATCCTGATCCATTCCGCATCCTGATCCAGATCCATTCCATTACACATCCTGATCCAGTTCCATTCCACATCCTGATCCATTCCATTCCACATCCTGATCCAGTTCCATTCCACATCCTGATACAGATCCATTCCATTCCACATCCTGATCCACATCCTGATCCAGATCCATTCCACATCCTGATCCATTCCACATCCTGATCCAGATCCATTCCTGATCCAGTTCCATTCCACATCCTGATCCAGTTTCATTCCACATCCTGATCCAGTTCCATTCCACATCCTGATCCAGTTCCATTCCACATCCTGATCCAGATCCATTCCACATCCTGATCCATTCCCCATCCTGATCCAGATCCATTCCATTCCACACCCTGATCCATTCCACATCCTGATCCAGTTCCATTCCACATCCTGATCCAGATCCATTCCATTCCACATCCTGATCCAGTTCCATTCCACATCCTGATCCAGTTCCATTCCACATCCTGATCCATTCCACAAGCTGATCCAGTTCCATTCCACATCCTGAATCCAGTTCCATTCCATTCCACAAGCTGATCCAGTTCCATTCCACATCCTGATCCAGATCCATTCCACATCCTGATCCATTCCCCATCCTGATCCAGATCCATTCCATTCCACATCCTGATCCATTCCACATCCTGATCCAGTTCCATTCCACATCCTGATACAGATCCATTCCATTCCACATCCTGATCCAGTTCCATTCCACATCCTGATCCAGTTCCATTCCACATCCTGATCCATTCCACAAGCTGATCCAGTTCCATTCCACATCCTGAATCCAGTTCCATTCCATTCCACAAGCTGATCCAGTTCCACAAGCTGATCCAGTTCCATTCCACATCCACATCCACAACACATAGTACGTAAGGACTTTTATTGAATCAAATTGAACAACAGCCTGTTGCTTCTTCACACACTGGTGCTATAGTCAGGGTTCATATCCGGATCATAGATACAATGGTACTGATTGTGCCAACCCAAAAGGGGGAATCAGAAAATGATCCTTGACAAAGGCATTCTGTTCCTCTCAGGAAATGGAATTCTTTCTGCTCGTAGAGGGAATGACAGCACATCTGGAAAGATAAAATAATGTCCACTTCTGTTGTGCAGAGTGAGGAGACTAGCAGACAGGAAAATATATCAAGTTGTGGCACAGACAGATAGCTAGGCAGTACTGTAATGGCACAGACAGACAGACAGACAGACAGACAGACAGACAGACAGACAGACAGATAGACAGACAGACAGACAGACAGACAGACAGACAGACAGACAGACAGACAGACAGACAGACAGACAGACAGACAGACAGACAGACAGACAGACAGACAGACAGACAGACAGACAGACAGACAGAGACAGACAGTCTAGACAGTCAGTACTGTAGGAGCCCTGGCAAGTATCTATCTAAACTCTGTCAGCTAATTGGCACAATCCTGTTTAGGCCTAATATCACAGATATGACCTTTTAACATGCTCTAAACCATGTGTTATTCACTCAATGCAGTGTGAGAGACAGGCTTGTCTGTAATCTGTCGTTCTGCCCCTGAACAGGCAGTTAACCCACTGTTCCTAGGCCGTCATTGAAAATAAGAATTTGTTCTTAACTGACTTGCCTGGTTAAATAAAGGTAAAATAAATAAATAATTGCCATTTTCAGCCAGATTCAATTCTTTCCCATTACTTTAATCACATATTGAAAAGAATGAAAAAAAATTGGTTATCAAATACATTTCAAGCCCATATTTCACTCAGGGCTCTATTCAATCCGTATCGCCGAAGTATCGTGGAAGTATCAGTGTTAAAATGTAAAGGTGATTTCCGGTTGAGCCGGCACATGCTGCGTTTACCGGGAATGCAGTCTTCTCGACCGCGGCGACGTTGCCTTTCATTTTCCCTTGCTGCTGTACAGTGGATGTTCACTGCTACAGATTCAATAGAGTCCTCGTTGTCTTCTGTCCTCAGGCCTTAAACAACCATTTGTATAGAAGGTCCTCTCCTCACGGCTCACTCAGCAATGTCGTAGACGGCCTGAGTTCTCTGACGGACCACTTCTCTGACCTGTCCGTCTCCTCTGAGTCACGCAAACCCAGCAAGCGACCTCCGCCCAACTACCTGTGCCATCTCTGCTTCAACAAAGGACACTACATCAAAGACTGCCCGCAGGTGAGCAGAGCATTGTCCCTACACACACACACGCACGCACGCACACACACGCACACACACACACACACACACACACACACACACACACACACACACACACACACACACACACACACACACACACACACACACACACACACACACACACACACACACACACACACACACACACACACACACACACACACACACATTCAAAGACTAACCCCAGCTGAGCTGGTTCTGGCGCCATCTGAGACCAAGCAGCTTCCCCTCTCCTTTTGGCAAAGCTACAGTCCGATGAAGGCCTGTACAGAACATTGCAGCCACCTTGCAAAACAGATGCCTTTTTTATTTATTTTGGCATATGTATCACTATCTAAGTAATGTTGAAGTGGTGAGGAAAGATCAGGACATACTCACCGCTCTCTGACCTGTGACAGGACATACTCACAGCTCTGTGACCTGTGTGTCAGGACATACTCACAGCTCTGTGACCTGTGTCAGGACATACTCACAGCTCTGTGACCTGTGTCAGGACATACTCACAGCTCTCTGACCTGTGTCAGGACATACTCACAGCTCTCTGACCTGTGTCAGGACATACTCTCCACTCTCTGACCTGTGTCAGGACATACTCTCCGCTCTCTGACCTGTGTCAGGACATACTCTCCCCTCTCTGACCTGTGTCAGGACATACTCTCCGCTCTCTGACCTGTGTCAGGACATACTCTCCGCTCTCTGACCTGTGTCAGGACATACTCTCCGCTCTCTGACCTGTGTCAGGACATACTCTCCGCTCTCTGACCTGTGTCAGGACATACTCTCCGCTCTCTGACCTGTGTCAGGACATACTCTCCGCTCTCTGACCTGTGTCAGGACATACTCTCCGCTCTCTGACCTGTGTCAGGACATACTCTCCGCTCTCTGACCTGTGTCAGGACATACTCTCCGCTCTCTGACCTGTGTCAGGACATACTCTCCGCTCTCTGACCTGTGTCAGGACATACTCTCCGCTCTCTGACCTGTGTCAGGACATACTCACAGCTCTCTGACCTGTGTCAGGACATACTCTCCGCTCTCTGACCTGTGTCAGGACATACTCTCCGCTCTCTGACCTGTGTCAGGACATACTCTCCGCTCTCTGACCTGTGTCAGGACATACTCTCCGCTCTCTGACCTGTGTCAGGACATACTCTCCGCTCTCTGACCTGTGTCAGGACATACTCTCCGCTCTCTGACCTGTGTCAGGACATACTCTCCGCTCTCTGACCTGTGTCAGGACATACTCTCCGCTCTCTGACCTGTGTCAGGACATACTCTCCGCTCTCTGACCTGTGTGACAGTAAAGTCATTAAATAAGAGACAGTAACTGGAACTGGGCTGAGGCTGGGACTGGGCTGAGGCTGGGACTGGGACTGGGCTGAGGCTGGGACTGGGACTGGGACTGGGACTGGGACTGGGACTGGGCTGAGGCTGGGCCTGGGAATGGGAATTGGACTGGGCCCGGGCCTGGGCTTGGGAATGGGACTGGGCTTTGGAATGGGACTGGGAATGGGCTGAGGCTGAGGTTGGGCCTGGGAATGGGACTGGGCTTGGGAATGGGACTGGGGCTGGGACTGGCCTTGGGAATGGGACTGGGCTTGGGAATGGGACTGGGCTTGGGAATGGGAATGGGACTGGGCCTGGGCTGAGGCTGGGACTGGGACTGGGCCTGGGACTGGGAATGGGACTGGGCTGGGAATGGGACTGGGCTGAGGCTGGGACTGGGCTGAGGCTGAGACTACATAAGGACTCTATTGTTTCTCTAAAGGCTCCGCGGACAGAGAGGTCAGAGAGTAACGGCTGGTATTGTTCACTCAGAGGGTTGTTACCGAACAGATCTGGGTTTAAATACTAGCGTTTGTTAAAGCCTGCCTGGATTGACAGCTGGGTCAGGGTTCTCTCAACTGTTCTGTTGGTTTCGTTGGGCCAGGCAAGCTCAATCAAGCCCAGATAAAGTTCTTGAAATTATTTCAAATACTATTTGAACCCAGGTCTGCTGGCCTAGAGTCAGTCATCGCTCTGTGTCACAGGCAAATCAAAATGTATTTGTCACATGGTTTGTAATCAACAGGTTTGGAGACTAACAGTGAAATTCTTGCTGACAGGTCCTTTTCCAACAACGCAGAGTTAAAGATAAAATAATATAAACAGAGGAATAACAATAATAAGTTAGAATAACATGGTTATATACAGGAAGTACCAGGTAATAACATGGCTATATACAGGAAGTACCAGGTAATAACATGGCTATATACAGGAAGTACCAGGTAATAACATGGATATATACAGGAAGTACCAGGTAATAACATGGCAATATACAGGAAGTACCAGGTAATAACATGGTTATATACAGGAAGTACCAGGTAATAACATGGCTATATACAGGAAGTACCAGGTAATAACATGGATATATACAGGAAGTACCAGGTAATAACATGGCAATATACAGGAAGTACCAGGTAATAACATGGCTATATACAGGAAGTACCAGGTAATAACATGGCAATATACAGGAAGTACCAGGTAATAACATGGCTATATACAGGAAGTACCAGGTAATAACATGGCTATATACAGGAAGTACCAGGTAATAACATGGCTATATACAGGAAGTACCAGGTAATAACATGGCTATATACAGGAAGTACCAGGTAATAACATGGCTATATACAGGAAGTACCAGGTAATAACATGGCTATATACAGGGAGTACCAGGTAATAACATGGCTATATACAGGAAGTACCAGGTAATATTGACTATATACAGGGAGTACCAGGTAATAACATAGCTATATACAGGGAGTACTAGGTAATATTGACTATATACAGGGAGTACCAGATAATAACATGGCTATATACAGGAAGTACCAGGTAATAACATGGCTATATACAGGGAGTACCAGGTAATAACATGGCTATATACAGGGAGTACCAGGTAATAACATGGCTATATACAGGAAGTACCAGGTAATAACATGGATATATACAGGAAGTACCAGGTAATAACATGGCAATATACAGGAAGTACCAGGTAATAACATGGCTATATACAGGAAGTATACAGGTAGTAGCTGAGATGGGATGAGAGAACGAGGTAGTAGATCACACTGAGATGGGATGAGAGAACGAGGTAGTAGATCCCACTGAGATGGGATGAGAGAACGAAAAAATTCTCTCATCCCATCTCAGTGTAATCTACTACCTCGTTCTCTCATCCCATCTCAGTGTGATCTACTACCTCGTTCTCTCATCCCATCTCAGTGGGATCTACTACCTCGTTCTCTCATCCCATCTCAGTGGGATCTACTACCTCGTTCTCTTATCCCATCTCAGTGTGTCTACTACCTCGTTCTCTTATCCCATCTCAGTGTGTCTACTACCTCGTTCTCTCATCCCATCTCAGTGGGATCTACTACCTCGTTCTCTCATCCCATCTCAGTGGGATCTACTACCTTGTTCTCTCATCCCATCTCAGTGGGATCTACTACCTTGTTCTCTCATCCCATCTCAGTGGGATCTACTACCTCGTCCTCTAGTCCCATCTCAGTGGGAACTACTACCTCGTTCTCTCATCCCATCTCAGTGGGATCTACTACCTCGTTCTCTCATCCCATCTCAGTGGGAACTACTACCTTGTTCTGTAGTCCCATTTCAGTGGGATCTACTACCTCGTTCTCTAGTCCCATTTCAGTGGGAACTACTACCTCGTTCTCTACTCCCATTTCAGTGGGAACTATTACCTCGTTCTCTCGTCCCATCTCAGTGGGAACTACTACCTCGTTCTCTCGTCCCATCTCAGTGGGAACTACTACCTTGTTCGCTCATGCCATCTTAGTGGGATCCACTACCTCATTCTCTAGTCCCATCTCAGTGGGAACTACTACCTCGTTCTCTAGTCCCATCTCATTGTGAACAACTACCTTGTTCTCTCGTCCCATTTCAGTCGGAACTACTACCTCCTTTCTTCATCCCATCTCAGTGGGAGCCTACTACTTCATTCTTTCATCCCATTTCAGTGGGAACTACTACCTCGTTCTTTCATCCCATCTCAGTGGGAGCCTTCTTCCTCGTTCTTTCATCCCTTCTCAGTGGGAACTACTAACTCGTTCTCTAGTCCCATCTCAGTGGGAACTACTACCTCATTCTCTAGTCACATCTCAGTGGGATCTACTACCTCATTCTTTCATCCCATCTCAGTGGGAACTACTACCTCGTTCTTTCATCCCATCTCAGTGGGAACTACGACCTCGTTCTTTCATCCCATCTCAGTGGGAACTACTACCTCGTTCTCTAGTCCCGTCTCAGTGGGAACTACTACCTCGTTCTCTAGTCCCATCTCAGTGGGAGCTACTACTTCATTCTCTAGTCCCATCTCAGTGGGAGCTACTACCTTGTTCTCTAGTCCCATCTCAGTGGGAGCTACTACCTCGTTCTCTAGTCCCATCTCAGTGGGAGCTACTACGTCGTTCTCTAGTCCCATCTCAGTGGGAACTACTACCTCGTTCTCTAGTCCCATCTCAGTGGGAACTACGACCTCGTTCTTTCATCCCATCTCAGTGGGAACTACTACCTCGTTCTCTAGTCCCGTCTCAGTGGGAACTACTACCTCGTTCTCTAGTCCCATCTCAGTGGGAGCTACTACTTCATTCTCTAGTCCCATCTCAGTGGGAGCTACTACCTTGTTCTCTAGTCCCATCTCAGTGGGAGCTACTACCTCGTTCTCTAGTCCCATCTCAGTGGGAGCTACTACGTCGTTCTCTAGTCCCATCTCAGTGGGAACTACTACCTCGTTCTCTAGTCCCATTTCAGTGGGAACTACTACCTCGTTCTATAGTCCCATTTTAGTGTGAACTACTACTTCGTTCTTTAGTCCCATCCCAGTGGGAACTACTACCTCGTTCTCTACTTCTATCTCAGTGGGAACTACTACCTCGTTCTCTCGTCCCATTTCAGTGGGAACTACTACCTCGTTCTCTCGTCCCATCTCAGTGGGAACTACTACCTCGTTCTCTCGTCCCATCTCAGTGGGAACTACTACCTCGTTCTCTAGTCCCATTTCAGTGGGAACTACTACCTCGTTCTCTCGTCCCATCTCAGTGGGAACTACTACCTCGTTCTCTCGTCCCATCTCAGTGGGAACTACTACCTCGTTCTCTCGTCCCATCTCAGTGGGAACTACTACCTCGTTCTCTCGTCCCATCTCAGTGGGAACTACTACCTCGTTCTCTAGTCCCATCTCAGTGGGATCTACTACCTCGTTCTCTAGTCCCATCTCAGTGGGAACTACTACCTCGTTCTCTAGTCCCATCTCAGTGGGAACTACTACCTCGTTCTCTAGTCCCATTTCAGTGGGAACTACTACCTCGTTCTCTCGTCCCATCTCAGTGGGATCTACTACCTCGTTCTCTCGTCCCATCTCAGTGGGAACTACTACCTCGTTCTCTAGTCCCATCTCAGTGGGAACTACTACCTCGTTCTCTCGTCCCATCTCAGTGGGATCTACTACCTCGTTCTCTAGTCCCATCTCAGTGGGAACTACTACCTCGTTCTCTAGTCCCATCTCAGTGGGATCTACTACCTCGTTCTCTAGTCCCATCTCAGTGGGAACTACTACTTGTACGCATTGGAATTTTTCCGCTACTCAGGAGAAGAGACGTGGGGAGAGCAGGAAAGGGAAGGTGCATCTGATGCTGTGGATAAACTGTTATAGCCAATTTTGTGGCTAATTGAGGTGAGACACGATTTATGCTGATTGATTATGCCCGTATGAACTACAAATGGAGACATCCACCCCAAAGCGGGAAGGTTTAAAAAAATACTTAATTGTCAAAGTTCCGTAGCATTTCAGAAAGAGAAATGCTTAGGATCTCTTTGTGCCGACTACTGATCTACTACCAGACCGTGCTAAATTAATTCTAGCCTGGTCCCAGATCTCTTTGTGCTGTCTTATCAACTCCTATGGTTATTGCCATATGAGTTGGCAAGACAGCACAAAGAGATCTGGGACCAGGCTAGAATTAATTTAGCACAGTCTGGTTTTGAAAACAGATCTTTTCATCCAGGAAACAGGGTTACTGACTTCACATCTGCTACATCGTAAAAATGGCAGACAACTACTTTTCCTCTCCACCGCAACCCTAAAGTTTTGATGTCCGTCCCTGGCCTGTCTTACATCTCACTCGCTCTCCCATTTTTTTAAATAAACATTTTTTTTAATGCTTTTTAATTTTTTTTGTGTTACTTGATTCAACCATAAAGTTTTGATAAACTCTGTATTTGAATCTCAGTCACCCTCCCATGTTTTGAAATGTAAAGCTCGCCCACAGCTGTACAAGTCATCAACTAGACCATGGCCAACAACCTGACCACTGTTGGTTTGTGGACTAAGGCAATGTGTGATATAGCTATCATTGATTCACTTTGATATATTAACCTGGGTCCATAAAGACAGCTCTATGTGATAGACTATCCATAAAGACAGCTCTATGTGATAGACTATCCATAAAGACAGCTCTATGTGATAGACTATCCATAAAGACAGCTCTATGTGATAGACTATCCATAAAGACAGCTCTATGTGATAGACTATCCATAAAGACAGCTCTATGTGATAGACTATCCATAAAGACAGCTCTATGTGATAGACTATCCATAAAGACAGCTCTATGTGATAGACTATCCATAAAGACAGCTCTATGTGATAGACTATCCATAAAGACAGCTCTATGTGATAGACTATCCATAAAGACAGCTCTGTTTGAGTAATCCATGCGTGTGTTTCCTTGTACACATGTTTTTTTAGGAAGGAGGTATAGTATCCATGGAAACAAGGGACAGACTGTATCATCACAACATAAACAAACATACTTTGTTCTTATCCTTCTCTGATTAAAACGTTGTAATATGTATTAAAAGCTGAATTAAACCCTTTAACGAAAAAAACTTAAAGCTGAAAATATGTTCCTTTTCGGGTGACCCAACCAAAATTCACATAGAAATGTGAGTTAATAGATATGTAATTCTCATTGACCCTAAACTCAAAAGAAACAGTAGATCTGTTCTACGTGATCCATTTCTATGCTTCCCGTTCTTAAGTTTAGTTTGTTGTTGTTGTTGCATCTTTTACTTTTTTTTTTGCACACTGTGTAATATTTTGGGGCAAAAGTTAAGGAAAAGATGGGAGTGTAATCTAGTGCAAATTGTAATAAAGAAAATAAAAAAAATATGCCATTTAGCAGACGCTTTTATCCAAAGCGACTTACAGTCATGTGTGCATACATAATACATACTGTAGAATGTTCACTGTAGAATGTTCAAAGATTCTTGGAATGTGTAACAGTCAACCCCTGTGTGTGTGTGTGTGTGTGTGTGTGTGTGTGTGTGTGTGTGTGTGTGTGTGTGTGTGTGTGTGTGTGTGTGTGTGTGTGCGCCTTGTAGTTTCCTGTCAGCCGACTGCACTCAAATCATGGATAGTAAGGGGGAATGCCAAACAGGACACAACCTGCTTCAATTGACTGGAAATGAGAAGCTTCTCGTGTGTGTGTGTGTGTGTGTGTGTGTGTGTGTGTGTGTGTGTGTGTGTGTGTGTGTGTGTGTGTGTGTGTGTGTGTGTGTGTGTGTGTGTGTGTGTGTGTGTGTGTGTGTGTGTGTGTGTGTGTGTGTGCGGCTTTGCCTTTGGGGAAAATACTGCCTTTATAGCTTCACATAGACAGGACTTTAGACACCCATGTAGAGAGTGGCGAGGATTGATCCATTTTCAACCTGAAGACTGATTCTGACGTGTCATTGTTTCAGTAACATACTAGCGGGGTTTGTGGTATTTTGCATTAGCAATGTCTAATGGTTGTAATGAAGTAAACCTTTAACAGCATACCTTGGCGCTAACGGCCCAGAAAGAACAGCTGTACATGTGCTGCAGGACAAAAGGAAGGGCCTATCTAGTTGCTGTGTTTGGTTTTTATATATTATAGGACATTTAATCTCCTGGTGTTGTTGTCTGTCAGCGACTACAGGTACCAGTTAGACAGTTATTTCTCGTGAACAGAGAGGCATGTAACGTACATTGTGCAATTATGTGATATTTTAAAGTTCACAGATTTTAGGACACAGTTAAACCTCGTCCTGAACGAAACAGCCGGCTCAATGGGAAACCTCCATCGAAAAAAATCATTTTTAGTCCAGAACTTAATCTGTGTCCGGGAAACCAGTCCATAGAGTACCAAGAGGCATTGAAAAGGTAGAGAGAAGGAGGACTTTAGTCATTGTGGACTTATCAGCTGGTTCAGGTGGGAGGTCAGTTGGTTACCTAGGTAATACTGTTTGTATGTCTTCCCATGAACACAAAGCATATAAGATGCATCAGGTTTACTGGAGCGTGTATTTGTCCCAAGGGTGCTCATGGCCATATGTTATAGCTATTTTATTGGCACAAGTGACGTATTGTGATTCTCAAAATATAAATGCCCTTAATCCCTAAGAGCCAATCTGTTGAGGCTGTTGTTTGAGATTTTTTAGAAAACTTTAAATATACAAATAACACATTTGATCAAGTACAATTTTCATGAGAGAGAGAGACAGAGAGTGAGAGAGAGAGAGAGAGAGAGAGAGAGAGAGTGAGAGAGAGAGAGAGAGAGAGAGAGAGAGAGAGAGAGAGAGAGAGAGAGAGAGAGAGAGAGAGAGAGAGAGAGAGAGAGAGAGAGACCATTGTTTATCATGATAGGCTACCTACCGTCCATGCAGTTTATTAGACTACAGATGTGGTGTGGTATCCCATGGAAACAAGGAAACCACGCAGTTTATTAGACTACAGATCTGTTGTGTGGTATCCCACTCGACTCAGGAAACCATGCAGTTTATTAGACTACAGATGTGTTAAACGTCCCACTAACTCAGGAAACCACGCAGTTTATTAGACTACAGATGTGTTGTGTGGTCGTCCCACTAGGACTCAAAACCATACAGTTTATTAGACTACAGATGTAATTGTGTGGTCGTCCCACTAGGACTCAGGAAACCATGCAGTTTATTAGACTACAGATGTGTTGTGTGGTCGTCCCACTAGGACTCAGGAAACCATGCAGTTTATTAGGCTACAGATGTGTTGTGTGGTCGTCCCACTAGGACTCAGGAAACCATGCAGTTTATTAGACTACAGATCTGTTGTGTGGTCGTCCCACTAGGACTCAGGAAACCATGCAGTTTATTAGACTACAGATCTGTAATGTGTACTGTCCCACTCGGACTCAGGAAACCATGCAGTTTATTAGGCTACAGATCTGTTGTGTGGTCGTCCCACTAGGACTCAGGAAACCATGCAGTTTATTAGACTACAGATGTGTTGTGTGGTCGTCCCACTACGACTCAGGAAACCACGCAGTTTATTAGGCTACAGATCTGTTGTGTGTTCGTCCCACTAGGACTCAGGAAACCATGCAGTTTATTAGACTACAGATCTGTTGTGTGGTCGTCCCACTAGGACTCAGGAAACCATGCAGTTTATTAGGCTACAGATCTGTTGTGTGGTCGTCCCACTAGGACTCAGGAAACCAGGCAGTTTATTAGACTACAGATGTGTTGTGTGGTGTCCCACTACGACTCAGGAAACCATGCAGTTTATTAGACTACAGATGTGTTGTGTGGTGTCCCACTGACTCAGGAAACCATACAGTTTATTACACTACAGATCTGTTGTGTGGTCGTCCCACTAGGACTCAGGAAACCATACAGTTTATTAGGCTACAGATGTGTTGTGTGGTCACCCACTAGGACTCAGGAAACCATGCAGTTTATTAGACTACAGATCCGTTGTGTGGTCATTGTTTCCACTAAATCAGGAAACCATGCAGTTTATTAGACTACAGATCTGTTGTGTGGTCGTCCCACTGACTCAGGAAACCATGCAGTTTATTAGACTACAGATCTGTTGTGTGGTCGTCCCACTAGGACTCAGGAAACCATACAGTTTATTAGACTACAGATCTGTTGTGTGGTCGTCCCACTAGGACTCAGGAAACCATGCAGTTTATTAGACTACAGATCTGTTGTGTTTGCTGCAGTCGTCCCACTAGGACACAGGAAACCATGCAGTTTATTAGACTACAGATCTGTTGTGTGTTATTTCCCACTAGGACTCAGGAAACCATGCAGTTTATTAGGCTACAGATCTGTTGTGTGGTTTTAGGAAACCACGCAGTTTATTAGACTACAGATCTGTTGTGTGGTCGTCCCACTAGGACTCAGGAAACCATGCAGTTTATTAGGCTCAGATCTGTTGTGTGGTCGTCCCACTACGACTCAGGAAACCATGCAGTTTATTAGGCTACAGATCTGTTGTGTGGTGTCCCAAACCAGTCCATGCAGTTTATTAGGCTACAGATCTGTTGTGTGGTCGTCCCACTAGACTCAGGAAACCATGCAGTTTATTAGGCTACAGATCTGTTGTGTGGTCGTCCCACTACGACTCAGGAAACCATGCAGTTTATTAGGCTACAGATCTGTTGTGTGGTCGTCCCACTACGACTCAGGAAACCATGCAGTTTATTAGACTACAGATGTGTTGTGTGGTCGTCCCACTAAGGGTGCTCAGGAAACCATGCAGTTTATTAGGCTACAGATCTGTTGTGTGGTTCCCACTAGGACTCAGGAAACCAGGCAGTTTATTAGACTACAGATCTGTTGTGTGGTCGTTGTTTCAGAAACCATGCAGTTTATTAGGCTACAGATCTGTTGTGTGGTACACTAGGACTCAGGAAACCATGCAGTTTATTAGGCTACAGATCTGTTGTGTGGTCGAGACCCACTA
The DNA here is from genome assembly GCF_023373465.1 of Oncorhynchus keta. Classification (NCBI taxonomy): domain Eukaryota; kingdom Metazoa; phylum Chordata; class Actinopteri; order Salmoniformes; family Salmonidae; genus Oncorhynchus; species Oncorhynchus keta. Next base: position 28,684,293 of record NC_068423.1, read on the forward strand.
GACTCAGGAAACCATGCAGTTTATTAGGCTACAGATCCGTTGTGTGGTCGTCCCACTAGGACTCAGGAAACCATACAGTTTATTAGGCTACAGATCCGTTGTGTGGTCGTCCCACTACGACTCAGGAAACCACGCAGTTTATTAGGCTACAGATCTGTTGTGTGGTCGTCCCACTAGGACTCAGGAAACCATGCAGTTTATTAGGCTACAGATCTGTTGTTTATCATGTGGTCGTCCCACTAGGACACAGGAAACCATGCAGTTTATTAGACTACAGATCTGTTGTGTGGTCGTCCCACTAGGACACAGGAAACCATGCAGTTTATTAGACTACAGATCTTTTGTGTGTTCGTCCCACTAGGACTCAGGAAACCATGCAGTTTATTAGACTACAGATCTGTTGTGTGGTCGTCCCACTAGGACTCAGGAAACCATGCAGTTTATTAGGCTACAGATCTGTTGTGTGGTCGTCCCACTAGGACTCAGGAAACCATGCAGTTTATTAGACTACAGATGTGTTGTGTGGTCGTCCCACTAGGACTCAGGAAACCATGCAGTTTATTAGACTACAGATGTGTTGTGTGGTCGTCCCACTACGACTCAGGAAACCATGCAGTTTATTAGACTACAGATCTGTTGTGTGGTCGTCCCACTAGGACTCAGGAAACCATGCAGTTTATTAGACTACAGATGTGTTGTGTGGTCGTCCCACTAGGACTCAGGAAACCATGCAGTTTATTAGGCTACAGATCTGTTGTGTGGTCGTCCCACTAGGACTCAGGAAACCATGCAGTTTATTAGGCTACAGATCTGTTGTGTGGTCGTCCCACTAGGACTCAGGAAACCATGCAGTTTATTAGACTACAGATGTGTTGTGTGGTCGTCCCACTAGGACTCAGGAAACCACGCAGTTTATTAGGCTACAGATCTGTTGTGTGGTCGTCCCACTAGGACTCAGGAAACCATGCAGTTTATTAGACTACAGATCTGTTGTGTGGTCGTCCCACTAGGACTCAGGAAACCATGCAGTTTATTAGACTACAGATGAAATAAGTTATGATGAACTTCACAGGGGGGTGAAAGTTTACGGTGACGAGTTTGATGCTGATTTACAATAAATATCCAGGTTCTTATTCATGGTGACACGATGATCGATGCTTGGCTGCCATTTTGACAAATAAAATTCTCGCTCTTATCCATAATAATCTCATCATGTAGAGTAGCCTACCCTCACAGCCTACTGTATCTGTGAGCTGTTGGCTAGAGCACACGTGCCAAGACCAGAGTAGACCGATTTAACGCAACAGTGTTTGTGACAAAACTCTCAGTAGAGTTGAAAACTTAAGCGAAAAAGTACATTCTGTGTTCACTACATCGTCCAACAAGTCCGCTTGGTAGAAACACACCACAGGTGGGGAAATGAGCATATTCTTGAATATTTGCATGAAAATCTGTCGCTAATTGGATGGAAACCTTAGCTACTGTTTGAGGAGATCTTAATTTACCCTACACAGGTTATAGAACACTGTAGCCATCCGATTGCTCTCAGGACATTTGAAGAGATTGTCTCTTGTCAGCTTTTGTGCGTCTTTCATCAGTTGTCCCTGGCCGTGCCATGCGCTTCGTTGGACCGGGTGGAAACGGTGAAGTGTGCAGTGCTCTTTGACACCATATGTGTGACACTGTGTGTTTTGCTGTGTGGAGGGAAAGCTGTTTCCTCCGGCAGCAGGAAGATCACGGCTCTTTCTCTCTCTCTGGGCTGTCCCAAATGAACCCTATTCCCTCCAAATGAACCCTATTCCCTCCAAATGAACCCTATTCCTCCCAAATGAACCCTATTCCTCCCAAATGAACCCTATTCCCTCCAAATGAACCCTATTCCTCCCAAATGAACCCTATTCCTCCCAAATGAACCCTATTCCTCCCAAATGAACCCTATTCCTCCCAAATGAACCCTATTCCTCCCAAATGAACCCTATTCCCTCCAAATGAACCCTATTCCTCCCAAATTAACCCTATTCCTCCCAAATGAACCCTATTCCCTCCAAATGGAACCCTATTCCTCCAAATGGAACCCTATTCCTCCAAATCAACCCTATTCCTCCCAAATGAACCTTATTCCTCCCACATGAACCCTATTCCTTCCAAATGAACCCTATTCCTCCCAAATGAACCCTATTCCTCCCACATGAACCCTATTCCTCCCAAATGAACCCTATTCCCTCCAAATTAACCATATTCCTCCCAAATGAACCCTATTCCCTCCAAATGAACCCCATTCCTCCCAAATGAACCCTATTCCTCCCAAATGAATCATATTCCCTGCAAATCAACCCTATTACACCCAAATGAACCCTATTCCACCCAAATGAACCCTATTCCTCCCAAATTAACCCTATTCCTCCCAAATTAACCCTATTCCTCCCAAATGAATCATATTCCCTGCAAATCAACCCTATTACACCCAAATGAACCCTATTCCACCCAAATGAACCCTATTCCTCCCAAATGAACCATATTCCTCCCAAATGAACCCTATTCCCTCCAAATGAACCCCATTCCTCCCAAATGAACCCTATTCCTCCCAAATGAATCATATTCCCTGCAAATCAACCCTATTACACCCAAATGAACCCTATTCCACCCAAATGAACCCTATTCCTCCCAAATGAACCCTATTCCTCCCAAATCAACCCTATTCCACCCAAATGAACCCTATTCCACCCAAATGAACCCTATTCCTCCCAAATGAACCCTATTCCTCCCAAATCAACCCTATTCCTCCCAAATGAACCCTATTCCTTCCAAATCAACCCTATTCCCTCCAAATGAATCCTATTCCTCCCAAATGAACCCTATTCCCTCCTAATGGAACCCTATTCCCTCCAAATGAACCCTATTCCTCCCAAATGAACCCTATTCCTTCCAAATCAACCCTATTCCTTCCAAATCAACCCTATTCCCTCCAAATGGAACCCTATTCCCTCCAAATGGAACCCTATTCCCTCCAAATGGAACCCTATTCCCTCAAATGGAACCCTATTCCCTCCAAATGGAACCCTATTCCCTCCAAATGGAACCCTATTCCCTCCAAATGGTACCCTATTCCCTCCAAATGGAACCCTATTCCCTCCAAATGGAACCCTATTCCCTCCAAATTCCCTATCTGTCAAAAGTAGTGGCCTAAATAGGGGATACGGTACCATTTGGGACGCAGACTGTAACTGGGCTGATGAGAGAGTGGTGAGATAGGATACAGGCCATCATCACTAACTACAGACAGCGCCTGGCATCAGAACAACAAGGGGACTCTTCTTGGAGTTTGGATATGGAATGCAAAGTGTTGGATGGATAAATGTATTGAAAAAGTTGGGTACAATGTATTTAATCACATTTTGAAATATATTCACTGTTACTGTGATACATGGCTGCAGAAAAGCCAACACTCATATTCATTCCTAGAAAGGTTTGTCTCTGCTCTGAGGGAGTCCTAATGACAACAGATCAATGTCATTTGGCTGGTTGCCCCAACCTCCTTTAACCTCCAAAGAGGTGTTTTTAATTTAAACCAGTCGATGTTGAAATAATTTCTTTATGTTGGGTTTAGGATTTTTCTCCAGTTATACAAGTGGAGTGAAGCTCATCTGGGGTTGATTTCCTCCCCCCTCCCCCACCCCAAGTCCTGATTGGCCGACAGAGGCCAGCTGGGAGGGAAGGATGACAGAGAGGCTGAGGTATGTGTCCTGTAGAGGAGGAGGGCTGTGATTGGTCCATCACTGGGCTGGGCCTCCGCTATGCTCCTCAGGGAGCATAGCTGGACCATAGAACACTCCATAGAACTAGAGAACTACATGTTCTATAGGAATTCACTTTATGTTCTATTGGAACTCACTTCATGTTCTATAGGAACTCACTTCATGGTCAATAGGAACTCACTTCATGTTCTATTGGAACTCACTTCATGTTCTATAGGAACTCACTTCATGTTCTATAGGAACTCACTTCATGTTCTATAGGAACTCACTTCATGTTCTATAGGAACTCACTCCATGTTCTATAGGAACTCACTTCATGTTCTATAGGAACTCACTTCATGTTCTATAGGAACTCACTTCATGTTCTATAGGAACTCACTTCATGTTCTATAGGAACTCACTTCATGTTCTATAGGAACTCACTTCATGTTCTATAGGAACTCACTTCATGCTCTATAGGAACTCACTTCATGTTCTATAGGAACTGACTTCATGTTCTATAGGAACTCACTTCATGTTCTATAGGAACTCACTTCATGTTCAATAGGAACTCACTTCATGTTCTATAGGAACTCACTTCATGTTCTATAGGAACTCACTTCATGTTCTATAGGAACTCACTTCATGTTCAATAGGAACTCACTTCATGTTCTATAGGAACTCACTTCATGTTCTATAGGAACTCACTTCATGTTCTATAGGAACTCACTTCATGTTCTATAGGAACTCACTTCATGTTCTATAGGAACTCACTTCATGTTCTATTGGAACTCACTTCATGTTCAATAGGAACTCACTCCTTGTTCTATAGGAACTCACTTCATGTTCTATTGGAACTCACTTCATGTTCTATTGGAACTCACTTCATGTTCTATAGGAACTCACTTCATGTTCTATTGGAACTCACTTCATGTTCTATTGGAACTCACTTCATGTTCTATTGGAACTCACTTCATGTTCTATTGGAACTCACTTCATGTTCTATTGGAACTCACTTCATGTTCTATTGGAACTCACTTCATGTTCTATTGGAACTCACTTCATGTTCTATTGGAACTCACTTCATGTTCTATAGGAACTCACTTCATGTTCTATAGGAACTCACTTCATGTTCTATTGGAACTCACTTCATGTTCTATAGGAACTCACTTCATGTTCTATAGGAACTCACTTCATGTTCTATAGGAACTCACTTCATGTTCTATAGGAACTCACTTCATGTTCTATAGGAACTCACTTCATGTTCTATAGGAACTCACTTCATGTTCTATAGGAACTCACTTCATGTTCTATAGGAACTCACTTCATGTTCTATAGGAACTCACTTCATGTTCTATAGGAACTCACTTCATGTTCTATAGGAACTCACTTCATGTTCTATAGGAACTCACTTCATGTTCTATAGGAACTCACTTCATGTTCTATAGGAACTCACTTCATGTTCTATAGGAACTCACTTCATGTTCTATAGGAACTCACTTCATGTTCTATAGGAACTCACTTCATGTTCAATAGGAACTCACTTCATGTTCTATAGGAACTCACTTCATGTTCTATAGGAACTCACTTCATGTTCAATAGGAACTCACTTCATGTTCTATAGGAACTCACTTCATGTTCTATAGGAACTCACTTCATGTTCTATAGGAACTCACTTCATGTTCTATAGGAACTCACTTCATGTTCTATAGGAACTCACTTCATGTTCTATAAGAACTCACTTCATGTTCAATAGGAACTCACTTCATGTTCTATAGGAACTCAATTCATGTTCTATAGGAACTCACTTCATGTTCTATTGGAACTCACTCCTTGTTCTATTGGAACTCACTTCATGTTCTATAGGAACTCACTTCATGTTCAATAGGAACTCACTTCATGTTCTATAGGAACTCACTTCATGTTCAATAGGAACTCACTTCATGTTCTATAGGAACTCACTTCATGTTCTATAGGAACTCACTCCTTGTTCTATAGGAACTCACTTCATGTTCTATAAGAACTCACTTCATGTTCAATAGGAACTCACTTCATGTTCTATAGGAACTCACTTCATGTTCTATAGGAACTCACTTCATGTTCTATAGGAACTCACTTCATGTTCTATAGGAACTCACTTCATGTTCTATAGGAACTCACTTCATGTTCTATAGGAACTCACTTCATGTTCTATAGGAACTCACTTCATGTTCTATAGGAACTCACTTCATGTTCTATAGGAACTCACTTCATGTTCTATAGGAACTCACTTCATGTTCTATAGGAACTCACTTCATGTTCTATAGGAACTCACTTCATGTTCTATAGGAACTCACTTCATGTTCTATAGGAACTGACTTCATGTTCTATAGGAACTCACTTCATGTTCTATAGGAACTCACTTCATGTTCAATAGGAACTCACTTCATGTTCTATAGGAACTCACTTCATGTTCTATAGGAACTCACTTCATGTTCTATAGGAACTCACTTCATGTTCAATAGGAACTCACTTCATGTTCTATAGGAACTCACTTCATGTTCTATAGGAACTCACTTCATGTTCTATAGGAACTCACTTCATGTTCTATAGGAACTCACTTCATGTTCTATAGGAACTCACTTCATGTTCTATTGGAACTCACTTCATGTTCAATAGGAACTCACTCCTTGTTCTATAGGAACTCACTTCATGTTCTATAGGAACTCACTTCATGTTCTATTGGAACTCACTTCATGTTCTATTGGAACTCACTTCATGTTCTTTTGGAACTCACTCCTTGTTCTTTTGGAACTCACTTCATGTTCTATTGGAACTCACTTCATGTTCTATAAGAACTCACTTCATGTTCTATTGGAACTCACTTCATGTTCTATTGGAACTCACTTCATGTTCTGTAGGAACTCACTTCATGTTCTATTGGAACTCACTTCATGTTCTATAGGAACTCACTTCATGTTCTATAGTAACTCACTTCATGTTCTATTGGAACTCACTTCATGTTCTATAGGAACTCACTTCATGTTCTATAGGAACTCACTTCATGTTCTATAGGAACTCACTTCATGTTCTATAGGAACTCACTTCATGTTCTATAGGAACTCACTTCATGTTCTATAGGAACTCACTTCATGTTCTATAGGAACTCACTTCATGTTCTATAGGAACTCACTTCATGTTCTATAGGAACTCACTTCATGTTCTATAGGAACTCACTTCATGTTCTATAGGAACTCACTTCATGTTCTATAGGAACTCACTTCATGTTCTATAGGAACTCACTTCATGTTCTATAGGAACTCACTTCATGTTCTATAGGAACTCACTTCATGTTCTATAGGAACTCACTTCATGTTCTATAGGAACTCACTTCATGTTCAATAGGAACTCACTTCATGTTCTATAGGAACTCACTTCATGTTCTATAGGAACTCACTTCATGTTCAATAGGAACTCACTTCATGTTCTATAGGAACTCACTTCATGTTCTATAGGAACTCACTTCATGTTCTATAGGAACTCACTTCATGTTCTATAGGAACTCACTTCATGTTCTATAGGAACTCACTTCATGTTCTATAAGAACTCACTTCATGTTCAATAGGAACTCACTTCATGTTCTATAGGAACTCAATTCATGTTCTATAGGAACTCACTTCATGTTCTATTGGAACTCACTCCTTGTTCTATTGGAACTCACTTCATGTTCTATAGGAACTCACTTCATGTTCAATAGGAACTCACTTCATGTTCTATAGGAACTCACTTCATGTTCAATAGGAACTCACTTCATGTTCTATAGGAACTCACTTCATGTTCTATAGGAACTCACTCCTTGTTCTATAGGAACTCACTTCATGTTCTATAAGAACTCACTTCATGTTCAATAGGAACTCACTTCATGTTCTATAGGAACTCACTTCATGTTCTATAGGAACTCACTTCATGTTCTATAGGAACTCACTTCATGTTCTATAGGAACTCACTTCATGTTCAATAGGAACTCACTTCATGTTCTATAGGAACTCACTTCATGTTCTATAGGAACTCACTTCATGTTCTATAGGAACTCACTTCATGTTCTATAGGAACTCACTTCATGCTCTATAGGAACTCACTTCATGTTCTATAGGAACTCACTTCATGTTCTATAGGAACTCACTTCATGTTCTATAGGAACTCACTTCATGTTCTATAGGAACTCACTTCATGTTCTATAGGAACTCACTTCATGTTCTATAGGAACTCACTTCATGTTCTATAGGAACTCACTTCATGTTCAATAGGACCTCACTTCATATTCAATAGGAACTCACTTCATGTTCTATAGGAACTCACTCCTTGTTCTATAGGAACTCACTTCATGTTCTATAGGAACTCACTCCTTGTTCTATAGGAACTCACTTCATGTTCTATAGGAACTCACTCCTTGTTCTATAGGAACTCACTTCATGTTCTATTGGAACTCACTTCATGTTCTATAGGAACTCACTTCATGTTCTATAGGAACTCACTCCTTGTTCTATAGGAACTCACTTCATGTTCTATAGGAACTAACTCCTTGTTCTATTGGAACTCACTTCATGTTCTATTGGAACTCACTTCATGTTCTATAGGAACTCACTTCATGTTCTATTGGAACTCACTTCATGTTCTATAGGAACTCACTTCATGTTCTATAGGAACTCACTTCATGTTCTATTGGAACTCACTTCATGTTCTATAGGAACTCACTTCATGTTCTATAGGAACTCACTTCATGTTCTATAGGAACTCACTTCATGTTCTATAGGAACTCACTTCATGTTCTATTGGAACTCACTTCATGTTCTTTTGGAACTCACTTCATGTTCTATTGGAACTCACTTCATGTTCTATAAGAACTCACTTCATGTTCTATTGGAACTCACTTCATGTTCTTTTGGAACTCACTCCTTGTTCTTTTGGAACTCACTTCATGTTCTATAGGAACTCACTTCATGTTCTATTGGAACTCACTTCATGTTCTATAGGAACTCACTTCATGTTCTATTGGAACTCACTTCATGTTCTATTGGAACTCACTTCATGTTCTATTGGAACTCACTTCATGTTCTATAGGAACTCACTTCATGTTCTATTGGAACTCACTTCATGTTCTTTTGGAACTCACTCCTTGTTCTTTTGGAACTCACTTCATGTTCTATTGGAACTCACTCCTTGTTCTTTTGGAACTCACTTCATGTTCTATAGGAACTCACTTCATGTTCTATTGGAACTCACTTCATGTTCTTTTGGAACTCACTTCATGTTCTATTGGAACTCACTTCATGTTCTATTGGAACTCACTTCATGTTCTTTTGGAACTCACTCCTTGTTCTTTTGGAACTCACTTCATGTTCTATAGGAACTCACTTCATGTTCTATTGGAACTCACTTCATGTTCTATTGGAACTCACTTCATGTTCTATTGGAACTCACTTCATGTTCTTTTGGAACTCACTCCTTGTTCTTTTGGAACTCACTTCATGTTCTATTGGAACTCACTTCATGTTCTATAAGAACTCACTTCATGTTCTATTGGAACTCACTTCATGTTCTTTTGGAACTCACTCCTTGTTCTTTTGGAACTCACTTCATGTTCTATTGGAACTCACTTCATGTTCTATAGGAACTCACTTCATGTTCTATTGGAACTCACTTCATGTTCTTTTGGAACTCACTCCTTGTTCTTTTGGAACTCACTTCATGTTCTATTGGAACTCACTTCATGTTCTATAAGAACTCACTTCATGTTCTATTGGAACTCACTTCATGTTCTTTTGGAACTCACTCCTTGTTCTTTTGGAACTCACTTCATGTTCTATAGGAACTCACTTCATGTTCTATTGGAACTCACTTCATGTTCTTTTGGAACTCACTCCTTGTTCTTTTGGAACTCACTTCATGTTCTATAGGAACTCACTTCATGTTCTATTGGAACTCACTTCATGTTCTTTTGGAACTCACTCCTTGTTCTTTTGGAACTCACTTCATGTTCTATAGGAACTCACTTCATGTTCTATAAGAACTCACTTCATGTTCTATTGGAACTCACTTCATGTTCTTTTGGAACTCACTTCATGTTCTATTGGAACTCACTTCATGTTCTTTTGGAACTCACTCCTTGTTCTTTTGGAACTCACTTCATGTTCTATTGGAACTCACTTCATGTTCTATTGGAACTCACTTCATGTTCTATTGGAACTCACTCCTTGTTCTTTTGGAACTCACTTCATGTTCTATTGGAACTCACTTCATGTTCTATAGGAACTCACTTCATGTTCTATTGGAACTCACTTCATGTTCTTTTGGAACTCACTCCTTGTTCTTTTGGAACTCACTTCATGTTCTATTGGAACTCACTTCATGTTCTATAGGAACTCACTTCATGTTCTATTGGAACTCACTTCATGTTCTATAGGAACTCACTTCATGTTCTATAGGAACTCACTTCATGTTCTTTGGAACTCACTCCTTGTTCTTTTGGAACTCACTTCATGTTCTATTGGAACTCACTTCATGTTCTATAGGAACTCACTTCATGTTCTATTGGAACTCACTTCATGTTCTTTTGGAACTCACTCCTTGTTCTTTTGGAACTCACTTCATGTTCTATAGGAACTCACTTCATGTTCTATAAGAACTCACTTCATGTTCTATTGGAACTCACTTCATGTTCTATTGGAACTCACTTCATGTTCTTTTGGAACTCACTCCTTGTTCTTTTGGAACTCACTTCATGTTCTATAGGAACTCACTTCATGTTCTATTGGAACTCACTTCATGTTCTATTGGAACTCACTTCATGTTCTATTGGAACTCACTTCATGTTCTTTTGGAACTCACTTCATGTTCTTTTGGAACTCACTCCTTGTTCTTTTGGAACTCACTTCATGTTCTATTGGAACTCACTTCATGTTCTATAGGAACTCACTTCATGTTCTATTGGAACTCACTTCATGTTCTTTTGGAACTCACTTCATGTTCTTTTGGAACTCACTTCATGTTCTATAGGAACTCACTTCATGTTCTATTGGAACTCACTTCATGTTCTTTTGGAACTCACTCCTTGTTCTTTTGGAACTCACTTCATGTTCTATAGGAACTCACTTCATGTTCTATTGGAACTCACTTCATGTTCTTTTGGAACTCACTCCTTGTTCTTTTGGAACTCACTTCATGTTCTATTGGAACTCACTTCATGTTCTATAAGAACTCACTTCATGTTCTATTGGAACTCACTTCATGTTCTTTTGGAACTCACTCCTTGTTCTTTTGGAACTCACTTCATGTTCTATTGGAACTCACTTCATGTTCTATAGGAACTCACTTCATGTTCTATTGGAACTCACTTCATGTTCTTTTGGAACTCACTTCATGTTCTATAGGAACTCACTTCATGTTCTATTGGAACTCACTTCATGTTCTTTTGGAACTCACTTCATGTTCTATTGGAACTCACTTCATGTTCTATAGGAACTCACTTCATGTTCTATTGGAACTCACTTCATGTTCTTTTGGAACTCACTCCTTGTTCTTTTGGAACTCACTTCATGTTCTATAGGAACTCACTTCATGTTCTTTTGGAACTCACTTCATGTTCTATTGGAACTCACTTCATGTTCTATAGGAACTCACTTCATGTTCTATTGGAACTCACTTCATGTTCTTTTGGAACTCACTTCATGTTCTTTTGGAACTCACTTCATGTTCTATTGGAACTCACTTCATGTTCTATAGGAACTCACTTCATGTTCTATTGGAACTCACTTCATGTTCTTTTGGAACTCACTCCTTGTTCTTTTGGAACTCACTTCATGTTCTATAGGAACTCACTTCATGTTCTATTGGAACTCACTTCATGTTCTTTTGGAACTCACTCCTTGTTCTTTTGGAACTCACTTCATGTTCTATAGGAACTCACTTCATGTTCTATTGGAACTCACTTCATGTTCTTTTGGAACTCACTCCTTGTTCTTTTGGAACTCACTTCATGTTCTATTGGAACTCACTTCATGTTCTATAGGAACTCACTTCATGTTCTATTGGAACTCACTTCATGTTCTTTTGGAACTCACTCCTTGTTCTTTGGAACTCACTTCATGTTCTTTTGGAACTCACTCCTTGTTCTTTTGGAACTCACTTCATGTTCTATTGGAACTCACTTCATGTTCTATAGGAACTCACTTCATGTTCTTTTGGAACTCACTCCTTGTTCTTTTGGAACTCACTTCATGTTCTATTGGAACTCACTTCATGTTCTATAGGAACTCACTTCATGTTCTATTGGAACTCACTTCATGTTCTTTTGGAACTCACTCCTTGTTCTTTTGGAACTCACTTCATGTTCTATTGGAACTCACTTCATGTTCTATAGGAACTCACTTCATGTTCTATTGGAACTCACTTCATGTTCTTTTGGAACTCACTTCATGTTCTATTGGAACTCACTTCATGTTCTTTTGGAACTCACTCCTTGTTCTTTTGGAACTCACTTCATGTTCTATTGGAACTCACTTCATGTTCTATAGGAACTCACTTCATGTTCTATTGGAACTCACTTCATGTTCTTTTGGAACTCACTCCTTGTTCTTTTGGAACTCACTTCATGTTCTATTGGAACTCACTTCATGTTCTATAGGAACTCACTTCATGTTCTATTGGAACTCACTTCATGTTCTTTTGGAACTCACTTCATGTTCTTTTGGAACTCACTCCTTGTTCTTTTGGAACTCACTTCATGTTCTATAGGAACTCACTTCATGTTCTATTGGAACTCACTTCATGTTCTATAAGAACTCACTTCATGTTCTATTGGAACTCACTTCATGTTCTTTGGAACTCACTTCATGTTCTTTTGGAACTCACTCCTTGTTCTTTTGGAACTCACTTCATGTTCTATTGGAACTCACTTCATGTTCTATAGGAACTCACTTCATGTTCTATTGGAACTCACTTCATGTTCTTTTGGAACTCACTTCATGTTCTTTTGGAACTCACTTCATGTTCTATAGGAACTCACTTCATGTTCTATTGGAACTCACTTCATGTTCTTTTGGAACTCACTCCTTGTTCTTTTGGAACTCACTTCATGTTCTATAGGAACTCACTTCATGTTCTATTGGAACTCACTTCATGTTCTTTTGGAACTCACTTCATGTTCTTTTGGAACTCACTTCATGTTCTATTGGAACTCACTTCATGTTCTATAAGAACTCACTTCATGTTCTATTGGAACTCACTTCATGTTCTTTGGAACTCACTCCTTGTTCTTTTGGAACTCACTTCATGTTCTATTGGAACTCACTTCATGTTCTATAGGAACTCACTTCATGTTCTATTGGAACTCACTTCATGTTCTATTGGAACTCACTTCATGTTCTATAGGAACTCACTTCATGTTCTATTGGAACTCACTTCATGTTCTATTGGAACTCACTTCATGTTCTATTGGAACTCACTTCATGTTCTATAGGAACTCACTTCATGTTCTATAGGAACTCACTTCATGTTCTTTTGGAACTCACTTCATGTTCTTTTGGAACTCACTTCATGTTCTATAGGAACTCACTTCTTGTTCTTTGGAACTCACTTCATGTTCTATTGGAACTCACTTCATGTTCTATAGGAACTCACTTCATGTTCTATTGGAACTCACTTCATGTTCTTTTGGAACTCACTTCCTTGTTCTTTTGGAACTCACTTCATGTTCTATTGGAACTCACTTCATGTTCTATAGGAACTCACTTCATGTTCTATTGGAACTCACTTCATGTTCTTTTGGAACTCACTCCTTGTTCTTTTGGAACTCACTTCATGTTCTATAGGAACTCACTTCATGTTCTATAAGAACTCACTTCATGTTCTATTGGAACTCACTCCTTGTTCTTTTGGAACTCACTTCATGTTCTATAGGAACTCACTTCATGTTCTATTGGAACTCACTTCATGTTCTATAGGAACTCACTTCATGTTCTATAGGAACTCACTTCATGTTCTATAGGAACTCACTTCATGTTCTATTGGAACTCACTTCATGTTCTATAGGAACTCACTTCATGTTCTATAGGAACTCACTTCATGTTCTATTGGAACTCACTTCATGTTCTATAGGAACTCACTTCATGTTCTATAGGAACTCACTCCTTGTTCTATTGGAACTCACTTCATGTTCTATAGGAACTCACTTCATGTTCTATAGGAACTCACTTCATGTTCTATAGGAACTCACTTCATGTTCTATAGGAACTCACTTCATGTTCTATAGGAACTCACTTCATGTTCTATAGGAACTCACTCCTTGTTCTATTGGAACTCACTTCATGTTCTATAGGAACTCACTTCATGTTCTATAGGAACTCACTTCATGTTCTATAGGAACTCACTTCATGTTCTATAGGAACTCACTTCATGTTCTTTTGGAACTCACTCCTTGTTCTATTGGAACTCACTCCTTGTTCTATAGGAACTCACTTCTTGTTCTTTTGGAACTCACTCCTTGTTCTATTGGAACTCACTCCTTGTTCTATAAGAACTCACTTCATGTTCTATAGGAACTCACTTCATGTTCTATAGGAACTCACTTCTTGTTCTATTGGAACTCACTCCTTGTTCTATTGGAACTCACTTCTTGTTCTATAAGAACTCACTTTGAGTAGTGTTCTATATAGTGAATAGGGGTCCATAGGACTCTGGTCAGAAGTAGTGATCTATATAGTGAATAGGGGTCCATAGGACTCTGGTCAGAAGTAGTGATCTATATAGTGAATAGGGGTCCATAGGACTCTGGTCAGAATTAGTGCTCTATATAGTGAATAGGGGTCCATAGGACTCTGGTCAGAAGTAGTGATCTATATAGTGAATAGTGGTCCATCGGGGATACTGCCTTATTTCTCATTATGCAGTTTGACAGAAACTTAGACCAACATTCAATGTGATTATGAACTGCTTTTCCCTTCATCTTAACCACCGACGAGGCTGTTATCAAATCTGTTCATAATTCTGCTTCAGTGATTTGAGCTGGCAATGCTCCACAGAAACCCAATATGTTATCTCCTCCCTGCTAAAGTCGAGAAACACAATATGTTATCTCCTCCCTGCTAAAGTCGAGAAACCCAATATGTTATCTCCTCCCTGCTAAAGTTGAGAAACACAATATGTTATCTCCTCCTGCTAAAGTTGAGAAACCCAATATGTTATCCCTCCCTGCTAAAGTGATAGGAGGCTATTGGATTGATACACATTATGTGTATTTGGCAATGTAAGGTATTTCTAAATATACAATATGTGGACCAAGAGTCAAGACCAGTGGTCAGTGGTCGTAACGTCACCTAGAGCCAAGACCCACCTAGAGCCAAGACCCACCTAGAATCAAGACCCACTTAGAGTCAAGACCGCAGTCAGTGGTCGTCACGTCACCTAGAGTTAAGACCCACCTAGAGTCAAGACCCACCTAGAGTCAAGACCCACCTAGAGTCAAGACCAGTGGTCAGTGGTCGTAACGTCACCTAGAGTCAAGACCCACCTAGAGTCAAGACCCACCTAGAGTCAAGACCAGTGGTCAGTGGTCGTAACGTCACCTAGAGTCAAGACCGTGGTCAGTGGTCGTAACGTCACCTGGAGTCAAGACCCACCTAGAGCCAAGACCCACCTAGAGTCAAGACCCACCTAGAGTCAAGACCCACCTAGAGTCAAGACCAGTGGTCAGTGGTCGTAATGTCACCTAGAGTCAAGACCCACCTAGAGTCAAGACCCACCTAGAGCCAAGACCCACCTAGAGTCAAGACCCACCTAGAGTCAAGACCAGTGGTCAGTGGTCGTAATGTCACCTAGAGTCAAGACCCACCTAGAGTCAAGACCCACCTAGAGCCAAGACCCACCTGGAGTCAAGACCCACCTAGAGTCAAGACCCACCTAGAGCCAAGACCCACCTAGAGTCAAGACCCACCTAGAGTCAAGACCAGTGGTCAGTGGTCGTAACGACCCACCTCACCTAGAGTCAAGACCCACCTAGAGTCAAGACCCACCTAGAGTCAAGACCGTGGTCAGTGGTCGTAACGTCACCTGGAGTCAAGACCCACCTAGAGTCAAGACCCACCTAGAGTCAAGACCGTGGTCAGTGGTCGTAACGTCACCTAGAGTCAAGACCCACCTAGAGTCAAGACCCACCTAGAGTCAAGACCCACCTAGAGTCAAGACCAGTGGTCAGTGGTCGTAACGTCACAAGACCCACCTAGAGTCAAGACCAGTGGTCAAGACCCACCTGGTCAAGACCCACCTAGACGTCAAGACCTGAGTCAAGACCCACCTAGAGTCAAGACCCACCTAGAGTCAAGACCCACCTAGAGCCAAGACCCACCTGGAGTCAAGACCAGTGGTCAGTGGTCGTCACGTCACCTAGAGTCAAGATAGCAGGTAGCGGTTAAGCGATTTGGGCCAGAAACTGAAATGTCGCTGGTTGGAATCCCTGACCCGACTAGGCGAAAAATATGTTGATGTGCTCTTGAGCAAGGCACTTAACTTTCCTACGAGTCACTCTGGATAAGAGTGGCTGCTAAAATGTAAGACCCTTGTCAGTGGTCGTAACGTCAGTTGTCGTAACGTCAGTTGTCGTAATGCCACTGTCATTCAGTGACACCGAAGAAAGTCGTATGTGAAACATTGTTAGTTGATTCACGGCAAATTACAAATAAATAGAAGTGAAGGTCGGTCTGCGTTTTTTTTTTTTAACAGTTTGCAGTTTTTTACACTGTTTTTCTGGGTACTTGCTGTATCTGCCAAAAGCAGCACCTGGATGTAGAGGGCCTGCTGAGCACAGAGACTTCTCTCTGTATACTAAAATTAAATATGACCATTTGATGTTGTTTCATCTGTAAATTCAGTGCAATGCTTCTATATGCTTTGTCTCCAGGCTCGGCCGAAAGGGGAAGGCCAGACCCCATATCAGGGCAAGAAGAGATGTTTCGGGGAATACAAGTGCCCTAAATGCAAGAGGAAGTGGATGAGTGGGAACTCCTGGGCCAACATGGGACAAGAATGTATCAAGTGCCACATCAACGTTTACCCTCACAAGCAGGTGAATACTTCCATTTGGTTTATTATCCATGATATTAGCCTGGTCCCAGATCTGTTTGTGTTGTCTTGCATATAGGCCTACATATAAGACCAGGCTTCCATTACCTACCTCCATCCAATTGTTCTATTGTCTCAAGGACATTATTTCAACTGATTGTGTAACTTTGAAGTGTTTATTACTGATTTATAAACATTATAAACTAATAATTAACCGTTTTATAAACCCTATAAATATCGGTGGCCGGGCCTCCCGGGTGGCGCAGTAGTCTAAGGCACTGCATCGCAGTGCTAGTTGCGCCACCAGAGACTCTGGGTTCGAGGCCAGGCTCTGTCGCAGCAGGCCGCGACCGGGAGGTCCATGGAGAGATGCACAATTGGGCCAGCGTCGTCTGAGTTAGGGAGGGTTTGGCCGGTAGGGATATCCTTGTCTCATCGCACACTAGTGACTCCTGTGGCGTGCCGGGCGCAGTGCACGCTGACCAGGTCGCTAGGTGTACGGTGTTTCCTCACACATTGGTGCGGCTGGCTTCCGGCTGGCTTCCGGGTTGGATGCGCGCTGTGTTAAGAAGCAGTGCGGCTTGGTTGGGTTGTGTTTCGGCGGACGCATGACTCTCGACCTTCGTCTCTCCCGAGCCCGTACGGGAGTTGTAGCGATGAGACAAGATAGTAACTACTAACAATTGGATACCACGAAATTGGGGAGAAAAAAATTAAAATAAATATTGGTGGCCACTCCCTTGTAAAAGAGATCCTCTGACGTCAATGGAACCTGGATACATAAAAGGTGTTTTAAATAGCTTAATGTTACCTGTGTTTCTCTGTGTTTCTCTGTGTTTTAAATAGCTTAATGTTACCTGTGTTTCTCTGTGTTTTAAATAGCTTAATGTTACCTGTGTTTCTCTGTGTTTCTCTGTGTTTTAAATAGCTTAATGTTACCTGTGTTTCTCTGTGTTTTAAATAGCTTAATGTTACCTGTGTTTCTCTGTGTTTCTCTGTGTTTTAAATAGCTTAATGTTACCTGTGTTTCTCTGTGTTTTAAATAGCTTAATGTCACCTGTGTTTCTCTGTGTTTTAAATAGCTTAATGTAAAGTGTGTTACCTGTGTTTCTCTGTGTTTTAAATAGCTTAATGTCACCTGTGTTTCTCTGTGTTTTAAATAGCTTAATGTAAAGTGTGTTACCTGTGTTTCTCTGTGTTTTAAATAGCTTAATGTCACCTGTGTTTCTCTGTGTTTTAAATAGCTTAATGTTACCTGTGTTTCTCTGTGTTTTAAATAGCTTAATGTTACCTGTGTTTCTCTGTGTTTTAAATAGCTTAATGTTACCTGTGTTTCTCTGTGTTTTAAATAGCTTAATGTTACCTGTGTTTCTCTGTGTTTTAAATAGCTTAATGTTACCTGTGTTTCTCTGTGTTTTAAATAGCTTAATGTTACCTGTGTTTCTCTGTGTTTCTCTGTGTTTTAAATAGCTTAATGTTACCTGTGTTTCTCTGTGTTTCTCTGTGTTTTAAATAGCTTAATGTTACCTGTGTTTCTCTGTGTTTTAAATAGCTTAATGTTACCTGTGTTTCTCTGTGTTTCTCTGTGTTTTAAATAGCTTAATGTTACCTGTGTTTCTCTGTGTTTTAAATAGCTTAATGTTACCTGTGTTTCTCTGTGTTTTAAATAGCTTAATGTTACCTGTGTTTCTCTGTGTTTTAAATAGCTTAATGTTACCTGTGTTTCTCTGTGTTTTAAATAGCTTAATGTTACCTGTGTTTCTCTGTGTTTCTCTGTGTTTTAAATAGCTTAATGTTACCTGTGTTTCTCTGTGTTTTAAATAGCTTAATGTTACCTGTGTTTCTCTGTGTTTTAAATAGCTTAATGTTACCTGTGTTTCTCTGTGTTTTAAATAGCTTAATGTTACCTGTGTTTCTCTGTGTTTCTCTGTGGTTTAAATAGCTTAATGTTACCTGTGTTTCTCTGTGTTTTAAATAGCTTAATGTTACCTGTGTTTCTCTGTGTTTCTCTGTGTTTTAAATAGCTTAATGTTACCTGTGTTTCTCTGTGTTTTAAATAGCTTAATGTTACCTGTGTTTCTCTGTGTTTTAAATAGCTTAATGTTACCTGTGTTTCTCTGTGTTTTAAATAGCTTAATGTCACCTGTGTTTCTCTGTGTTTTAAATAGCTTAATGTAAAGTGTGTTACCTGTGTTTCTCTGTGTTTTAAATAGCTTAATGTCACCTGTGTTTCTCTGTGTTTTAAATAGCTTAATGTAAAGTGTGTTACCTGTGTTTCTCTGTGTTTTAAATAGCTTAATGTCACCTGTGTTTCTCTGTGTTTTAAATAGCTTAATGTTACCTGTGTTTCTCTGTGTTTTAAATAGCTTAATGTTACCTGTGTTTCTCTGTGTTTTAAATAGCTTAATGTTACCTGTGTTTCTCTGTGTTTTAAATAGCTTAATGTTACCTGTGTTTCTCTGTGTTTTAAATAGCTTAATGTTACCTGTGTTTCTCTGTGTTTTAAATAGCTTAATGTTACCTGTGTTTCTCTGTGTTTTAAATAGCTTAATGTTACCTGTGTTTCTCTGTGTTTTAAATAGCTTAATGTCACCTGTGTTTCTCTGTGTTTTAAATAGCTTAATGTAAAGTGTGTTACCTGTGTTTCTCTGTGTTTTAAATAGCTTAATGTCACCTGTGTTTCTCTGTGTTTTAAATAGCTTAATGTAAAGTGTGTTACCTGTGTTTCTCTGTGTTTTAAATAGCTTAATGTCACCTGTGTTTCTCTGTGTTTTAAATAGCTTAATGTTACCTGTGTTTCTCTGTGTTTTAAATAGCTTAATGTTACCTGTGTTTCTCTGTGTTTTAAATAGCTTAATGTTACCTGTGTTTCTCTGTGTTTTAAATAGCTTAATGTTACCTGTGTTTCTCTGTGTTTTAAATAGCTTAATGTTACCTGTGTTTCTCTGTGTTTTAAATAGCTTAATGTTACCTGTGTTTCTCTGTGTTTTAAATAGCTTAATGTTACCTGTGTTTCTCTGTGTTTTAAATAGCTTAATGTTACCTGTGTTTCTCTGTGTTTTAAATAGCTTAATGTCACCTGTGTTTCTCTGTGTTTTAAATAGCTTAATGTCACCTGTGTTTCTCTGTGTTTTAAATAGCTTAATGTCACCTGTGTTTCTCTGTGTTTTAAATAGCTTAATGTCACCTGTGTTTCTCTGTGTTTTAAATAGCTTAATGTTACCTGTGTTTCTCTGTGTTTTAAATAGCTTAATGTTACCTGTGTTTCTCTGTGTTTTAAATAGCTTAATGTCACCTGTGTTTCTCTGTGTTTTAAATAGCTTAATGTCACCTGTGTTTCTCTGTGTTTTAAATAGCTTAATGTTACCTGTGTTTCTCTGTGTTTTAAATAGCTTAATGTCACCTGTGTTTCTCTGTGTTTTAAATAGCTTAATGTCACCTGTGTTTCTCTGTGTTTTAAATAGCTTAATGTCACCTGTGTTTCACTGTGTTTTAAATAGCTTAATGTCACCTGTGTTTCTCTGTGTTTTAAATAGCTTAATGTTACCTGTGTTTCTCTGTGTTTTAAATAGCTTAATGTTACCTGTGTTTCTCTGTGTTTTAAATAGCTTAATGTTACCTGTGTTTCTCTGTGTTTTAAATAGCTTAATGTCACCTGTGTTTCTCTGTGTTTTAAATAGCTTAATGTCACCTGTGTTTCTCTGTGTTTTAAATAGCTTAATGTAAAGTGTGTTACCTGTGTTTCTCTGTGTTTTAAATAGCTTAATGTTACCTGTGTTTCTCTGTGTTTTAAATAGCTTAATGTTACCTGTGTTTCTCTGTGTTTTAAATAGCTTAATGTTACCTGTGTTTCTCTGTGTTTTAAATAGCTTAATGTTACCTGTGTTTCTCTGTCTTTTTAAATAGCTTCATGTAAAGTGTGTTACCTGTGTTTCTCTGTGTTTTTAAATAGCTTAATGTTACCTGTGTTTCTCTGTGTAGAGACCTCTGGAGAAACCTGATGGGTTAGATGTTTCAGACCAGAGCAAGGAGCACCCACAGCACCTGTGTGAAAAATGCAAGGTCCTCGGGTACTACTGTCGCCGCGTGCAATAATAACCTGTCGTTATCTGGCCGCAAGTTCATGGAGTTGCCCTCTAGACACTGATCTTGGGTCAGTTTAGCATTTTCTACACTAATGTTTAAGGTCGGGTCTGGGGGAGGGGAAGCTGATCCTAGATATCTACCTACAGTAGGGTAAACTTCACCCCGAAGTCACGTTCACTTCCCTGGTTCACTTCCCTGGCCTGTAGTTGACTTCTCTGGTTCACTTCTCTGGCCTGTAGTTGACTTCCCTGGCCTTAAGTTGACTTCCCTGGTTCACTTCCCTGGTCTTCAGTTGACTTCCCTGGTTCACTTCCCTGGCCTTAAGTTGACTTCCCTGTTTCACTTCCCTGGTATTTAGTTGACTTCCCTGGTTCACTTCCCTGGTTCACTTCCCTGGCCTGTAGTTGACTTCCCTGGCCTGTAGTTGACTTCCCTGGTTCAATTCCCTGGCCTGTAGTTGACTTCCCTGGCCTGTAGTTGACTTCCCTGGTTCACTTCCCTGGCCTTAATTTGACTTCCCTGGTTCACTTCCCTGGGCTGTAGTTGACTTCCCTGGCCTTTAGTTGACTTCCCTGGCCTGTAGTTGACTTCCCTGGTCTTCAGTTGGCTTCCCTGGCCTTTAGTCGACTCACTGGCCTGTAGTTGACTTCCCTGGCCTGTAGTTGATTTCCCTGGTTGACTCCCTGGCCTGTAGTTGACTTCCCTGGCCTTTAGTTGACTTCCCTGTTTCACTTCCTTGGCCTTAAGTTTACTTCCCTGGTTCACTTCCCTGGCCTGTAGTTGACTTCCCTGGCCTGTAGTTGATTTCCCTGGTTGACTCCCTGGCCTTTAGTTGACTTCCCTGGCCTGTAGTTGACTTCCCTGGTTCACTTCCCTGGCCTTTAGTTGACTTCCCTGGCCTCTAGTTGACTTCCCTGGCCTTTAGTTGACTTCCCTGGCCTGTAGTTGACTTCCCTGGTTCACTTCCCTGGCCTTTAGTTGACTTCCCTGGCCTCTAGTTGACTTCCCTGGCCTTTAGTTGACTTCCCTGGCCTTTAGTTGACTTCCATGGCCTGTAGTTGACTTCCCTGTTTCACTTCCCTGGCCTGTAGTTGACTTCCTTGGCCTTTAGTTGACTTCCATGGCCTGTTGTTGACTTCCTTGGCCTTTAGTTGACTTCCCTGGCCTGTTGTTGACCTCCCTGGCCTTTAGTTGACTTCCCTGGCCTTTAGTTGACTTCCATGGCCTGTAGTTGACTTCCCTGGCCTGTTGTTGACTTCCCTGGCCTGTAGTTGACTTCCCTGTTTCACTTCCCTGGTCTTCAGTTGACTTCCCTGTTTCACTTCCCTGGCCTGTAGTTGACTTCCCTGGCCTGTAGTTGACTTCCCTGGCCTGTAGTTGACTTCCCTGGCCTGTTGTTGACTTCCCTGTTTCACTTCCCTGGCCTGTAGTTGACTTCCCTGGTCTTCAGTTGACTTCCCTGTTTCACTTCCCTGGCCTGTAGTTGACTTCCCTGGCCTGTAGTTGACTTCCCTGGCCTTTAGTTGACTTCCATGGCCTGTAGTTGACTTCCCTGGCCTGTAGTTGACTTCCCTGGTCTTCAGTTGACTTCCCTGTTTCACTTCCCTGGCCTGTAGTTGACTTCCCTGGCCTGTTGTTGACTTCCCTGGCCTGTGGTTGACTTCCCTGGCCTGTTGTTGACTTCCCTGGCCTGTAGTTGACTTCCCTGGCCTGTAGTTGACTTCCCTGGCCTGTAGTTGACTTCCCTGGCCTGTAGTTGACTTCCCTGGCCTTTAGTTGACTTCCCTGGCCTGTTGTTGACTTCCCTGGCCTGTTGTTGACTTCCCTGGCCTGTTGTTGACTTCCCTGGCCTTTAGTTGACTTCCCTTGCCATTAGTTGACTTCCCTGGCCTTTAGTTGACTTCCCTGGCCTTAAGTTGAATTCCCTGGTTCACTTCCCTGGCCTGTAGTTGACTTCCCTGGTCTTCAGTTGACTTCCCTGTTTCACTTCCCTGGCCTGTAGTTGACTTCCCTGGCCTGTAGTTGACTTCCCTGGCCTTTAGTTGACTTCCATGGCCTGTAGTTGACTTCCCTGGCCTGTAGTTGACTTCCCTGGTCTTCAGTTGACTTCCCTGTTTCACTTCCCTGGCCTGTAGTTGACTTCCCTGGCCTGTTGTTGACTTCCCTGGTCTTTGGTTGACTTCCCTGGCCTGTTGTTGACTTCCCTGGCCTGTAGTTGACTTCCCTGGCCTTTAGTTGACTTCCCTGGCCTTTAGTTGACTTCCCTGGCCTGTAGTTGACTTCCCTGGCCTTTAGTTGACTTCCCTGGCCTGTTGTTGACTTCCCTGGCCTGTTGTTGACTTCCCTGGCCTGTTGTTGACTTCCCTGGCCTTTAGTTGACTTCCCTTGCCATTAGTTGACTTCCCTGGCCTTTAGTTGACTTCCCTGGCCTTAAGTTGAATTCCCTGGTTCACTTCCCTGGCCTGTAGTTGACTTCCCTGGCCTTTAGTTGACTTCCCTGGCCTGTTGTTGACTTCCCTGGCCTTTAGTTGACTTCCCTGGCCTTTAGTTGACTTCCCTGGCCTTTAGTTGACTTCCCTGGCCTGTTGTTGACTTCCCTGGCCTGTCGTTGACTTCCCTGGCCTTTAGTTGACTTCCCTGGCCTGTTGTTGACTTCCCTGGCCTTTAGTTGACTTCCCTGGCCTTTAGTTCACTTCCCTGGCCTGTAGTTGACTTCCCTGGCCTTTAGTTGACTTCCCTGGCCTTTAGTTGACTTCCCTGGCCTTTAGTTGACTTCCCTGTTTCACTTCCCTGGCCTGTAGTTGACTTCCCTGGCCTTTAGTTGACTTCCCTGGCCTGTTGTTGACTTCCCTGGCCTTTAGTTGACTTCCCTGGCCTTTAGTTGACTTCCCTGGCCTGTTGTTGACTTCCCTGGCCTTTAGTTGACTTCCCTGGCCTTTAGTTCACTTCCCTGGCCTGTAGTTGACTTCCCTGGCCTTTAGTTGACTTCCCTGGCCTTTAGTTGACTTCCCTGGTCTTCAGTTGACTTCCCTGTTTCACTTCCCTGGCCTGTAGTTGACTTCCCTGGCCTTTAGTTGACTTCCCTGGCCTGTTGTTGACTTCCCTGGCCTGTTGTTGACTTCCCTGGCCTGTTGTTGACTTCCCTGGCCTTTAGTTGACTTCCCTTGCCATTAGTTGACTTCCCTGGCCTTTAGTTGACTTCCCTGGTTCTCTTCCCTTTGCCTTAAGTTGAATTCCCTGGTTCACTTCCTTGGCCTTAAGTTGACTTCCCTGGCCTGTAGTTGACTTCCCTGGTTCACTTCCCTTTGCCTTAAGCTCACTTACCCCTCCAGTGGTTAATGAAGAGTTGACGCTCATCTAATGTGTTGTGTATATCTCAGTAAAATAGGTCTGATCAACCGTCAATACTCTGTTGTTATTGTTATTATGTTTATAAAAACGTTTTTGACCTGTTTCTCTGTTCCCTACATGTGTGAATTGGGGACAATTCCATTTCACTTAAGTCTTTTCAGGATTCAATTACTTCCTGAATTGAAGTGGAATTGATCCCAAACCCTCGTGTGTGTGTTGTGTGTTTTATGCCGTAGTAGCTCCTGCCTACCTACCCGATGTTAAGCTGTACCTCTAGCCTTTTCGTCGTGCCATTTAACAAGCATCCTTTGTCCTGATGTTGTCCGCATTCTTATTGTGCTCACATTTTCTGAGAATATGTCTACTACACATGGTATTAAAAATGTATCGTATCCGTCCACTGTGTCCCGCATTGTGCCCAGTTTGATTCCCTGGGTTCCATCACTGTGTCCTCATGATTCTGACAGCCGTTCTTTCAAAGTAGTATTTGCTTGTTTATATTAAGACACAATTTGATGCCGTAAGTCAATGGTGCCGCCTGTGAAATATTTTTAGAAGGCGCGGGGCTACCGACGATTTTAAATGGTCGACTTACCTCCGGACGTTGTCCGGAAGATCAGATCGCAGTGCGTCTTTTATTAATCCGTCTACACCTGTCTGAAAATGTTGCCACAATCAGAACGTGGACACGATCATGACAAAGGATGCGTGTTAGAACCAGGTCTAAATGGGGCTTAAGTGACATCTGTTAGGCTGGGTTTAGACAGGTCTTTTGACCAATCACATCACATCTTTTTACGTCAAATCCTTTTTTCAGAGGTGATCTGATTGGTTAAAAGACCAATTAGTGAAAAGAAATATCAACATTGGGCTGCCTGTCTAAACGCAGCCTCTGTGTTTACAGGATTCGTTCATTTAGTCATTTGTTATAACAGTTGAAGTCGGAAGTTTACATACACTTAGATTGGAGTAATTAAAACTTGTTTTTCAACCACTCTACAAATTTCTTGTTAACAAACTATACTTTTGGCAAGTCGGTTAGGACATCTACTTTGTCCATGACACAAGTCCTTTTTCCAGCAATTGTTTACAGATTATTTCACTTTCACAATTCCACTGGGTCAGAAGTTTACATTAAGCTTACATTACACTAAGTTGACTGTGCCTTTAAACAGCTTGGTTAAATTCCATGATGCCGTGGCTTTAGAAGCTTCTGATAGGCTAATTGACATCATTTGAGTAAATTGGAGGTGTATCAGTGGATGTATTTCAAAGTCTACCTTCAAACTCACTGCCTCTTTGCTTGACATCATGGGAAAATCTAAAGAAATCAGCCAAGACCTCAGAAAATAGTACCCAAGTGTAAACACCATGGGACCATGCAGCCGTAATACCGCTCAGGAAGGAGACGCGTTCTGTCTCCTGGAGATGAACATACTTTGGTCTGATGAAACAAAAAATAGAACTGTTTGGCCATAATGACCATCGTTATGTTTGGAGGAAAAAAGGGGAGGCTTGCAAGCCAAAGAACACCATCCCAACCGTGAAGCACGGGGGTGGTAGCATCATGTTGTGGGGGTGCTTTGCTGCAGGAGGGACTGGTGCACTTCACAAAATAGATGGCTTCATGAGGGAGGAAAATTATGTGGATATATTGAAGCAACATCTCAAGACATCAGTCAGGAAGTTAAAGCTTGGTCGCAAATGGGTCTTCCAAATGGACAATGACCCCAAGCATACTTCCAAAGTTGTGGAAAAATGGCTTAAGGACAACAAAGTCAAGGTATTGGAGTGGCCATCACAAAGCCCTGACCTCAATCATATAGAACATTTGTGGGCAGAACTGAAAAAGCGTGTGCTAGCAAGGAGGCCTATAAACCTGACTCAGTTACACCAGCTCTGTCAGGAGGAATGGGCCAAAATTCACCCAACTTATTGTGGGAAGCTTGTGCAAGTCTACCCGAAACGTTTGACCCAAGTGAAACAATTTCAAGGCAATGCTACCAAATAGTAATTGAGTGTATGTAAACTTCTGACACACTGGGAATGTGATGAAAGAAATAAAAGCTGAAATAAATAATTCTCTCTTCTATTATTCTGACATTTCACATTCTTAAAATAAAGTGGTGATCCGAACTGACCTAAGACAGGACATTTTTACTAAATGATTAAATGTCAGGAATTTGTGAAAAACTGAGTTTAATTAATGTATTTGGCTAAAATGTATGTAAACTTCCGACTTCAACTGTACCTGTACTAGTATTTGAGTAATAATTCAGGTTTTACTTTATGTAAATGTGTTCATTCATTTCATATCTTAATAAAATACAAATATTCTTAATAATAGGCTGGGATTCCATCAAAGGTGTGTTTGTCAACAAACAACAACAACAACAAACGCATAGCACTTTTAAAAGTAATTTATGCTTGAGTGGTCATCCGCACTGTTTACCGAGATCTCCGTTAATGTCGGGGAAATGTGCCTTTAAGAAAAGGTGCGTTTGTCAACAGTGCAATGCACTTATCGACAACGCACATTTGATTGAGTCCTGGCTCCCGGTGAAGTGGATTATGTTGTTGGGGGTCAA
Source organism: Oncorhynchus keta (assembly GCF_023373465.1). Taxonomy (NCBI): domain Eukaryota; kingdom Metazoa; phylum Chordata; class Actinopteri; order Salmoniformes; family Salmonidae; genus Oncorhynchus; species Oncorhynchus keta. The sequence continues at coordinate 28,711,144 of NC_068423.1, forward strand.
CAGCATATCTTATCAACTGTGAATTAACTACAAAATGATTATAAAGATGTCAGACCTGGATTTCACATGACCTGTTTATATATTTATTACTTTACTATCTATAATAATAATAATATATGCCATTTAGCAGACGCTTTTATCCAAAGCGACTTACAGTCATGTGTGCATACATTCTACGTATGGGTGGTCCCGGGAATCGAACCCACTACCCTGGCGTTACAAGCGCCATGCTCTACCAACTGAGCTACAGATCTCATGTTTCATTGGAAATATAGAACATAGACTAGTTACTGGATGTTTTTATCAGAGCCTGCTGTGGGTCAGAACCATATCTTCAGAGACTGCTGTGGGTCAGAACCATATCTTCAGAGACTGCTGTGTGTCAGAACCATATCTTCCCAGACTGCTGTGGGTCAGAACCATATCTTCAGAGACTGCTGTGGGTCAGAACCATATCTTCTGAGACTGCTATGGGTCAGAACCAGATCTTCAGAGACTGCTGTGGGTCAGAACCATATCTTCTGAGACTGCTGTGGGTCAGAACCATGACTGCTGGGTCAGAACCATATCTTCAGAGACTGCTGTGGGTCAGAACCATATCTTCAGAGACTGCTGTGGGTCAGAACCATATCTTCAGAGACTGCTGTGGGTCAGAACCATATCTTCCCAGACTGCTGTGGGTCAGAACCATATCTTCAGAGACTGCTGTGGGTCAGAACCATATCTTCAGAGACTGCTGTGGGTCAGAACCATATCTTCAGAGACTGCTGTGGGTCAAAACCATATCTTCCCAGACTGCTGTGGGTCAGAACCATATCGTCAGAGACTGCTGTGGGTCAGAACCATATCTACCGGACTGCTATGGGTCAGAACCATATCTACCGAGACTGCTATGGGTCAGAACCATATCTACCGAGACTGCTGTGGGTCAGAACTATATCTTCCCAGACTGCTGTGGGTCAGAACCATATCTTCAGAGACTGCCGTGGGTCAAAACCATATCTTCAGAGACTGCTGTGGGTCAGAACCATATCTACCGAGACTGCTGTGGGTCAGAACCATATCTTCAGAGACTGCTGTGGGTCAGAACCATATCTACCGAGACTGCTGTGGGTCAGAACCATATCTTCTGAGACTGCTGTGGGTCAGAACCATATCTTCCCAGACTGCTGTGGGTCAGAACCATATCTTCAGAGACTGCTGTGGGTCAGAACCATATCTTCAGAGACTGCTGTGGGTCAGAACCATATCTTCAGAGACTGCTGTGGGTCAAAACCATATCTTCCCAGACTGCTGTGGGTCAGAACCATATCGTCAGAGACTGCTGTGGGTCAGAACCATATCTACCGAGACTGCTATGGGTCGGAACCATATCTACCGAGACTGCTATGGGTCAGAACCATATCTACCGAGACTGCTGTGGGTCAGAACTATATCTTCCCAGACTGCTGTGGGTCAGAACCATATCTTCAGAGACTGCCGTGGGTCAAAACCATATCTTCAGAGACTGCTGTGGATCAGAACCATATCTACCGAGACTGCTGTGGGTCAGAACCATATCTTCAGAGACTGCTGTGGGTCAGAACCATATCTACCGAGACTGCTGTGGGTCAGAACCATATCTTCTGAGACTGCTGTGGGTCAGAACCATATCTACCGAGACTGCTGTGGGTCAGAACGAAATCTTCTGAGACTGCTATGGGTCAGAACCATATCTTACGAGACTGCTGTGGGTCAAAACCATATCTTCCCAGACTGCTGTGGGTCAGAACCATATCTTCCGAGACTGCTGTGGGTCAGAACCATATCTTCAGAGACTGCTGTGGGTCAGAACCATATCTTCAGAGACTGCTGTGGGTCAGAACTATATCTTCCCAGACTGCTGTGGGTCAGAACCATATCTTCAGAGACTGCTGTGGGTCAGAACCATATCTTCAGAGACTGCTGTGGGTCAGAACCATATCTTCCCAGACTGCTGTGGGTCAGAACCATATCTTCAGAGACTGCTGTGGGTCAGAACCATATCTTCTGAGACTGCTATGGGTCAGAACCATATCTTCAGAGACTGCTGTGGGTCAGAACCATATCTTCCCAGACTGCTGTGGGTCAGAACCATATCTTCAGAGACTGCTGTGGGTCAGAACCATATCTTCAGAGACTGCTGTGGGTCAGAACCATATCTTCAGAGACTGCTGTGGGTCAAAACCATATCTTCCCAGACTGCTGTGGGTCAGAACCATATCGTCAGAGACTGCTGTGGGTCAGAACCATATCTACCGAGACTGCTATGGGTCAGAACCATATCTACCGAGACTGCTATGGGTCAGAACCATATCTACCGAGACTGCTGTGGGTCAGAACTATATCTTCCCAGACTGCTGTGGGTCAGAACCATATCTTCAGAGACTGCCGTGGGTCAAAACCATATCTTCAGAGACTGCTGTGGGTCAGAACCATATCTACCGAGACTGCTGTGGGTCAGAACCATATCTTCAGAGACTGCTGTGGGTCAGAACCATATCTACCGAGACTGCTGTGGGTCAGAACCATATCTTCTGAGACTGCTGTGGGTCAGAACCATATCTTCCCAGACTGCTGTGGGTCAGAACCATATCTTCAGAGACTGCTGTGGGTCAGAACCATATCTTCAGAGACTGCTGTGGGTCAGAACCATATCTTCAGAGACTGCTGTGGGTCAAAACCATATCTTCCCAGACTGCTGTGGGTCAGAACCATATCGTCAGAGACTGCTGTGGGTCAGAACCATATCTACCGAGACTGCTATGGGTCAGAACCATATCTACCGAGACTGCTATGGGTCAGAACCATATCTACCGAGACTGCTGTGGGTCAGAACTATATCTTCCCAGACTGCTGTGGGTCAGAACCATATCTTCAGAGACTGCCGTGGGTCAAAACCATATCTTCAGAGACTGCTGTGGATCAGAACCATATCTACCGAGACTGCTGTGGGTCAGAACCATATCTTCAGAGACTGCTGTGGGTCAGAACCATATCTACCGAGACTGCTGTGGGTCAGAACCATATCTTCTGAGACTGCTGTGGGTCAGAACCATATCTACCGAGACTGCTGTGGGTCAGAACGAAATCTTCTGAGACTGCTATGGGTCAGAACCATATCTTACGAGACTGCTGTGGGTCAAAACCATATCTTCCCAGACTGCTGTGGGTCAGAACCATATCTTCCGAGACTGCTGTGGGTCAGAACCAGATCTTCCGAGACTGCTGTGGGTCAGAACCATATCTTCTGAGAATGCTGTGGGTCAGAACCATATCTTCTGAGAATGCTGTGTGTCAGAACCATATCTTCCCAGACTGCTGTGGGTCAGAACCATATCTTCAGAGACTGCTGTGGGTCAGAACCATATCTTCTGAGACTGCTATGGGTCAGAACCAGATCTTCAGAGACTGCTGTGGGTCAGAACCATATCTTCTGAGACTGCTATGGGTCAGAACCATATCTACAGAGACTGCTGTGGGTCAGAACCATATCTTCTGAGACTGACATCCTCAGCAATCTACAGTACACACTACACCATAATGACAAAGCAAAACAGGTTATATTTTTTTTGCAAATGTATAAAAATAAAAATAAACTTATTTAAATAAGTATTCAGACCCTTTGCTATGAGACTCAGGTGCATCCTATTTCCATTGATTATCCTTGACATGTTTCTACAACTTGATTGGAGTCCACGTGTCGTAAATTCAATTGATTGGACATGATTTAAAAAGGCACACACCTGTCTATATAAGGTCCCACAGTTGACAGTGCATGACAGAGCAAATACCAAGCAATGAGGTCTAAGGAATTGTCCATAGAGCTCTGAGACAGGATTGTGTCGAGGCACAGATCTGGGGAAGGGTACCAAAAAAATTCTGCAGCATTGAAGGTCCCCAAGAACACAGTGGCCTCCATCATTCTTAAATGTAAGAAGACTCTTCCTAGAGCACGGCCAAACTGAGAAATCGAGGGAAAAGGGTCTTAGTCAGGGAGGTGACCAAGAACCTGATGGTCACTCTGACAGAGCTCCAGAGTTCCTCTGTGGAGATGGGAGAACCTTCCAGGAGGACAACCTTCTCTGCAGCACTCCACCAATCAGGCCTTTATGGTAGAGTGGCCAGGCGGAAGCTACTCCTCAGTAAAAGGCACATGACAGCCTGCTTGGAGTTTGCTGAAAGGCACCTAAAGACTCTCAGACCATGAGAAAAAAGATTATCTGGTATGATGAAACCAAGATTGAACTCTTTGGCCTGAATGCCAAGCGTCACATCGGGAGGAAACCTGGCACCATCCCTACGCTGAAGCATGGTGGTGGCAGCGTCATTCTGTGCGGATGTTTTTCAGCGACATGGACTGGGAGACTAATCTGGATCAAGGCAAAGATAAACGGAGCAAAGTACAGACCTGCTCCAGAGCACTCAGGACCTCAGACTGGGGCGAAGGTTCACCTTCCAACAGGACAACGACCCTGATCACACAGCCAAGACAACACAGGAGTGTCTTTGGGACAAGTCTCTGAATGTCCCTGCCAGAGCCTGGACTTGAACCCGATCAAACATCTCTGGAGAGACCAGAAAATAGCTGTGCTGCAACGCTCCCCATCCAACCTGACAGAGCTTGAGAGGATCTGCAGAGAAGAATGGGAGAAACTCCCCAAATACAGGCGTGCCAAGCTTGTAGCGCCATACCCAAGAAGCCTCGATGCTGTAATGTCTGCCAAAGGTGCTTCAACAAAGTACTGAATAAATGGTCTGAAAAATTATGTAAATGTGATATTTCCGTTTTTTTTTTTTTATGAATTCAAAAATGTTTAAAAGCCTGTTTTTTCTTTGTCATTATGAGGTATTGTGTGTAGATTGATGAGGGAAAAAAAACTATTTCATACATTTTAGAATAAGGCTGTAACGTAACAAAATGTGGAAAAAGTCAAGGTGTCTCAGTATTTTCTGAAGGCACTGTACATGAAATGTATTGTGGGTGTTGTCTGACAGAAACGTTTCTGTCCAATACCTTTATGAAAACAGAACCAAACAACTGCACATGATTCATTTGAATCAATTAATTGATTATTCATCTCAATTGATTCAATCAAGTTGACTCCGATCTCTTATTTTAGATCCTGTCAATCATACAGTTCATCTTTCTATTTTATACACCACCTTTCCTGCATTTATTATTATGATATATATTACTAAATGGGGTCATTTGATAAGTATGCTTTCTGTTATGTTTCATGTATTTTACAGAAATAATTCATGGAAAAATATAGGTTTTCTGAACTGTGGTATTGTCTGTAATATGCAACAAATATCTAGTACGAAGGAAATATTAATGTATAATTATGGTCCTTCTGTAGCTCAGTTGGTAGAGCATGGCGCTTGTAACGCCATGTTAGTGGGTTCGATTCCCGGGACCACCCATACATAGAATGTATGCACACATGACTGTAAGTCGCTTTGGATAAAAGCGTCTGCTAAATGGCATATTATTTATATTATAATTACTATAATATGTATTAGTATAATCTGTATAATATGTATTAGTATAATCTGTATAATATGTATTAGTATAATCTGTATAATATGTATTAGTATAATCTGTATATGTATTAGTATAATCTGTATATGTATTAGTATAATCTGTATAATATGTATTAGTATAATCTGTATAATCTGTATTGGTATAATCTGTATAATATGTATTAGTATAATCTGTATAATATGTATTAGTATAATCTGTATAATATGTATTAGTATAATCTGTATAATATGTATTAGTATAATCTGTATAATATGTATTAGTATAATCTGTATATGTATTAGTATAATCTGTATAATATGTATTAGTATAATCTGTATAATATGTATTAGTATAATCTGTATAATCTGTATTAGTATAATCTGTATATGTATTAGTATAATCTGTATAATCTGTATTGGTATAATCTGTATAATATGTATTAGTATAATCTGTATAATATGTATTAGTATAATCTGTATAATATGTATTAGTATAATCTGTATAATATGTATTAGTATAATCTGCATAATATTTATTAGTATAATCTGTATTAGTATAATCTGTATAATATGTATTAGTATAATCTGTATAATATGTATTAGTATAATCTGTATTAGTATAATCTGTATAATCTGTATTAGTATAATCTGTATAATATGTATTAGTATAATCTGTATAATATGTATTAGTATAATCTGTATAATATGTATTAGTATAATCTGTATAATATGTATTAGTATAATCTGTATTAGTATAATCTGTATAATATGTATTAGTATAATCTGTATAATATGTATTAGTATAATCTGTATAATATGTATTAGTATAATATGTATTAGTATAATCTGTATAATCTGTATTAGTATAATCTGTATAATCTGTATTAGTATAATCTGTATAATATGTATTAGTATAATCTGTATAATATGTATTAGTATAATCTGTATATGTATTAGTATAATCTGTATAATATGTATTAGTATAATCTGTATAATATGTATTAGTATAATCTGTATATGTATTAGTATAATCTGTATATGTATTAGTATAATCTGTATAATATGTATTAGTATAATCTGTATAATATGTATTAGTATAATCTGTATAATATGTATTAGTATAATCTGTATTAGTATAATCTGTATAATATGTATTAGTATAATCTGTATAATATGTATTAGTATAATCTGTATATGTATTAGTATAATCTGTATAATATGTATTAGTATAATCTGTATATGTATTAGTATAATCTGTATAATATGTATTAGTATAATCTGTATATGTATTAGTATAATCTGTATAATATGTATTAGTATAATCTGTATAATATGTATTAGTATAATCTGTATATGTATTAGTATAATCTGTATAATATGTATTAGTATAATCTGTATAATATGTATTAGTATAATCTGTATAATATGTATTAGTATAATCTGTATAATATGTATTAGTATAATCTGTATATGTATTAGTATAATCTGTATATGTATTAGTATAATCTGTATAATATGTATTAGTATAATCTGTATATGTATTAGTATAATCTGTATAATATGTATTAGTATAATCTGTATAATATGTATTAGTATAATCTGTATAATATGTATTAGTATAATCTGTATATGTATTAGTATAATCTGTATAATATGTATTAGTATAATCTGTATAATTCGTATACTATGTATTAGTATAATCTGTGTAATTTGTATAATCTGTGTAATTAGTATAATGTGTATAATTTGTATAATCTGTGTAATTAGTATAATGTGTATAATCTGTATAATCTGTGTAATTAGTATCGGTATTAAGGATGGTTCATACTTTTTTGATTATCTATAATGAAAATTCATTATAATGGTTTTGTTGATTATTTTGTAATAACAAGTTATATATTGTTATCTGTGAAAATATATGCTTATTGTGCTTGTATCTACAGTGGGGAAAACAAGTATTTAATACACTGCCAATGTTGCAGGTTCTCCTACTTACAAAGCATGTAGAGGTCTGTAATTTCTATCATAGGTACACTTCAACTGTGAGAGACGGAATCTAAAACAAAAATCCAGAAAATCACGTTGTATGATTTTTAAGTCATTGATTTGCATTTTATTGCATGACATAAGTATTTGATACATCAGAAAAGCAGAACTTAATATTTGGTACAGAAACCTTTGTTTGCAATTTCATAGATCATACGTTTCCAGTAGTTCTTGACCAGGTTTGCACACACTGCAGCAGCGATTTTGGCCCACTCCTCCATACAGATCTTCTCCAGATCCTTCAGGTTTCGGGGCAGTACGGACATTCAGCTCCCTCCAAAGATTTTCTATTGTTTTCAGGTCTGGAGACTGGCTAGGCCACTCCAGGTCCTTGAGATGCTTCTTACGGAGCCACTCCTTTACTTGCCCTGGCTGTGTGTTTCGGGCCGCTGTCATGCTGGAAAACCATGACCCATCTTCAATGCTCTTACTGAGGGAAGGAGGTTGTTGGCCAAGATCTCGCGATACATGGCCCCATCCATCCTCCCCTCAATACGGTGCAGTCGTCCTGCCCTCTTTGCAGAAAAGCATCCCCAAAGAATGATGTTTTCACCTCCATGCTTCACGGTTGGGATGGTGTTCTTGGGGGTTGTACTCATCTTTCTTCTTCCTTCAAACACGGCGAGTGGAGTTTAGACCAAAGAACTCTATTTTTGTCTCATCAAACCACATGACCTTCTCCCATTCCTCCTCTGGATCATCCAGATGGTCATTGGCAAACTTCAGACAGGCCTGGACATGAGCTGGCTTGAGCAGGGGGACCTTGCGTGCGCTGCAGGATTTTAATCAATGACGGCGTAGTGTGTTACTAATGGTTTTCTTTAAGCCTGTGGTCCCAGCTCTCTTCAGGTCATTGACCAGGTCCTGCCGTGTAGTTAAGGGCTGATCCCTCACCTTCCTCATGATCATTGATGCCCGACGAGGTGAGATCTTACATGGAGCCCCAGACTGAGGCTGATTGACCGTCACCTTGAACTTCTTCCATTTTCTAATAATTGCGCCAACAGTTGTTGCCTTCTCACCAAGCTGCTAGCCTATTGTCCTGTAGCCCATCCCAGCCTTGTGCAGGTCTACAATTTTATCCCTGATGTCCTTACACAGCTCTCTGGTCTTGGCCATTGTGGAGAGGTTGGAGTCTGTTTGATTGAGTGTGTGGACAGGTGTCTTTTATACAGGTAACGAGTTCAAACAGGTGCAGTTAATACAGGTAATGAGTGGAGAACAGGAGGGCTTCTGAAAGAAAATCTAACAGGTCTGTGAGAGCCAGAATTCTTACTGGTTGGTAAGTGATCAAATACTTATGTCATGCAATAAAATGCAAACTAATTGCTTAAAAATCATACAATGTGATTTTCTGGATTTTTGTTTTAGATTCCGTCTCTCACAGTTGAAGTGTACCTATGATAAAAATGACAGACCTCTACATGCTTTGTAAGTAGGAAAACCTGCAAAATCGGCAGTGTATCAAATACTTGTTCTCCCCACTGTATGTTACCATTCCGAAGATGTATTTGACAAGAGTTTATGTTAAACCCAATGTAATATTGAATCTCTAATGGTATTACAAATGCAAATTGGCTTATATAATTATATTTATATATTATAGCCTCTTTTCGCACCAAAAACTAGTTATTCACCACAGTGCTATATGAAATAAAACTATTTAATGCTGCAGTGACTACTGTCTTTGTTTACAAGATCATTACTTGTTTTAAACTTTTTGTGTGCTTTGTATGAAATTAAATGTTTCATCCCACCTAGTAGAACAACTTAATTTACAGTTATAGGATAGGTTACGTGTGTATACTTTACTTCCTGAATGTACCTACAGTTATAGGATAGGTTACGTGTGTATACTTTACTTCCTGAATGTACCTACAGTTATAGGATAGGTTACGTGTGTATACTTTACTTCCTGAATGTACCTACAGTTATAGGATAGGTTATATGTGTATACTTTACTTCCTGAATGTACCTACAGTTATAGGATAGGTTACGTGTATACTTTACTTCCTGAATGTATCTACAGTTATAGGATCGGTTACATGTGTATACTTTACTTCCTGAATGTACCTACAGTTATAGGATAGGTTACGTGTGTATACTTTACTTCCTGAATGTACCTACAGTTATAGGATAGGTTACGTGTGTATACTTTACTTCCTGAATGTACCTACAGTTATAGGATAGGTTACGTGTGTATACTTTACTTCCTGAATGTATCTACAGTTATAGGATAGGTTACGTGTGTATACTTTACTTCCTGAATGTACCTACAGTTAAGCTGCAGTACATGTTGAGCGCCCTTCTCTATAAGCATGCTGAAAGTGGGGTGGCTATAGAGTCAGCTACCATCCTCAGTAGCTTTCCATCTAAGTTGTCAATGCCAGGAGGTTTGTCATTATTGATCGATAACAATAATTGTTCCACCTCTCCCACACTAACTTTACAAAATTCAAACTTGCAATGCTTTTCATTCATCATTCGTTTTTTTATGCATGAATACGATGGATCACTGTTCGTTGTTGGCATTTCCTGCCTAAGTTTGACCACTTTTCCAATGAGGTAATCATTAAAATAATTGGCAACATCAAATGGCTGTGTGATGAATAAGCTACCTGATTCGATGAAAGATGGAGTTGAATTGGTCTTTCTGCTCATAATTTAATTAAAATACAAAAAAAAAAATTGTCCATCATTATTTATGTTATTGATCTTGGCTTCATAATACAGTTTCTTTTTCTTTTTGTTGAGTTTAGTCACATCATTTCTCAATCTGCAGTAAGTCAGCCAGTCAGATGTACAGCCAGACTTATTAGCCACTCCTTTTTTCCAATCTCTTTCAACAATAATCAAAAAAAAGCTTTTAGATTCCTCATCAATCCATGGAGCCTTAACAGATCTAACAGTCAGTTTAACAGGTTTATGTTTATCAATAATTAGAAGAAGCAATTTAATAAATTCCACAAGTGCAGCGTCTGGATGCTCCTCATCACATCACACCAACAAATCTTTTTTACATCATCCACATGAATCACAACAAAATCTTTTGTATGATCTCTTATATACTATTTCAGGCCCAGCTTTTGGAACTTTGGCTTTCCTGGATATAGCCACTATATTGTGATCACTGCATCCAATGGGTACAGATACAGCTTCAGAACAAAGTTCTACAGTTTTAGTAAACATGTGATCAATACATGCGGATGATCTTGTTCCTGTAGTGTTTTGTAAACACCCTGGTAGGTTAATTAATAACCTGAACCATATTACAGGGAGAAGCTTCCTCTTGAGCGGACAGCTTGATGAAAACCAGTCAATATTCAGGTCCCCAAGAAAGTTGACCTCTCTGTTTACATCACGAACACTATCAAGCATTTAACACATATTATTTAGATACTGTTAGCACTTGATCTATAACAACACCGCAACAGAAAAGGCTTCAGATGTGCCAAGTGAACCTGCAACCACAACACTCCAATAACACTTGACATAAGATCTTCTCTAAGCATTACAGGGATATGGCTCTGAATATATACAGCAACACCTCCCCCATAAACATTACAGGGATATGGCTCTGAATATATACAGCAACACCTCCCCCATAAACATTACAGGGATATGGCTCTGAATATATACAGCAACACCTCCCCCATAAACATTACAGGGATATGGCTCTGAATATATACAACACCTCCCCTATAAACATTACAGGGATATGGCTCTGAATATATACAACACCTCCCCTATAAATATCACAGGGATATGGCTCTGAATATATACAACAACACCTCCCCCATAAACATTACAGGGATATGGCTCTGAATATATACAGCAACACCTCCCCCATAAACATTACAGGGATATGGCTCTGAATATATACAGCAACACCTCCCCCATAAACATTACAGGGATATGGCTCTGAATATATACAACAACACCTCCCCTATAAACATTACAGGGATATGGCTCTGAATATATACAACACCTCCCCTATAAACATTACAGGGATATGGCTCTGAATATATACAACACCTCCCCTATAAACATTACAGGGATATGGCTCTGAATATATACAACACCTCCCCTATAAACATTACAGGGATATGGCTCTGAATATATACAACACCTCCCCCATAAACATTACAGGGATATGGCTCTGAATATATACAACAACACCTCCCCCATAAACATTACAGGGATATGGCTCTGAATATATACAACAACACCTATAGATGTTATATCCTTGTAGTGCTACTGCTGAATCAAATGAATTAATCTAAGTCAGTCTCAGAAATGGCTAATATATGAATGTTATCTGATGTTAGCAAGTTGTTGATTTCATGAACCTTATTTCTAAGGCTACATATATTAATATGGGCTATTTTCAGCCCTTTCCTGGGTAGCTGATCAGAGATAGACATAATATGGACAAGAGCAAATGAAGCCAGAGAAAAATATATATCCATTCAGCCGATGTGTGTGTGGCCAGTCTGTTTTTGGCAAGTCTGTTTGTGCCATCATACCAAATCATTGGCTTGACAATGACAACAATTGGCAAAAGCACAAACAGATCTGGGACCAGGCTATAGAAGGAGACAACAGATCTGGGACCAGTCTATAGAAGGAGACAACAGATTTGGGACCAGTCTATAGGAGGAGACAACAGATCTGGGACCAGGCTATAGAAGGAGACAACAGATCTGGGACCAGTCTATAGAAGGAGACAACAGATTTGGGACCAGTCTATAGGAGGAGACAACAGATCTGGGACCAGGCTGTAGAAGGAGACAACAGATCTGGGACCAGGCTGTAGAAGGAGACAACAGATCTGGGACCAGTCTATAGAAGGAGACAACAGATCTGGGACCAGTCTATAGGAGGAGACAACAGATCTGGGACCAGGCTGTAGAAGGAGACAACAGATCTGGGACCAGGCTGTAGAAGGAGACAACAGATCTGGGACCAGGCTATAGGAGGAGACAACAGATCTGGGACCAGGCTATAGGAGGAGACAACAGATCTGGGACCAGGCTATAGGAGGAGACAACAGATCTGGGACCAGGCTATAGGAGGAGACAACAGATCTGGGACCAGGTTATAGGAGGAGACAACAGATCTGGGACCAGGCTATAGGAGGAGACAACAGATCTGGGACCAGGCTATAGGAGGAGACAACAGATCTGGGATTACTGAATCTTCATCACACTTGTATAAACTGCCTTAATTTTGCTGAACCCCAGGAAGAGTAGCTGCTGCCTTGGCAGGAACTAATGGGGATCCATAATAAACCCCAGGAAGAGTAGCTGCTGCCTTGGCAGGAACTAATGGGGATCCATAATAAACCCCAGGAAGAGTAGCTGTTGCCTTGGCAGGAACTAATGGGGATCCATAATAAACCCCAGGAAGAGTAGCTGTTGCCTTGGCAGGAACTAATGGGGATCCATAATAAACCCCAGGAAGTGTAGCTGCTGCCTTGGCAGGAACTAATGGGGATCCATAATAAACCCCAGGAAGAGGAGCTGCTGTCTTGGCAGGAACTAATGGGGATCCATAATAAACCCCAGGAAGAGGAGCTGCTGTCTTGGCAGGAACTAATGGGGATCCATAATAAACCCCAGGAAGTGTAGCTGCTGCCTTGGCAGGAACTAATGGGGATCCATAATAAACCCCAGGAAGTGTAGCTGTTTCCTTGGCAGGAACTAATGGGGATCCATAATAAACCCCAGGAAGAGTAGCTGTTGCCTTGGCAGGAACTAATGGGGATCCATAATAAACCCCAAGAAGTGTAGCTGCTGCCTTGGCAGGAAATAATGAGGATCCATAATAAACCCCAGGAAGTGTAGCTGCTGCCTTGGCAGGATCTAATGGGGATCCATAATAAACCCCAGGAAGAGTAGCTGTTGCCTTGGCAGGTACTAATGGGGATCCATAATAAACCCCAAGAAGTGTAGCTGCTGCCTTGGCAGGAACTAATGGGGATCCATAATAAACCCCAAGAAGTGTAGCTGTTGCCTTGGCAGGAACTAATGGGGATCCATAATAAACCCCAAGAAGTGTAGCTGCTGCCTTGGCAGGAACTAATGAGGATCCATAATAAACCCCAGGAAGAGTAGCTTCTGCCTTGGCAGCAACTAATGAGGATCTATAATAAACCCCAGGAAGAGTAGCTTCTGCCTTGGCAGGAAATAATGGGGATCCATAATAAACCCCAGGAAGAGTAGCTGTTGCCTTGGCAGGAACTAATGGGGATCCATAATAAACCCCAGGAAGAGTAGCTGCTGCCTTGGCAGGAACTAATGGGGATCCATAATAAACCCCAGGAAGTGTAGCTGCTGCCTTGGCAGGAACTAATGGGGATCCATAATAAACCCCAGAAAGAGTAGCTGCTGCCTTGGCAGGAACTAATGGGGATCCATAATAAACCCCAGGAAGTGTAGCTGCTGCCTTGGCAGGAACTAATGGGGATCCATAATAAACCCCAGGAAGAGTAGCTGCTGCCTTGGCAGGAACTAATGGGGATCCATAATAAACCCCAAGAAGAGTAGCTGCTGTCTTGGCAGGAACTAATGGGGATCCATAATAAACCCCAGGAAGAGTAGCTGCTGCCTTGGCAGGAACTAATGGGGATCCATTATAAACCCCAGGAAGTGTAGCTGCTGCCTTGGCAGGAACTAATGGGGATCCATAATAAACCCCAGGAAGAGTAGCTGCTGCCTTGGCAGGAACTAATGGGGATCCATAATAAACCCCAGGAAGAGTAGCTGCTGCCTTGGCAGGAACTAATGGGGATCCATAATAAACCCCAGGAAGAGTAGCTGTTGCCTTGGCAGGAACTAATGGGGATCCATAATAAACCCCAGGAAGAGTAGCTGTTGCCTTGGCAGGAACTAATGGGGATCCATAATAAACCCCAGGAAGAGTAGCTGCTGCCTTGGCAGGAACTAATGGGGATCCATAATAAACCCCAGGAAGAGGAGCTGCTGTCTTGGCAGGAACTAATGGGGATCCATAATAAACCCCAGGAAGAGGAGCTGCTGTCTTGGCAGGAACTAATGGGGATCCATAATAAACCCCAGGAAGTGTAGCTGCTGCCTTGGCAGGAACTAATGGGGATCCATAATAAACCCCAGGAAGTGTAGCTGTTTCCTTGGCAGGAACTAATGGGGATCCATAATAAACCCCAGGAAGAGTAGCTGCTGCCTTGGCAGGAACTAATGGGGATCCATAATAAACCCCAGGAAGAGTAGCTGCTGCCTTGGCAGGAACTAATGGGGATCCATAATAAACCCCAGGAAGAGTAGCTGCTGCCTTGGCAGGAACTAATGGGGATCCATAATAAACCCCAGGAAGAGTAGCTGCTGCCTTGGCAGGAACTAATGGGGATCCATAATAAACCCCAGGAAGAGTAGCTGCTGCCTTGGCAGGAACTAATGGGGATCCATAATAAACCCCAGGAAGAGTAGCTGTTGCCTTGGCAGGAACTAATGGGGATCCATAATAAACCCCAGGAAGAGTAGCTGCTGTCTTGGCAGGAACTAATGGGGATCCATAATAAACCCCAGGAAGAGTAGCTGCTGCCTTGGCAGGAACTAATGGGGAGCCATAATATATACAAATATTAAATCAGAACCAACCCAAAACAAAATGGATGTTTCTGATATACAGTGGGGCAAAAAAAGTATTTAGTCAGCCACCAATTGTGCAAGTTCTCCCACTTAAAAAGATGAGAGGCCTGTAATTTTCATCATAGGTACACTTCAACTATGACAGACAAAATGAGGGGGAAAAATCCAGAAAAATCACATTGTAGGATTTTTAATGAATTTATTTGCAGATTATGGTGGAAAAGACTTTATTGCCCCACTGTAACTGGCTAGCTAGTCAGCTAGTAGTGTTTCAATCAGGGACGTCACTCGCACTGAGACCTTGGAAGTAGTTGTTTTTCTTGCTCGATGCTTCATGGGTAACTATTGGCAATGTGTTCAGAGGGTCTCTGGTTAGGGGTCAAGGAGGAGGGTCACACAGGACATAAAATCATCGGTGAGTCAAGCTCATGTTCCTCAACGAGAAGAAATGAAAACATTCATCTTTACAATAACATGGATCATGGTCTTCGACTGATTGCTTTGTGAATGAATAGAAAAAGTCTCATGTTAATGCTCATGAGGCTTCGCTACTCATTAAATAATGATCTTAATTTTGATGTGGTGTACCGTTCTAGAATGTCCCAATCTTACGTCAGTTCTGAATTCGTCACACACACACATATACAAATACAACAAGTCTTGCCGTGAAATGCAAACCCGTAACTCTAAGCTGGACTCTAAGATGGACTCAGTTGAACTCTATACTGGACTCTAAGATGGACTCAGTTGAACTCTATACTGGACTCTGTGCTCAGTAATAACAAAACATGTGCTGTTGAACACACACACACACACACAGTTCAATGTCACCAGTTAAGGTTGGTAGTTGCTATCAAGAGGTCATGAGGAATAATACTTGAATCTGTGTTTCGTTTTACACCAGTAATGAGCGGTCTGACCTTAAAAAAATACCATGAGATTGATTTACTTGTCTTGGATTGTTTATAAACCCTTAACTCTGACCACAGACGCATGTATACACACACACACACCCTTAACTCTGACCACAGATGCAGGCATACACACACACACCCACACACCCTTAACTCTGACCACAGACACATGTACACACACACACACACCCTTAACTCTGACCACAGATGCAGGTACACACACACACACACACCCTTAACTCTGACCACAGATGCATGCATACACACCCACACACCCTTAACTCTGACCACAGACGCATGTATATACACACACACACACACACACACCCTTAACTCTGACCACAGATGCATGTATATATACACACACACACACACCCTTAACGCTGACCACAGACGCATGCACACACACACACCCTTAACTCTGACCACACACACACACACCCACAACTCTGACCACAGATGCATGCATACACACACACCCTTAACTCTGACCACAGACGCATGCACACACACACACCCTTAACTCTGACCACACACACACACCCACACACCCTTAACTCTGACCACAGACGCATGCATACACACACCCACACACCCTTAACTCTGACCACAGACGCATGCATACACACACACACACCCTTAACTCTGACCACAGACGCATGGATACACACACACCCTTAACTCTGACCACAGACGCATGCATACACACACACACACCCTTAACTCTGACCACAGATGCATGCATACACACACACACCCACACACCCTTAACTCTGACCACAGACGCATGCATATATACACACACACACACCCACACACACCCTTAACTCTGACCACAGACGCATGTATATATACACACACACACACACCCCTTAACTCTGACCACAGACGCATGTATATATACACACACACACCCTTAACTCTGACCACAGATGTACTATATGAAGACACACAACTGTTAGCTCTGACCACAGACTCATGTATAATGTCACTTCCGTCTTTACACAAATACACATCCCCTTAACTCTGACCAGATATTACTAACTGAAGACCTGGGTCAAACACGGTAACTATAAGAGCCATTCCCGGCTCACTGAAATAATGTCCCTTCCGTCTTTACATTGCATCCCCTTGAGGAGAAACATGGTCAGATCAATAACCATGACTGATCACCTGTCAAACACGACAACTTTTAGGACGAGTCCCAAATGGCACCCTATTCCCTATTTATTGCACTACTGACGAACATAGTTAATAGGGAATAGGGTGCCGTTCTGAATTACAAATCAAAACTTCGTCACGTGCCGAATACAACAAGTCTTATCATGAAATGCAAGCCCGTAACTCTTCTTGAACTGCACTGTTTAAGAAAATATTTACCAAATAAACAAACAAAAATGCAAATAGTCCGATGGCCATTTGATTGTCCAGCAGTGTTATGGTTTGGGGTTCGAAGCCTTTTGGTCGTAGACTTGGCGCTCTGGTACCGCTTGCTGGGCGGTAGCAGAAAAAAAAATGTCTATTACTAGGGTGGCTGGAGTCTCTTACAATATTTTGGGACTTCATCTGACACCGCCTGGCATAGAGGTTCTGGATGGCAGGAAGCTTGGCTCCAGTGATGTACTGGGCCGTACGCACTACCCTCTGTAGAGCCTTGCGGTCGGGGGTCGAGCAGTTGCCATACCAGGCCGTGATGAAACCGGTCAGGAAGCTCTCGATGGTGCAGCTGTAGAACATTTGATGATCTGAGGACCCATGCCAAATATTTTCGGTCTCCTGAGGGGGAATAGGTTTTGTCGTGCCCTCTTCACAATAGTCTTGCTATGTTTGGAAAATGATAGTTCGTTGGACATGTGGACACAAAGGCACTTGAAACTCTCAAACCGCTCCACTACAGCCCCATCGATGTTAGTGGGGGGCCTGTTCGGCCCTCTTTTTCCTGTGGTCCACGATCAGCTCCTTTGTCTTGATCACATTGAGCACCACACTGCCAGAACTTACTTGTGAAAATGTGCTGGAGCAAGAAAAGTACGAAGGCAAAGAAAACACGCAAACGCCAAAAACCCATCTGACGTTTATTCCAGATGTCACTGCCAGTCCCTGTTACAAAACATTTTAGGCTTTCCAGAATCATTGTCTTTTTTACAGACAAACTGGTTAACCGAGGCGCACGCACAGGCATCAACTAGTTTATCAGATATGTTTACATTGAATGAGTTAGCTTAGCACTGGCCCAGTAAGTAGATGGTTGACAACTCTACCGAAAAGATCAACCACAGAATAAGTCTAACTTTCCCTTTCCCCAATAAAAACAGTGTTTGACATAATATCCCTGAAGAAAGAAAAACAAAAACACTTGTCAACATGCCATACAGACACAATTGATGTGTTTAAAGACACAATCCTATTCTGATCTTTTGCTAATCATTGCTATTTTGATCAATGAGCTCAGATATTTTACCAATAAAATTGAGCCGTCTGTGTAAACACAGCCCATGTTCCAGTCTGTATCGTAAACAGTAGATCATTTCACATTGAAAATCACAGTAGCAGGGGGTTCAGAAACCATCACACCGACTCCATACCAGATCCCTCTATAGTGCACTATTAAGGCTCTGGTCAAAAGGTATGCACTACATAGGGAATAGGGGTCCATAGGACTCTGGTCAAAAGTAGTGCACTATATAGGGAATAAGGTGCCATTTGTCCGGTCCAAAGCTACTTAAGCTCTCCACAGTCTGCGATGGTGATCCTCTTGGAGGTACGCCCAGAACGGGATCCGAACGACTCCACTTTCCTGATCACATCCAGTCCCTCGGTCACACTGCCAAACACAACATGTTTGCCATCCAACCTGAGAGAGGAGAAGAAATGTGAAGGGGAAAAAAACATTTATTATCACTGGGAAAAAAAGAGTCATTACGGTATGAGTAAGTACTGTCCTCATGAAGAGTCTCAGTGCTGATCTAGGATCAGACCCCTCCAGTCCATATAAGATCTGTTGTTTATGATCTAAAAGGCAGAACTGAGCATCTCAGTGCTGATCTAGGATCAGACCCCTCCAGTCCATATAAGATCTGTTGTTTATGATCTAAAAGGCAGAACTGAGCATCTCAGCGTCTCAGTGCTGATCTAGGATCAGACCCCTCCAGTCCATATAAGATCTGTTGTTTATGATCTAAAAGGCAGAACTGAGCATCTCAGCGTCTCAGTGCTGATCTAGGATCAGACCCATCCAGTCCATATAATATCTGTTTATAATCTAAAAGGCAGAACTGAGCATCTCAGCGCTGATCTAGGATCAGACCCCTCCAGTCCATATAATATCTGTTGTTTATGATCTAAAAGGCAGAACTGAGCGTCTCAGAGTCTCAGTGCTGATCTAGGATCAGACCCTCCAGTCCATATAATATCTGTTGTTTATGATCTAAAAGGCATTACTGAGCATCTCAGTGCTGATCTAAAAAAAAAAAAAAAAAAAAAAAATAATATGCCATTTAGCAGACGCTTTTATCCAAAGCGACTTACAGTCATGTGTGCTACATTCTACGTATGGGTGATCCCGGAATTGAACCCACTACCCTGGTGTTACAAGCGCCATGCTCTACCAACTGAGCTACAGAAGGACCACTAGGATCAGACCCCTCCAGTCCATATAATATCTGTTGTTTATGATCTAAAAGGCAGAACTGATCCTAAAATCAGCCCTTCTACTCTGAGACTCTTAACGACTATGAGCAGGGCAATATGGAGGGAAATCCGCAGCACGATAAATTGGCTGATTTAACACAATGAGAAATAAAACGACACATCAACGTGCACCTCAGTTACTTTGCTATGAATTTCTACTACTTTGAACATTGTAGTTATCAATTGTCCAAATTAGCATACATACATACATTTCTTTAGTATAGGATAATTATTGTACATAATGATATCAGTAAAATGTTTTCAGTTTATCGTCCCAGCTCTACTATGGGCCATGGTTTGCCCTAGTAAGGTCTGTCTGTACGTACCACTCAGTCTCAAAAGGTCTGTCTGTACGTACCACTCAGTCTCAAAAGGTCTGTCTGTACGTACCACTCAGTCTCAAAAGGTCTGTCTGTACGTACCACTCAGTCTCAAAAGGTCTGTCTGTACGTACCACTCAGTCTCAAAAGGTCTGTCTGTACGTACCACTCAGTCTCAAAAGGTCTGTCTGTACGTACCACTCCGTCTCAAAAGGTCTGTCTGTACGTACCACTCCGTCTCAAAAGGTCTGTCTGTACGTACCACTCTGTCTCAAAAGGTCTGTCTGTACGTACCACTCAGTCTCAAAAGGTCTGTCTGTACGTACCACTCAGTCTCAAAAGGTCTGTCTGTACGTACCACTCAGTCTCAAAAGGTCTGTCTGTACGTACCACTCAGTCTCAAAAGGTCTGTCTGTACGTACCACTCTGTCTCAAAAGGTCTGTCTGTACGTACCACTCTGTCTCAAAAGGTCTGTCTGTACGTACCACTCCGTCTCAAAAGGTCTGTCTGTACGTACCAAAAAGGTCTGTCTGTACGTACCACTCTGTCTCAAAAGGTCTGTCTGTACGTACCACTCCGTCTCAAAAGGTCTGTCTGTACGTCCACTCTGTCTCAAAAGGTCTGTCTGTACGTACCACTCTGTCTCAAAAGGTCTGTCTGTACGTACCACTCTGTCTCAAAAGGTCTGTCTGTACGTACCACTCTGTCTCAAAAGGTCTGTCTGTACGTACCACTCTGTCTCAAAAGGTCTGTCTGTACGTACCACTCTGTCTCAAAAGGTCTGTCTCTACGTACCACTCCGTCTCAAAGGTCTGTCTGTACGTACCACTCCGTCTCAAAAGGTCTGTCTGTACGTACCACTCCGTCTCAAAAGGTCTGTCTGTACGTACCACTCCGTCTCAAAAGGTCTGTCTGTACGTACCACTCTGTCTCAAAAGGTCTGTCTGTACGTACCACTCAGTCTCAAAAGGTCTGTCTGTACGTACCACTCAGTCTCAAAAGGTCTGTCTGTACGTACCACTCAGTCTCAAAATCTGTCTGTACGTACCAAAAGGTCTGTCTGACAAACTCCGAAAAGGTCTGTCTGTACGTACCACACAGTCTCAAAAGGTCTGTCTGTACGTACCACTCCGTCTCAAAAGGTCTGTCTGTACGTACCACTCTGTCTTGTCGGTGCAGATGAAGAACTGAGAGCCGTTGGTGTTGGGCCCAGCGTTGGCCATTGACAAAATGCCTAAATGGACAAAGAAACAGCAGCACATTACGTGATTTTAACTAAAAGAGAAGAAGGTTACAAGTAACCAGAAGGTTACAAGTTCAAACCCCCGAGCTGTTGTTCTGCCCCTGAACAGGCAGTTAACCCACTGTTCCTAGGCCATCATTGCAAATAAGAATTTGTTCTTAACTGACTTGCCTGGTTAAATAAAGGTAAACATTTTTTTTTTTTTAAAAGCCAAGTTGCATTTGGGTAAGGAGAGTTACTATGACAATATTAAGATAATCTAAAACAGGGCTGTTGAATTCCGGGTTCTGGTTTATGCTTCTACCTGGTAGTTAATAACACACCCCTGGTGTCCCAGGTCTGAGTCAGTCCCTGATTAGAAGGAGAGAATGAAAACCAGAAATGGCCCACTAGGATCAGGATTGAACAGCCCTGAACTAAAACATCAATAAGAAGCACTGCTTAATTACCGATCATCAAAAAACACAAAGAAAAGCAATATTTGGTCAATTGATTCCTTATGGCTTGTTAACCCAGAATAATTCATCATCCTGGTCCACCACATTGGGTTCATTATGCTGTTAAGCTCTCATTGAAATATGGGCAGCGCAATGCTGCCACCTAAGGGTTGAGAGGGGACATAACTTCAAACATTTTTTAAACGCACACTGTTTACCAAGAAGGGGAATTAATCATTACCAGGTCCTGTGTGCTTCAGCTTGAAGTTCTCATCTTCGAATTTGGTTCCGTAGATCGATTTTCCTCCGGTTCCGTTGTGATTAGTAAAGTCTCCTCCCTGTAGGAGATGAATAAGAGACACATTTAGAGGGGGGGTCGAGGACAGGCCCGTGAAAAGACAGAGACAGACGTCATGCTTTACCCCCACGAAATGACATAACCCTCTTAACAGTCATTAGGCCAACCTACCTGGCACATGAACTGAGGAATGACTCTGTGGAAGACAGACCCTTTGTAGCCAAAACCCTTTTCACCTGTGCACAGGACTCTGAAGTTCTCTGAGGAGCAAAAACAAAGGTCCTAGTCTATGGATACAAAGTATGATGTCACATTATTGAATATTGAATCGTCCCCCCCCCCCCCTCCTATACCTGCTGTTTTTGGTACCACATCAGCATTCAGCTGCGAAATAAATAAAAAATAGCATTGGTTATGATATAGTCTAGTCCGTTGTGATACAGTCCGTTGCATGCAGCGTTAATAAAATAGACCTAGAGTAAGGTTGCAGAGCTGGCATGTTAATTCATTGTGTTTTAACTCCGACTGAGTGTTCTTCACGTTGGTGACAAGTTGCAGCATGTTGTCATGCTTTAACCTACTCCGTGTCCTCGTGCACCTCATGATACCAATGGACAGGCTACCCGTTATCTCGTAAAGCCGAGCCCTAAAACCCATCAGAAATAACATTTGTATAGCTACGCAACTCGCGGATCAAGTTCCTGGTCAAGAGAACTGAACTCACCTCGAAGGTTACTCTCCCGAGGGACTGGTTGTCTGCAGCAATGTCAAAGTAGACAACAGGGTTAGTGGCTGCCGGGCCAGCAGAATACATCCGGGCGGCGGTGAACGCCAACGAACATCCTGAAATGAGCTTTATCCGACTCGATAAAGCGTTAAGTAGCATTTCAACGCAACTTGTTAACACAAAAATGCACTTGAGATGGAGTGAACTATCACGCGAGGCGCTGACACACACACAGCCGACGGCAAAAAGAGGACGTTCACAAGATTATCAAGGACAGTGTGGTGTTTAAAGGAATCAGCGTTGTGTTGTGCTGCGCATTAATGCTATCTAGGAATCAGCATTTCGCTGTGCTGCGCATTTGTGTTCTCTGGCAATCAGGGTTGTGCTGCAAGTATAGATAGTTTCCTGCGTACCTGGAGTGTGTCTGAAAGTGGACGTTGCAAAACAAGTGGGTGGATCAACAGCGACGGGGAGTAACATCAGAGCTCCATTATTGGTTAGACCGGGCATAGCTAAGTGCATTGCGGGTCAGCTGAATGTTTACATAGCAGGTTAAAGAGAACTAACGTAAGCAGGTTAGGTGAATGAGGTTAATTAAGGTTAGGAAAAGGATTAGGTTTAGCTAAAATGCCAGTTGTCAACACTTGACTCTTCATGCTGCCCAATCAGCCACGCAAAACGGTCGTGAGTGGAAAAAAATAAAGGGGAGTCCACATACATCTGTATATACAGGGTCAGTGCCAATACCATATTTACAATGTGCAGGGACACTGGAGGGTTAGATATGTATAGGGGTAAGGTGACTAGGCATCAGGATATATGATAAACGGAGTAGCAGCAGCGTATATGATGATTGAATGCGAGTGTGTGCGTTTGTGTAGAGTCAGTATTAATGTCTGTGTACGTTACGCGTTTGTGAGCCAATGAAGTGGCACAGCAGTCTAAGACACTGCATCTCAGTGCCAGAGGCATCACTACAGACCCTGGTTTGACTCCAGGCTGTATAACATGATTGGGAGTCCCACACGGTGGCACACAATTGGCCCAGCGTTGTCCAGGTTTGACCGGTATAGGCCGTCATTGTAAATAAAAATGTGTTCTTAACTGACTTGCCTAGTTTAAATAAAGGATGAATAAAAAAAAGTCTGTTTTGGAATGTCAGTGCTTAAATACAAGATCAATGCAGATTTTTCTTTATCTATGGAATGATCCCAAACACACACTTCCATCAGCAAGGGCATTGAAGATGAAACAAGATGACAATGATCCCAAACACACCGATAATGGCTTCGTAAAGAAGCAAAGATCCTGGATTTTCTTTATCTCATCCCCATAGAAAATCTTTGGAGGGAGTTGAAAGCCCAGCAACAGCCCCAAAACATCACTGCTCTAGAGGAGATCTGCATGGAGGAATTGGCCAAAATACCAGCAACCGTGTGTGAAAACCTTGTGGAGACTTACAGAAAACATTTGACCTCTGTCATTGCCAACAAAGGGTATATAACAAAGTATTGAGATGAACTTTTGTTATTGACCAAATACTTATTTTCCACCATAATTTGCAAATAAATTCATAAAAAATTCTACAATGTGATTTTCTGGATTTTTTTCTTCATTTTGTCTGTCATAGTTGAAGTGTACATATGATGGAAATTACAGGCCTCTCTCATATTTTTAAGTGGGAGAACTTGCACAATTGGTGGCTAACTAAGTACTTTTTTGCCCCACTGTATGTCTATATTTTTAAATCAAATAGACATCCAGGTAACTGCCAAAATAAAGGAAACACGTGGAGTAAATGAGGGAAACAAAGTATATTGGAAGCAGGTGCTTCCACACAGGTGTGGTTCCTGGGGTAATGCTTAAGGTTCCTGAGGTAATGCTTCAGCTTCCTGAGGTAATGCTTCAGCTTCCTGAGGTAATGCTTAAGGTTCCTGAGGTAATGCTTAAGGTTCCTGAGGTAATGCTTAAGGTTCCTGAGGTAATGCTTAAGGTTCCTGAGGTAATGCTTAAGGTTCCTGAGGTAATGCTTAAGGTTCCTGAGGTAATGCTTCAGGTTCCTGAGGTAATGCTTAAGGTTCCTGAGGTAATGCTTCAGCTTCCTGAGGTAATGCTTAAGGTTCCTGAGGTAATGCTTAAGGTTCCTGAGGTAATGCTTCAGCTTCCTGAGGTAATGCTTAAGGTTCCTGAGGTAATGCTTAAGGTTCCTGAGGTAATGCTTAAGGTTCCTGAGGTAATGCTTAAGGTTCCTGAGGTAATGCTTCAGCTTCCTGAGGTAATGCTTAAGGTTCCTGAGGTAATGCTTAAGGTTCCTGAGGTAATGCTTAAGGTTCCTGAGGTAATGCTCAAGGTTCCTGAGGTAATGCTTAAGGTTCCTGAGGTAATGCTTACGGTTCCTGAGGTAATGCTTAGTGTGACGTATAGAAATGCCGGGCAGGCCATTATTTTGGCTAGCATGGCAATGCTAACATAATACTTTATGTTGACGTTTTGGCAGTTACATGTACCTACTCTGGTCCGGGGTCCTCCTGACGACTCAGGTATATGGTATAGGGTGGGCCCCTCGGGCCTCAACTTGGTTTATAATCCAGAAAAATTATTGACGACAAGAAAAACAATGGTATACAGATATCATCTGAATACATATTTATTAGATAAATATTAGCTTGTCACATCATCTAACTACATACAATAATTCTGCAAGACTAAAAATCACAATTAGTTCCTTTTATTTTTCTGACCAGTTTTTAGAATATGAAATGATTGTACATACAATGTACAAACATTGAGACAAAATGGCCACCTTTTCACCTTAGCTTGTACTATTTAGATTTCATTAAAAAAAATGCCCAAACTATGGATTTGGATACAATCTGTTTGGGTTTGGACCCCCAATTCACCCCTCCCCCTGGTATTTTCCTCAATATTTTCTTCTTCTTTTCTTTACAGTTGTAGCACCTCAGATACTCAGGTGATAGAATAGTACACGAAAGCTAATTATTAACATGTAGGTCAAACATAGCTGTCCCAGTCCCCCTTAAGTAACAAAAGAGGTCAAATTACAGAGAAGGGTCACCAAAAAAATGTAAAGAAAATATTTTTCATAACTAACACGTTTTTCATTTTCAAGTCAGGCCTTCTACCAATTGAAGAGGTTGCAAGCTTCTTCATATTCTGAATAAAAAAAAAACCACATTCGCAGGGAAAATGAACACATTTGTTGTTCACAAAGTGTCTCCATTCATTTACATTGTGTACAGGTTTATCTTAGGGCCAACAGATATCCACTTTAGCAGTCTCCCATGCAGATCGTTCCCTAAAAGCCTAAACGGGTGGTGCGCCGCCTCTCAGTTTTTGTTTTTTATTTTTCCTGTTTGAAACCGTATTTTCCACAGAAACACTATACTTCCGGGATGATGATTGTTACAGATTTAGGTTGCCCTCTACACAAACCTGTTCATATGTAAACATGGCAAAATGTGAAATGGCAAAATGTGAAATGATAGCTATGCATCTCCTAGCTCTGGAAACACACCCCGGGACCAGAGCTAGGTATCGCCGTGGGAACGATCGCCGTGGGAACGATCGCCGTGGGAACGATCGCCGTGGGAACGATCGCCGTGGGAACGATCAAGTTTAGGTTTCAATTTTTTTTTTAAAGAAAAGTTGATGTTGGCAGTCCTTTGTCAAGAAGATTTGATTGATTGATTGATCAATTGATTTCATGATTTAAGTGACAGATTTTACACATTAATATCAGCTATTCTATCGAAATATCTTTTGCACTGTAACTATTTCTAGAGCAATAATGAAGTTTAAAATGTTAGGTTTACAATAATCAGGATGTTTAAATCAGTACATTGCTACAGTTAAATTAAATTATATGTCTAACTTTACATTGAAAATAAAATAAAAACAATACAAAATAATTTACCCCCCCTTCCAAAAAAAACAGCATTTAAAATGGGAAACAACATGTAAATGGTATTTAAGCTTTAAAAAAAAAAACACATTTTCAATAACAAAAATAAAAACAATATCAAACATGTCTTTAACATAAGGCTGTGGTATCTTTAAAATACCTCTTGTATATTGACCATAATTAGCAACAATTCTGATATTCACATAGTTCTCTGATAGCGGATAGTGGATAGCTACCACAGTTTTTATGAATCATTATGGTCCATTCTTAACCTAAAAATGTGAATGTTAGTTCTCGAAAAATACACACATTTTACTCTACAACATTTGAGCACAAAAGAAGATCTGTGAATATTGCTTTATCACACTTGATACATTTTTATTTAAATTTGTATCTAATAAAAAAATAAAAAGAAGGCCTGACTAGTCTGTTATGAATGACACCAGGGACGAAGAAGGTGGGAGACAGAGAGAATCTACGTCCCAAAACGGAGCGTATTTGGGACATAGCCTTACGACAGAAAGAGAAGCTACAGGACAGTTAATGTCTAGGAACACAGTGGATTCTAAAATGGGTCCACTGGGGTTCGTTATGACAGAATCATTTAGCACACAGAGACCACAGAGAGAGAGAGAGAGAGAGAGAGAGAGACAGAGAGAGATATCTGTTAAAGTGGACAGACCACCACAGAGAGAGATATCTAAAGTGGACAGACCACCACATAGAGTGGACAGACTACCACAGAGAGAGATATCTGTTAAAGTGGACAGAGGACGGACTATTAGAGTGGACAGACCACAGAGAGAGAGATATCTGTTAAAGTGGACAGACCACCACAGAGAGAGAGAGAGATATCTATTAGAGTGAGAGAGATATCTATTAGGACAGACTACCACAGACAGACCACCACAGAGAGAGAGATATCTATTAGAGTGGACAGACCACCACAGAGAGAGAGATCTGTTAAAAGTGGACGGACCACCACAGAGAGAGATATCTATTAGAGTGGACAGACCACCACAGAGAGAGATATCTATTAGAGTGGACAGACCACCACAGAGAGAGAGAGAGATATCTGTTAAAGTGGACAGACCACCACATAGAGAGAGAGAGATCTGTTAAAAGTGGACGGACCACCACAGAGAGAGAGAGAGATATCTGTTAAAGTGGACAGACCACCACAGAGAGAGAGAGAGATATCTATTAGAGTGGACAGACTACCACAGAGAGAGAGAGAGATGGAGAGAGAGATATCTGGACCACCACAGAGAGAGAGATCTGAAAAGTGGACGGACCACCACAGAGAGATATCTATTAGAGTGGACAGACCACCACAGAGAGAGAGAGAGATATCTATTAGAGTGGACAGACCACCACAGAGAGAGAGAGAGATATCTATTAGAGTGGACAGACCACCACAGAGAGAGAGAGAGATATCTGTTAAAGTGGACAGACCACCACAGAGAGAGATATCTGTTAAAAGTGGACGGACCACCACAGAGAGAGATATCTATTAGAGTGGACGGACCACCACAGAGAGAGAGAGAGAGATATCTATTAGAGTGGACAGACCACCACAGAGAGAGAGAGAGATATCTATTAGAGTGGACAGACCACCACAGAGTTAAAAGAGATCTATTATCTGTTAAAGTGGACAGACCACCACAGAGAGAGAGAGAGATATCTATTAGAGTGGACAGACCACCACAGAGAGAGAGATCTATTAAAAGTGGACAGACCACCACAGAGAGAGAGAGATATCTGTTAAAGTGGACAGACCACCACAGAGAGAAAGATATCTATTAGAGTGGACAGACCACCACAGAGAGAGAGATCTGTTAAAAGTGGACAGACCACCACAGAGAGAGATATCTATTAGAGTGGACAGACCACCACAGAGAGAGAGATA
Source organism: Oncorhynchus keta (assembly GCF_023373465.1). NCBI lineage: Eukaryota > Metazoa > Chordata > Actinopteri > Salmoniformes > Salmonidae > Oncorhynchus > Oncorhynchus keta. The sequence goes on from NC_068423.1 coordinate 28,739,823, forward strand.
TCTATTAGAGTGGACGGACCACCACAGCGAGAAAGATATCTGCAGTATGTAGCTGACAATGAGACATTTGGAGGGGATTAGGTTCACCTATGAGAGGAGACAGAAGATGTGCATTTCTTTTGACCGGAGCTCTATGAGTTTCCCTATGGGCCCTGGTCAAATGTATAGCAGTTTTACATTATATTGTATTATACATTACATTTTTGACCGGAGCTCTAGAGTTTCCCGATACTGGGCCCTGGTCAAATGTACTAGACAGTTTTACATTATATTGTATTATATATTACATTATACATTACATTGTCGTGATACTAGACGTGTCGCGATACCAGACGTGTCATGATACTAGACGTGTCGCGATACTAGACGTGTCATGATACTAGACGTGTCGCGATACCAGACGTGTCATGATACTAGACGTGTCGCGATACTAGACGTGTCATGATACTAGACGTGTCGCGATACCAGACGTGTCATGATACTAGACGTGTCGCGATACTAGACGTGTCATGATACTAGACGTGTCGCGATACTAGACGTGTCATGATACTAGACGTGTCGCGATACTAGACGTGTCATGATACTAGACGTGTCGCGATACTAGACGTGTCATGATACTAGACGTGTCGCGATACTAGACGTGGCATGATACTAGACGTGTCGCGATACCAGACGTGTCATGATACTAGATGTGTCGCGATACTAGACGTGTCATGATATTAGACGTGTCGCGATACTAGACGTGGCATGATATTAGACGTGTCGCGATACCAGACGTATCATGATACCAGACGTGTCGCGATACTAGACGTGTCATGATACCAGACGTGTCGCGATACTAGGAAGTAAGGAAGCAAAGGAAACAAAACATGAAGTCTCGATGTCTTTGACGAAAACAGTCCCAATAATGTCTTATTTTGAAGCTGTTAACACAATATTTCGTGTTATTTACCAAGGAAAATCCGGTGTCGTAGATACTGGCATCATGGCAACACTACTATATAGGGCGCAATTTGAGACCCAACCCAGTCAGTGTTGGGTTTGTTTCGGGAGGATGAGGTCCGTTGGACTTTGACTAATTAACGTAAAAGGACAAAGAATTATCAAGATGATACAAAAATATTCACAAATTATATTTACAATAGCTTTTCTTTAAAAATATTACATTTGCATACTCAACAACACTCTTGTCATGAAGTGAACTTGAAAACAAACGTGACTTTCAGCTCCTGCGTTCGTTACAACAGTGGTGACTGACGGATGATCCCTGCTAGTTTTCCTCCATATCTTTGAAATGAAGGATAACTACCAGCACGCACACACACACACCACACACACACGCGCACACACACACACACACCACACACACACGCGCACACACACGCGCACACACACACACACACACACACACACACGCACACACACACACACACACACACACACACACACGCACACACGCACGCACGCACACACACACACACGCACGCACACACACGCACACACGCACGCACGCACGCACACACACACACACACACACACACACACACACACACACACACACACACACACACACACACACACACACACACACACACACACACACACACACACACACACACACACACACACACACACACACACACACACACACGCGCACACACACACACACACACACACACACACGCACGCACACACACACACACACCACACGCACGCACACTTCCCAATCCCTCTTTGGTTATGATAAGCATTTTCACAATGTTTGATGAAGTCACAATTTCCAGCAACAAAAAGCTAGTAGAAACAAAACGAAAGCCAATTTTAACCCATAATATCAGCGTGCAGTGATAACAGCACTATCCCATCCAATATTACTGTTGAATAAAAGACACACAGAAAGACAGAAAGCGGTGGTAACAGCAACTTTAAAAAGCACACCATACATTTGTCAGCAATGGTACCTTAGTACCCTCAAAAGTAGTGCACTATACAGGGAACAGCGTGCTATTTCAGTCACACACTATCTTTACTACTGGGAGAACACCCCCAGACAAGGGCCTGGCACCTGGCACTTTTTAAAAATGATTACTAATAACAGAATTCAACAGGGAGAGCTAGAGACGCAGCTCTGTGAAATGGGAAGAGGAGCAACACCAGGCGGTGCATGAAGAGAAGATAAGAGAGAATGATAAGAGGATTAACACCAGGCAGTGATAAGAGGATTAACACCAGATGGTGCATGAAGAGAAGAGATAATGATAAGAGGATTAACACCAGGCGGTGCATGCAGAGAAGACAGAATGATAAGAGGCGGTGCATGCAGAGAAGACAGAATGATGAGAGGAGCAACAAGAGGATTAACAGGCGGTGCATGCAGAGAAGACAGAATGATAAGAGGAGCAACACCAGGCGGTGCATGAAGAGAAGATAAGAGAGAATGATAAGAGGAGCAACACCAGGCGGTGCATGAAGAGAAGACAGAATGATAAGAGGAGCAACACCAGGCGGTGCATGAAGAGAAGATAAGAGAGAATGATAAGAGGAGCAACACCAGGCGGTGCATGAAGAGAAGACAGAATGATAAGAGGAGCAACACCAGGCGGTGCATGCAGAGAAGACAGAATGATAAGAGGAGCAACACCAGGCGGTGCATGAAGAGAAGACAGAATGATGAGAGGAGCAACACCAGGCGGTGCACGCAGAGAAGACAGAATGATAAGAGGAGCAACACCAGGCGATGCATGAAGAGAAGATAAGAGAGAATGATAAGAGGATTAACACCAGGCGGTGCATGCAGAGAAGACAGAATGATGAGAGGAGCAACACCAGGCGGTGCATGCACAGAAGACAGAATGATGAGAGGAGCAACACCAGGGGGCGCATGCACAGAAGAAAGATGGATAAGATAGGAGCTCTAACTGGCTTGATATCGGCCTGACAGGAAACTCAAATAGTAACCCACAGGGTTGGGAACAATTCAAATTGATGTCAATCAATTCTGGAAGTGATATGTTGACGTAGTTAAATAGCTTCTCCTTTTTCAGCTAATTGAGAGTAATTGAAAATATATGCCCTGTTTTAATTATTTAATTGGAATTAATGATTAAATTTGAATTTTAGTTAACTTCCTGAATTGACTGCCTTCAATTCAAATGGACCCATAACCCTGGTAACAAACATCATTCTCCCACGTCTGCTTTCCTTTACCATTGATGACTATCAATCAATCAATCAATTGGTGACTCTACTCTGTCCAGGATAATAAATAAACAAGATACAGTCACAGTACGAAAATGTATTTCTCTGATTGGAGATTATAAATGTCTATGCTGTAGGGTAGACTCTCTCTCTCCTAGAAGAGGATGATTGCCAATTTCCAATCCCCCCGCGGCTCCGCCTTCTCCCTCCACTTGGTTTCCTCCATCGCTCTTTATTTCAAAAGAAGAAGGGAAGATTCCTTCCTCTCCACTTCCCAAAAGAAGAAGGGAAGATTCCTTCCTCTCCACTTCCCAAAAGAAGAAGGGAAGATTCCTTCCTCTCCACTTCCCAAAAGAAGAAGGGAAGATTCCTTCCTCTCCACTTCCCAAAAGAAGAAGGGAAGATTCCTTCCTCTCCACTTCCCAAAAGAAGAAGGGAAGATTCCTTCCTCTCCACTTCCCAAAAGAAAACAAAAAAAACAAAGTGGGAGCTGTTGAACATTCCCCCCAAAAAATCCCACATTTCTCGTAAATGTTTTGGTACTAGTGTTAGACAAAACTGTCACTTTAAATGTGTTTTGTACCCTTTGAGATGTATGTGTTGTTATATCTTGTGCTTTCACATGACATGCAGACAGACAGACAGACAGACAGACAGACAGACAGACAGACAGACAGACAGACAGACAGACAGACAGACAGACAGACAGACAGACAGACAGACAGTGATACGTAGTAACCAGTCCCGGGAACAGTAACTGTGACAACGTTTGGGACAACAGGAAGCTGAGACGTCTTATAAGGTGAAACAATAACGTGGACATTACACACACTGGCCAGATAGTGAAGGACATTTTGTTTTTCCAATATGTTTTTTTTCCCACCCGTATATATTTAATTAATTCCTCTATATTTTTCTTTAAAAGGAAACAAAATATGAATAAAAAAAAAAAAGCATCAACACTTTCCTAAATGTGCACACAGACACTGGTAGAATACAAAATGAACTGAATATCAGATAGCTGGTATCATCGATGGTCACATGGGGGCGTTGCAGGGAGGCAGACTTCACTCACTGCCCTACCCTGTCCTGCTATGTCTTTTTGAGTTTTAAAACATTGTTCAGTCAATCAGTCAGTCTGTCAGTCAGTCAGTCTGCTGGAGAATCAATGCAAACTGTACAAGAGGAAAAGGAGAAAGGGAGTGCATCTTTGTGTTTGTCAAGTACTGGAGCAGGTCTCAGGTCAGATGTTATAGGTCCAACTCCAGGCAGTCCTAGAAGTGTTTTTTTTTTTAATACATTTTTTAAAATGAACTGATCTAGAATCAGAGTCAGTTGTTTTCGAAGAGCGAGAGAAGGTCATCGTTGCTACTGCTCGGGAGGTCTGGAGGATCCAGGTAAGACAACAAGTCATCTGGGTTAGCCAGCTCTGGAAGGAGCTGCAGAGAAAGAGGGAGAGAACACACTCTTTTAGTAAAGATCTGCAGGAGAAGGTCCATCTAACGTTGACATGGAAACGGTGAATGAAAAAGCGTCACAAAAAAAAATGATATTTGTACATTCCATTCCAACGTATCTCATCACAAATTTAGGATCTGTAATAGTCCACTTTGAAATCCCAAATAAACAATGTACTTTTTTTTAAACAACAACACAGAAAACCCACACCCACCAGACTACTGTTCTGGTCCTCTCTTCTCATAACATTAGACTACTGTTCTGGCCCTCTCTTCTCATAACATCAGACTACTGTTCTGGTCCTCTCTTCTCATTACATTAGACTACTGTTCTGGCCCTCTCTTCTCATAACATTAGACTACTGTTCTGGCCCTCTCTTCTCATAACATCAGACTACTGTTCTGGTCCTCTCTTCTCATAACATTAGACTACTGTTCTGGTCCTCTCTTCTCATAACATTAGACTACTGTTCTGGCCCTCTCTTCTCATAACATCAGACTACTGTTCTGGTCCTCTCTTCTCATAACATCAGACTACTGTTCTGGTCCTCTCTTCTCATAACATCAGACTACTGTTCTGGCCTGGCCCTCTCTTCTCATAACATTAGACTACTGTTCTGGTCCTCTCTTCTCATAACATTAGACTACTGTTCTGGTCCTCTCTTCTCATAACATCAGACTACTGTTCTGGTCCTCTCTTCTCATAACATTAGACTACTGTTCTGGCCCTCTCTTCTCATAACATCAGACTACTGTTCTGGTCCTCTCTTCTCATAACATTAGACTACTGTTCTGGCCCTCTCTTCTCATAACATTAGACTACTGTTCTGGTCCTCTCTTCTCATAACATTAGACTACTGTTCTGGTCCTCTCTTCTCATAACATTAGACTACTGTTCTGGTCCTCTCTTCTCATAACATTAGACTACTGTTCTGGCCCTCTCTTCTCATAACATCAGACTACTGTTCTGGTCCTCTCTTCTCATAACATTAGACTACTGTTCTGGTCCTCTCTTCTCATAACATTAGACTACTGTTCTGGTCCTCTCTTCTCATAACATTAGACTACTGTTCTGGTCCTCTCTTCTCATAACATCAGACTACTGTTCTGGTCCTCTCTTCTCATAACATCAGACTACTGTTCTGGTCCTCTCTTCTCATAACATTAGACTACTGTTCTGGTCCTCTCTTCTCATAACATTAGACTACTGTTCTGGTCCTCTCTTCTCATAACATTAGACTACTGTTCTGGCCCTCTCTTCTCATAACATTAGACTACTGTTCTGGCCCTCTCTTCTCATAACATCAGACTACTGTTCTGGCCCTCTTCTCTAACATTAGACTACTGTTCTGGCCCTCTCTTTCTCATAACATTAGACTACTGTTCTGGCCCTCTCTTCTCATAACATCAGACTACTGTTCTGGCCCTCTCTTCTCATAACATTAGACTACTGTTCTGGCCCTCTCTTCTCATAACATTAGACTACTGTTCTGGCCCTCTCTTCTCATAACATTAGACTACTGTTCTGGCCCTCTCTTCTCATAACATTAGACTACTGTTCTGGCCCTCTCTTCTCATAACATTAGACTACTGTTCTGGCCCTCTCTTCTCATAACATCAGACTACTGTTCTGGCCCTCTCTTCTCATAACATTAGACTACTGTTCTGGTCCTCTCTTCTCATAACATCAGACTACTGTTCTGGTCCTCTCTTCTCATTACATTAGACTACTGTTCTGGTCCTCTCTTCTCATAACATTAGACTACTGTTCTGGTCCTCTCTTCTCATTACATTAGACTACTGTTCTGGCCCTCCCTTCTTTTTATTTTCAACTCTCCATTTTGCAGCTGGTCTCTGATCGAATTAAACTCCGACACAGTCCTTTTCAGTGTATTTGGCGCTCATACAGTTACGACTCGATCGTAACCGACGGCGTCATTTCAGTTTGGTACACCAGAAGTACATTCGTTTCCAGTGAAACGCTGCGTTTGCCTCGCAGCGTTGCTGAGGCAGTTGCTTCTGTGTGGTGCGTAGGTAGGATTCATCCAACGTAAGCATCAAACTGTGTGCTGTAGACGGTTTGACAGAAATGGTCGCAGAAGGTGAATGTTGAACTGTTCTTGCTCACACACCTAGCTGTTTGGACACTGTCGGTGTGATCGAGGCGTTAGGCCCTAAAGCTTAAAAAAATAAATTACATTTACTCAACCTTCAGCCACAAAATATTTCATAACGCTAAACCCACCCACCACGTGGATATAACCGCAGACACCGTGGGATAACCCACGGTTAACCCATAACCCATCACTAATATATACACGTCTCAAATAGCACTCTATTTTCTAAATAAGTAGTGCACTATATAGGGAATAGGTTACCATTTGGGACGTAGCCCATGTGTGTCTAACTTACATCCAAGGAAGGTTCGGGCATATCTGGGAGCCCTCCACCCAGTCCCTCTAAGGGGTCACCGTGCTGCAGAGGGTGATTGTTAGGGCCGGGCTGTTGTTGCTGTGGGGGCGGAGCCTGTTGTCGTGACGGCTGAGGAGGTCCACTGTGATGCAACGGCTGTCCCGATTGGCTGCCGGGGTGCGATTGGGCGTGTAAGCTATGCTGTAACAAGTTGTGGGACTGGTCAGTGATGGCAGGATGAGGTATCTGAGAAGGGAAGAAGAAAGAGAGAGTAGGACAGAGAGGGAGAGAGAAAAGGAGAGAAAAGGAGAGAGAGGGAGAGAGACAGAGTGAGAAAAGGAGAGAAAATGAGAGAGAGGGAGAGAGACAGAGAGAGAAAAGGAGAGAGAGAGAGAAACAGAGAGAAACAGAGAGAGAGAAATAGAGAGAGACAGAGAGAGAGAAACAGAGAGAGAGAGAGAGAAACAGAGAGAGAGAGAGAGGAAGAGAGGGGGAGAGAGAGAGAAAAGGAGAGAGAGACAGAGAGAGAGAAACAGAGAGAGAGAGAGAGAGAGAGAGAGAGAGAGAGAGAGAGAGAGAGAGAGAGAGAGAGAGAGAGAGAGAGAGAGAGAGAGAGAGAGAGAGAGAGAGAGAAGAGAGGGAGAGAGAGAGGGAAAAGGAGAGAGAGAGACAGAGAGAGACAGAGAGAGAGAGAGAGAGAGAGAGAGAAAAGGAGAGAGAGGGAGAGAGACAGAGAGAGAAAAGGAGAGAGAGGGAGAGAGACAGAGAGAGAAAAGGAGAGAGAGGGAGAGAGAAAAGGAGAGAGACAGAGAGAGTGAGCGAGAGAGAATCATTGATATGATAGTGTGAGTTGAGTCATGTAAATTAGGACAGGGTTGAAGGTAATAATCACTTCCATGTCTGCAGTGTTAAAGCAGTTGCATATAACCTGTACACTGAGTGACTCTTACACTGAGCAGTGGGATACAGTTTGCCAATGTTTAAATCAAATCAAATTGTATTTGTCACATGCGCCGAATACAACAGGTGTAAACCTTAGTGAAAAGCTTAGTTACAAGCCCTTAACCAGCTTTAAGAAGTTCCGAAAAATATAAAAATACGTGTAAAGTAAAAAAATAGATAAGTAGAAAATAAAAAATAGCAGCAGTAAAATATCAATAGCAAGGCTATATACAGGGTATTACGGTACAGAGTCAATGTGGAGGCTATATACAGGGTATTACGGTACAGAGTCAATGTGGAGGCTATATACAGGGTATTACGGTACAGAGTCAATGTGGAGGCTATATACAGGGTGTTACGGTACAGAGTCAATGTGGAGGCTATATACAGGGTATTACGGTACAGAGTCAATGTGGAGGCTATATACAGGGTGTTACGGTACAGAGTCAATGTGGAGGCTATATACAGGGTGTTACGGTACAGAGTCAATGTGGAGGCTATTTACAGGGTATTACGGTACAGAGTCAATGTGGAGGCTATATACAGGGTGTTACGGTACAGAGTCAATGTGGAGGCTATATACAGGGTGTTACGGTACAGAGTCAATGTGGAGGCTATATACAGGGTATTACGGTACAGAGTCAATGTGGAGGCTATATACAGGGGGTACCGGTACAGAGTCAATGTGGAGGCTATATACAGGGTGTTACGGTACAGAGTCAATGTGGAGGCTATATACAGGGTGTTACGGTACAGAGTCAATGTGGAGGCTATATACAGGGTGTTACGGTACAGAGTCAATGTGGAGGCTATATACAGGGTGTTACGGTAAAGAGGCAATGTGGAGGCTATATACAGGGTGTTACGGTACAGAGTCAATGTGGAGGCTATATACAGGGTATTACGGTACAGAGTCAATGTGGAGGCTATATACAGGGTGTTACGGTACAGAGTCAATGTGGAGGCTATATACAGGGTGTTACGGTACAGAGTCAATGTGGAGGCTATATACAGGGTATTACGGTACAGAGTCAATGTGGAGGCTATATACAGGGTGTTACGGTACAGAGTCAATGTGGAGGCTATATACAGGGTGTTACGGTACAGAGTCAATGTGGAGGCTATATACAGGGTGTTACGGTACAGAGTCAATGTGGAGGCTATATACAGGGTGTTACGGTACAGAGTCAATGTGAAGGCTATATACAGGGTGTTACGGTACAGAGTCAATGTGGAGGCTATATACAGGGGGTACCGGTACAGAGTCAATGTGGAGGCTATATACAGGGGGTACCGGTACAGAGTCAATGTGGAGGCTATATACAGGGGGTACCGGTACAGAGTCAATGTGGAGGCTATATACAGGGGGTACCGGTACAGAGTCAATGTGGAGGTTATATACAGTAATAATAATAATAATAATATATGCCATTTAGCTGACGCTTTTATCCAAAGCGACTTACAGTCATGTGTGCATACATTCTACGTATGGGTGGTCCCGGGAAACGAACCCACTACCCTGGCGTTACAAGCGCCATGCTCTACCAACTGAGCCACAGAAGGACCAGCCACAGAATTGACAGAGTCAATGTGGAGACTATATACAGGGTGTTACGGTACAGAGTCAATGTGCGGGGGCACTGGTTAGTCGAGGTAATTGAGGTAATATGTACATGTAGGTAGAGTTAAAGTGATTATGCATAGATAATAAACAGAGAGTAGCAGCAGGGTAAAAGAGGGGTCTGGAGGAGCTCTTTGATTAGCTGTTTTATGAGTCTTATGGCTTGGGGGTAGAACCCTCTTGGACCTAGACTTGGCGGTCCGGTACTGCTTGCCGTGCGGTAGCAGAGAGAACAGTCTATGACTAGGGTGGCTGGAGTCTTTGGCAATTTTTAGGGCCTTCCCCTGACACCGCCTGGTATATAGGTCCTTGTTGTCAGGAAGCTTGGCCCCGGTGACATACTGGGCCGTACGCACGACCCTCTGTATACATCCCACAAGGCAGTACATTTGAAAACATGTAAACTTTAACTTACAGAGTCAGGCATGCTGTGTGTGAGGGGTTTGTCCTGTGCCATGTTTGGCGGGTGGGACAGAACGGGGCCGTGCATGAAGTCGTTCATGGTCGTACCACCGGGGTTCCCATGGGGGAAGTCAAAGCCCCCGCTGTGGCCCTGGTAACTGTTACCTAGTAACACAACAAAAAAATCACAACAAGCAAGTTACTTTCAGAGGTTATTTTTCTTTTTGTTTATTTTTTTGTTTGTTTATAAATCACATAACTGTGATATGACACAAGTACAGATGTTTTTATGTACACAGAAACGTAATCTAAAAAACTCATTGTTGGTACCATGGACCTATGTTCCTCCAGGAACTAAGAGGATTAAGTTAAGAAGAAGGTATCTCAGTAAATAATGTACCATGGCCCTATGTTCCTCCAGGAACTAAGAGGATAATTAAGTTAAGAAGAAAGTATCTCAGTAAATAATGTACCATGGCCCTATGTTCCTCCAGGAACTAAGAGGATTAAGTTAGGAAGAAGGTATCTCAGTAAATAATGTACCATGGCCCTATGTTCTTCCAGGAATTAAGAGGATTAAGTTGGGAAGAAGGTATTTCAGTAAATAATGTACCATGGACCTATGTTCCTCCAGGAACTAAGAGGATAATTAAGTTAAGAAGAAAGTATCTCAGTAAATAATGTACCATGGCCCTATGTTCTTCCAGGAACTAAGAGGATAATTAAGTTAAGAAGAAAGTATCTCAGTAAATAATGTACCATGGCCCTATGTTCCTCCAGGAACTAAGAGGATTAAGTTAGGAAGAAGGTATCTCAGTAAATAATGTACCATGGCCCTATGTTCTTCCAGCAACTAAGAAGATCATTAAGTTAAGAAGAAAGTATCTCAGTAAATAATGTACCATGGCCCTATGTTCCTCCAGGAACTAAGAGGATTAAGTTAGGAAGAAGGTATCTCAGTAAATAATGTACCATGGCCCTATGTTCTTCCAGCAACTAAGATGATTGAGTTGGGAAGAAGGTATCTCAGTAAATAATGTACCATGGCCCTATGTTCCTCCAGGAACTAAGAGGATTAAGTTGGGAAGAAGGTATCTCAGTAAATAATGTACCATGGCCCTATGTTCCTCCAGGAACTAAGAGGATTAAGTTGGGAAGAAGGTATCTCAGTAAATAATGTACCATGGGCCTATGTTCCTCCAGGAACTAAGAGGATTAAGTTGGGAAGAAAGTATCTCAGTAAATAATGTACCATGGCTTCCGTATTTGCTGTTGTTGCCCCCCTGGTGGGGTGGGTAGGGCGAGGGCCCTGGGCCGAGCAGGGCGATCATCTCCATCACGTTGGGCAGGGTCATCTGGGTGGGGCTCATGGTCTTGAACCTCTTGGCCATGGGTCCATCTGGATCCTCCTTGATGTGGATATCAGACTTGATGGCCACAGGTCTCCAACTACACGAAGGGTCTATGGTCACCTCCTCAAACTCCGAGCTGGGCGTGGCGTGGGGGTGGGGGGGGGGGGGTAGTGAGATGATGAAAAGAGAAAGCCGCAGAATGAGCGCTTTATTCCTGCATCCCAATAAACAATGGTTCCACTTTACAGAATTCAACAACATAGTGTAAAATATGTTGTTGAGAGATTTTAGACTTAATAAAGATATTTTACACTATGTTGTTGAGAGATTTTAGGCTTAATATAGATATTTCACACTATGTTGTTGAGAGATTTTAGGCTTAATAAAGATATTTCACACTATGTTGTTGAGAGATTTTAGGCTTAATAAAGATATCAACAACATAGTGTAAAATATCTTTATTAAGCCTAAAATCTCTCAAGAAGGTTGATAAGTGATAACGTTCATGGTGATTGGTGCAGTAGGAGGGTTTGATGAGTATGGTGAGGATGTTGGGAAAGTAATCTTACTTTTGGATGGCATTAAGAATCCCCCACATGTACTGGTCAACTTCTAGTCCCTCAAGCAACGCTGTTTTACTGCGGAGGACAGAGAGGACGTAAACATTACAGAGAGGACATAAACATTACAGAGAGGACGTAAACATTACAGAGAGGACATAAACATTACAGAGAGGACATAAATATTACAGACAGGATGTAAACATTACAGAGAGGACATAAACATTACAGAGAGGACGTCAACATTACAGAGAGGACATAAACATTACAGAGACATCAACATTACAGAGAGGACATAAACATTACAGAGAGGACGTAAACATTACAGAGAGGATGTAAACATTACAGAGAGGACATGAACATTACAGAGAGGACATAAACATTACAGAGAGGACATGAACATTACAGAGAGGATGTAAACATTACAGAGAGGACATAAACATTACAGAGAGGACATAAACATTACAGAGAGGATATAAACATTACAGAGAGGACATAAACATTACAGAGAGGACATAAACATTACAGAGAGGACATAAACATTACAGAGAGGACATAAACATTACAGAGAGGACATAAACATTACAGAGAGGACATACACATTACAGAGAGGACATAAACATTACAGAGAGGACGTAAACATTACAGAGAGGACATAAACATTACAGAGACATCAACATTACAGAGAGGATATAAACATTACAGAGAGGGCGTAAACATTACAGAGAGGACATAAACATTACAGAGAGGACATAAACATTACAGAGAGGATATAAACATTACTGATTGTATTCAGAAGATAAACATCAGAGTGGTCATTGATCTTTTCCAACTCTTTGTGTAACTGAGTATTTCAGATATAACATAAATACCTTTATTCAATGCAGTTTTACAGGTAACAGTGCACATTAATTCAACATTATAAGTCCCAGTTTCACCCAGCCAGGTTAGTATCACCCACCCAGTGTTCAACCGCAGTCCCAACTTACTTGCATACTGGACATCGCCACGTTCCTCGCTCACAGTTCAACTGTAAGTAGGATTCCAAATCAAAGCACTGGACATGTTTACAGTCATGACCTCTGGCTGGAAGTTGGATCCTCCGGAAGGTGATCGGACATTTGAGGGAGACCTTGATGGCCGTCTGTTCAACACCGTCCTCGCCGTTCAGAGTGGTGTTGCCAGAGGACGCCGCTACGCTGCTGAAGTTTCTCTTAACTGGGGAGATGGGAGGAGGACCACAATGGAGATGAGACGACCAAAATGGAGATAAAGGAGATGGGAGGAGGACCACAGTGGATATGGGAGGAGGACCACAGTGGAGATAAAGGAGATGGGAGGAGGACCACAGTGGAGATAAGGGAGATGGGAGGAGGACCACAGTGGAGATGGGAGGAGGACCACAATGGAGATGGGAGGAGGACCACAGTGGAGATGAGAGGAGGACCACAGTGGAGATGGGAGGAGGACCACAGTGGAGATGAGAGGAGGACCACAGTGGAGATGGGAGGAGGACCACAGTGGAGATGAGAGGAGGACCACAGAGGAGATAAGGGAGATGGGAGGAGGACCACAGTGGAGATGAGGGAGATGGGAGGAGGACCACAGTGGAGATAAGGGAGATGGGATGAGGACCACAGTGGAGATGGGAGGAGGACCACAGAGGAGATGGGAGGAGGACCACAGTGGAGATGAGAGGAGGACCACAGTGGAGATGGGAGGAGGACCACAGTGGAGATGGGAGGAGGACCACAGTGGAGATGAGAGGAGGACCACAATGGAGATAAGGGAGATGGGAGGAGGACCACAATGGAGATGAGAGGAGGACCACAGAGGAGATAAGGGAGATGGGAGGAGGACCACAGTGGAGATGGGAGGAGGACCACAGAGGAGATAAGGGAGATGGGAGGAGGACCACAGTGGAGATGAGAGGAGGACCACAGAGGAGATAAGGGAGATGGGAGGAGGACCACAGAGGAGATAAGGGAGATGGGAGGAGGACCACAGTGGAGATAAGGGAGATGGGAGGAGGACCACAGAGGATATAAGGGAGATGGGAGGAGGACCACAATGGAGATGGGAGGAGGACCACAGTGGAGATAAAGGAGATGGGAGGAGGACCACAGTGGAGATGGGAGGAGGACCACAATGGAGATGGGAGGAGGACCACAGAGGAGATAAGGGAGATGGGAGGAGGATCACAGTGGAGATGGGAGGAGGACCACAGAGGAGATAAGGGAGATGGGAGGAGGACCACAGTGGAGATGGGAGGAGGACCACAGTGGAAATGGGAGGAGGACCACAGTGGAGATGAGAGGAGGACCACAGTGGAGATGGGAGGAGGACCACAGTGGAGATGAGAGGAGGACCACAGAGGAGATAAGGGAGATGGGAGGAGGACCACAGTGGAGATGGGATGAGGACCACAGTGGAGATGGGATGAGGACCACAGTGGAGATAAGGGAGATGGGAGGAGGACCACAGAGGAGATGGGATGAGGACCACAGTGGAGATGGGAGGAGGACCACAGAGGAGATGGGAGGAGGACCACAGTGGAGATGGGATGAGGACCACAGTGGAGATAAGGGAGATGGGAGGAGGACCACAGTGGAGATGGGATGAGGACCACAGTGGAGATGGGAGGAGGACCACAGTGGAGATGGGAGGAGGACCACAGTGGAGATGGGATGAGGACCACAGTGGAGATGGGAGGAGGACCACAGTGGAGATGGGAGGAGGACCACAGTGGAGATAAGGGAGATGGGAGGAGGACCACAGTGGAGATGGGAGGAGGACCACAGTGGAGATGGGAGGAGGACCACAGTGGAGATGGGAGGAGGACCACAGTGGAGATGGGAGGGAGGACCACAGTAGAGATAAGGGAGATGGGAGGAGGACCACAATGGAGATGGGAGGAGGACCACAGTAGAGATAAGGGAGATGGGAGGAGGACCACAGAGGAGATGGGATGAGGACCACAGTGGAGATGGGAGGAGGACCACAGTGGAGATGAGAGGAGGACCACAATGGAGATGGGAGGAGGACCACAGTAGAGATAAGGGAGATGGGAGGAGGACCACAGTGGAGATGGGAGGAGGACCACAGTAGAGATAAGGGAGATGGGAGGAGGACCACAATGGAGATGGGAGGAGGACCACAGAGGAGATGGGATGAGGACCACAGTGGAGATGGGAGGAGGACCACAGTGGAGATGAGAGGAGGACCACAATGGAGATGGGAGGAGGACCACAGTAGAGATAAGGGAGATGGGAGGAGGACCACAGTGGAGATGGGAGGAGGACCACAGTAGAGATAAGGGAGATGGGAGGAGGACCACAATGGAGATGGGAGGAGGACCACAATGGAGATGGGAGGAGGACCACAGTGGAGATGGGAGGAGGACCACAATGGAGATGGGAGGAGGACCACAGTAGAGATAAGGGAGATGGGAGGAGGACCACAGTGGAGATGGGAGGAGGACCACAGTAGAGATAAGGGAGATGGGAGGAGGACCACAGTGGAGATGGGAGGAGGACCACAGAGGAGATAAGGGAGATGGGAGGAGGACCACAATGGAGATAAGGGAGATGGGAGGAGGACCACAGAGAGAGGGTCAGTCAGTAACAGAGAGAGAGGGTCAGTCAGTAACAGAGGAAGAGGGTCAGTCAGTACCAGAGGGAGAGGGTCAGTCAGTACCAGAGAGAGAGGGTCACTCAGTACCAGAGGGAGAGGGTCAGTCAGTACCAGAGGGAGAGGATCAGTCAGTACCAGAGGGAGAGGGTCAGTCAGTACCAGAGGGAGAGGATCAGTCAGTACCAGAGGGAGCGGGTACCAGAGAGAGAGGGTCACTCAGTACAAGAGGGAGCGGGTCAGTCAGTACCAGAGAGAGAGGGTCAGTCAGTACCAGAGGGAGAGGGTCAGTCAGTACCAGAGGGAGAGGGTCAGTCAGTACCAGAGGGAGAGGGTCAGTCAGTACCAGAGGGAGAGGGTCAGTCAGTACCAGAGGGAGAGGTCAGTCAGTACCAGAGGGAGAGGGTCAGTCAGTACCAGAGGGAGAGGGTCAGTCAGTACCAGAGAGAGAGGGTCAGTCTGTACCAGAGGGAGAGGGTCAGTCAGTACCAGAGGGAGAGGGTCAATCAGTACCAGAGAGAGAGGGTCACTCAGTACCAGAGGGAGCGGGTACCAGAGAGAGAGGGTCACTCAGTAACAGAGGGAGAGGGTCACTCAGTACCAGAGGGAGAGGGTCAGTCAGTACCAGAGAGAGAGGGTCAGTCAGTACCAGAGGGAGAGGGTCAGTCAGTACCAGAGGGAGAGGGTCAGTCAGTACCAGAGGGAGAGGGTCAGTCAGTACCAGAGGGAGAGGGTTACGCCGTACCAGAGGGAGCGGGTACCAGAGGGAGAGGGTCACTCAGTACCAGAGGGAGAGGGTCACTCAGTACCAGAGGGAGAGGGTCACTAAGTACCAGAGGGAGAGGGTCAGTCAGTACCAGAGGGAGAGGGTCAGTCAGTACCAGAGGGAGAGGGTCACTCAGTACCAGAGGGAGAGGGTCAGTCAGTACCAGAGGGAGAGGGTCACTAAGTACCAGAGGGAGAGGGTCAGTCAGTACCAGAGGGAGAGGGTTACTCAGTACCAGAAGGAGGGATAACAGTAGTGTACCTTTGGTGATGCAGTGCTCTGCAGGCAGTAACCTCTTCTTCAGTAAGCCTTGCAGGACAGATCGTACAGAGGGTCTGTGGACCAGCTGCAGTACAAACAGGTGAGACTGTAGAGGAGAGGAGCATCATCATTTACACCATCATCGTCCTCATTATCATCCCCATTATCATTACCATCATCCTTACCACAATCCTCATCATCATCACCAGTATCACCACAATCATCGTCATCATCACCACAATCCTCATCTTCATCCTCATCATCATCACCGCAATCATCATCATCTCCAGAATCCTCATCTTCATCACCATTATCACCCACACCACCATAATCATCATCACCACAATCCTCATCATCACCACAATCCTCATCACCATCATCATCCTCATCACCACAATCCTCATCCTCCTCATCATCACCACAATCCTCATCCTCCTCCTCATCACCACAATCCTCATCCTCCTCCTCATCACCACAATCCTCATCATCCTCATCATCACCACAATCCTCATTATCATCATCATCCTTATCACCACAATCCTCATCCTCCTCCTCATCACCACAATCCTCATCCTCCTCATCATCACCACAATCCTCATCATCACCACAATCCTCATAATCCTCATCCTCCTCATCACCACAATCCTCATCATCCTCATCATCACCACAATTCTCATCATCCTCATCCTCCTCATCATCACCACAATCCTCATCATCACCACAATCCTCATAATCTTCATCCTCCTCATCATCACCACAATCCTCATTATCATCATCATCCTCATCACCACAATCATCATCATCCTCATCACCACAAACCTCATTATCATCATCATCCTCATCACCACAATCCTCATCATCCTCATCATCACCACAATTCTCATCATCCTCATCCTCCTCATCATCACCAAAATCCTCATCATCCTCATCCTCCTCATCATCACCACAATTCTCATCATCCTCATCCTCCTCATCATCACCACAATTCCCATCTTCCTCATCCTCCTCATCATCACCACAATCCTCATCATCACCACAATCCTCATCATCCTCATCCTCATCCTCCTCATCATCACCACACTCCTCATCTTCCTCATCCTCCTCATCATCACCACAATCCTCATCATCCTCATCATTAGTAGCAGTAGTGGTTGTTGTTGTCAGCACAGTACTCACACAGCAGCAGGCGGTAACTGTGATCTGGATGGTGTTCCTTCCTGGTTGGCAGACTTGTTTCAGGTGCAGGGGCTTGTGGGACGTCTTGTTGTCGCCGCGCTCGATGGTGAGGGGCGTGGCGTTAACACTGACCTGCACAGAGGAAAGGAAGATTAGTGTGTGTGTGTGTGTGTGTGTGTGTGTGTGTGTGTGTGTGTGTGTGTGTGTGTGTGTGTGTGTGTGTGTGTGTGTGTGTGTGTGTGTGTGTGTGTGTGGTGTTCTTACTGACCTGGACCGAGGCAGGCCAGTTGGTGTTCATTTGTCGGTCCTCGTGATGGTAACATTTAAACTGCAACTCCAGATCTGACCTGCAGGGGGACAGAGCAGAACACCCTGTCATTATACTGCAACTCCACATCTGTCCTGCAGGGGGACAGAGCAGAACACCCTGTCAGTTACACTGCAACTCCACATCTGTCCTGCAGGGGGACAGAGCAGAACACCCTGTCAGTTAAACTGCAACTCCACATCTGTCCTGCAGGGGGACAGAGCAGAACACCCTGTCATTTAAACTGCAACTCCACATCTGTCCTGCAGGGGGACAGAGCAGAACACCCTGTCAGTTAAACTGCAACTCCACATCTGTCCTGCAGGGGGACAGAGCAGAACACCCTGTCAGTTAAACTGCAACTCCACATCTGTCCTGCAGGGGGACAGAGCAGAACACCCTGTCATTTAAACTGCAACTCCACATCTGTCCTGCAGGGGACAGAGCAGAACAATAAGTTAAACTGCAACTCCACATCTGTCCTGCAGGGGGACAGAGCAGAACACCCTGTCAGTTAAACTGCAACTCCACATCTGTCCTGCAGGGGACAGAGCAGAACACCCTGTCAGTTAAACTGCAACTCCACATCTGTCCTGCAGGGGGACAGAGCAGAACACCCTGTCAGTTAAACTGCAACTCCACATCTGTCCTGCAGGGGACAGAGCAGAACACCCTGTCATTTAAACTGCAACTCCACATCTGTCCTGCAGGGGACAGAGCAGAACAATAAGTTAAACTGCAACTCCACATCTGTCCTGCAGGGGGACAGAGCAGAACACCCTGTCAGTTAAACTGCAACTCCACATCTGTCCTGCAGGGGACAGAGCTGAACACCCTGTCAGTTAAACTGCAACTCCACATCTGTCCTGCAGGGGACAGAGCAGAACAATAAGTTAAACTGCAACTCCACATCTGTCCTGCAGGGGACAGAGCAGAACACCCTGTCAGTTACACTGCAACTCCACATCTGTCCTGCAGGGGGACAGAGCAGAACACCCTGTCAGTTAAACTGCAACTCCACATCTGTCCTGCAGGGGACAGAGCAGAACAATAAGTTAAACTGCAACTCCACATCTGTCCTGCAGGGGACAGAGCAGAACACCCTGTCATTTAAACTGCAACTCCACATCTGTCCTGCAGGGGACAGAGCAGAACAATAAGTTAAACTGCAACTCCACATCTGTCCTGCAGGGGACAGAGCAGAACACCCTGTCAGTTAAACTGCAACTCCACATCTGTCCTGCAGGGGACAGAGCAGAACACCCTGTCAGTTACACTGCAACTCCACATCTGTCCTGCAGGGGACAGAGCAGAACACCCTGTCAGTTAAACTGCAACTCCACATCTGTCCTGTAGGGGGACAGAGCAGAACACCCTGTCAGTTAAACTGCAACTCCACATCGGTACTGTAGGGGGACAGAGCAGAACTAGCGTGGCCAGACTGTAACCTTGCATTCGCTCTAGGAGAAGGCTTGACCAAAGCTAGTGCATCTATAAAAGGGCTGATTACAATGTACACTCTGCCTAAGGTTCATAAAATGTACAGATTATTTTCACTGTATACTACTGTATGACAGAGAGGGTAGGGTATAGGGTGTTGGGGTAGGGTATAGGGTTAGGGTGTTGGGGTAGGGTATATGGTGTTGGGGTAGGGTATATGGTGTTGGGGTAGGGTATAGGGTTAGGTGTTGGGGTAGGGTATATGGTGTTGGGGTAGGGTATATGGTGTTGGGGTAGGGTATAGGGTGTTGGGGTAGGGTATATGGTGTTGGGGTAGGGTATATGGTGTTGGGGTAGGGTATATGGTGTTGGGGTAGGGTATAGGGTGTTGGGGTAGGGTATATGGTGTTGGGGTAGGGTATATGGTGTTGGGGTAGGGTATATGGTGTTGGGGTAGGGTATATGGTGTTGGGGTAGGGTATAGGGTTAGAGTGTGGGTAGGAAATAGGGTTAGGGTGTGGGTAGGAAATATATGGTGTTGGGGTAGGGTATATGGTGTTGGGGTAGGGTATATGGTTAGAGTGTGGGTAGGATATATGGTGTTGGGGTAGGGTATATGGTTAGAGTGTGGGTAGGGTATATGGTGTTGGGGTAGGGTATATGGTTAGAGTGTGGGTAGAGTATATGGTTAGAGTGTGGGTAGGATATATGGTGTTGGGGTAGGGTATATGGTGTTGGGGTAGGGTATATGGTGTTGGGGTAGGGTATATGGTGTTGGGGTAGGGTATATGGTGTTGGGGTAGGGTATATGGTGTTGGGGTAGGGTATATGGTTAGAGTGTGGGTAGGAAATAGGGTTAGGGTGTGGGTAGGAAATATATGGTGTTGGGGTAGGGTATATGGT
>NC_068423.1:28765249-28800249 GCF_023373465.1 Oncorhynchus keta
GGTATCTCTCCAGGAACAGGGTGTGGGGGGTATCTCTCCAGCAACAGGGTTGGGTGTATCTCTCCAGGAACAGGGTGTGGGGTGTATCTCTCCAGCAACAGGGTTGGGTGTATCTCTCCAGGAACAGGGTGTGGGGTATCTCTCCAGCAACAGGGTGTGGGTATCTCTCCAGGAACAGGGTGTGGGGTATCTCTCCAGGAACAGGGTTGGGTGTATCTCTCCAGCAACAGGGTGGGGGTATCTCTCCAGTAATAGGGTTGGGGGTATCTCTCCAGCAACAGGGTTGGGGGTATCTCTCCAGGAACAGGGTTGGGGGTATCTCTCCAGGAACAGGGTTGGGGGTATCTCTCCAGCAACAGGGTTGGGGAGTATCTCTCCAGCAACAGGGTTGGGTGTATCTCTCCAGCAACAGGGTTGGGTGTATCTCTCCAGCAACAGGGTTGGGTGTATCTCTCCAGCAACAGGGTTGGGTGTATCTCTCCAGCAACAGGGTTGGGTGTATCTCTCCAGCAACAGGGTTGGGGGTATCTCTCCAGGAACAGGGTGTGGGGGGTATCTCTCCAGCAACAGGGTTGGGTGTATCTCTCCAGCAACAGGGTTGGGTGTATCTCTCCAGCAACAGGGTTGGGGGTATCTCTCCAGCAACAGGGTTGGGGTATCTCTCCAGCAACAGGGTTGGGGGTATCTCTCCAGCAACAGGGTTGGGGGTATCTCTCCAGCAACAGGGTTGGGTGTATCTCTCCAGCAACAGGGTTGGGGGTATCTCTCCAGCAACAGGGTTGGGGGTATCTCTCCAGCAACAGGGTTGGGGGTATCTCTCCAGCAACAGGGTTGGGGGTATCTCTCCAGCAACAGCGTTGGGGGGTATCTCTCCAGCAACAGGGTTGGGGTGTATCTCTCCAGCAACAGGGTTGGGGGGTATCTCTCCAGCAACAGGGTTGGGTGTATCTCTCCAGCAACAGGGTTGGAGGGCCCTGCTCTAGTGTATATGGCTGCTTACCTTGTAGTACTGTCCCATGGCCCCTCCAGGAGGGGGGTAATGGCCCTGGATCTGCTGCCCACCAGGCATTCTCTGGCCTGGGTAGTTGGGGGACGGGAGTGGCCTGGAGGGGTTGGGGGTGTGGGTGGGGTACTGGTTCTGCTGCTGGGGGAACCCTTGGCCATTCGGTCCTGGACCATACTGCTGCCCTCCGTAGTTAGGCTTCATAGGGAGGAACGCAAGAAGGAAATATATTACAGTTAAGTATTTCATCAAGTAGTTGATTGATTGAACAATTATGATGAAGTTATCAATAGACAGGCTGGGGAGAAATATATTACAATAATTACACATAAAAGGTACAAATAAAGTATTAACTACTCATAATACTATACAATCTGATCCAGGATGTTACCATCCAATAGAAAGTTACCATCCAATAGAAAGTTACCATCCAACAGGAAGTTACCATCCAATAGAAAGTTACCATCCAATAGAAAGTTACCATCCAATAGAAAGTTACCATCCAACAGGAAGTTACCATCCAATAGAAAGTTACCATCCAATAGAAAGTTACTATCCAATAGAAAGTTACCATCCAATAGGAAGTTATCCATCCCCATCCAATAGGAAGTTACCATCCAATAGGAAGTTATGATCCAATAGAAAGTTACCATCCAATAGGAAGTTATCCATCCCCATCCAATAGGAAGTTACCATCCAATAGAAAGTTACTATCCAATAAGAAGTTACCATCCAATAGAAAGTTACCATCCAATAGAAAGTTACCATCCAATAGGAAGTTATCCATCCCCATCCAATAGGAAGTTACCATCCATTAGGAAGTTACCATCCAATAGAAAGTTACCATCCAATACAAAGTTACCATCCAATAGGAAGTTACCATCCAATAGGAAGTTACCATCCAATAGAAAGTTACCATCCAATAGGAAGTTACCATCCAATAGGAAGTTACTATCCAATAAGAAAGTTACCATCCAATAGGAAGTTACCATCCAATAGGAAGTTACTATCCAATAGAAAGTTACCATCCAATAGAAAGTTACCATCCAATAGAAAGTTACCATCCAACAGGAAGTTACCATCCAATAGAAAGTTACCATCCAATAGAAAGTTACTATCCAATAGAAAGTTACTATCCAATAAGAAGTTACCATCCCCATCCAATAGAAAGTTACCATCCAATAGAAAGTTACCATCCAATAGGAAGTTATCCATCCCCATCCAATAGGAAGTTACCATCCATTAGGAAGTTACCATCCAATAGAAAGTTACCATCCAATACAAAGTTACCATCCAATAGGAAGTTACCATCCAATAGAAAGTTACCATCCAATAGAAAGTTACCATCCAATAGGAAGTTACCATCCAATAGGAAGTTACCATCCAATAGAAAGTTACCATCCAATAGGAAGTTACCATCCAATAGGAAGTTACCATCCAATAGGAAGTTACCATCCAATAGAAAGTTACCATCCAATAGAAAGTTACCATCCAATAGGAAGTCACCATCCAATAGGAAGTTACCATCCAATAGGAAGTTACCATCCAATAGGAAGTTACCATCCAATAGAAAGTTACCATCCAATAGGAAGTTACCATCCAATAGGAAGTTACCATCCAATAGGAAGTCACCATCCAATAGAAAGTTACCATCCCCATCCAATAGAAAGTTACCATCCCCATCCAATAGGAAGTTACCATCCAATAGGAAGTTACCATCCAATAGGAAGTGTCCATCCAATAGGAAGTGTCCATCCAATAGGAAGTTACCATCTAATAGGAAGTTACCATCCAACAGGAAGTTACCATCCAATAGGAAGTTACCATCCAATAGAAAGTTACCATCCAATAGAAAGTTACCATCCAATAGGATGTTACCATCCAATAGGAAGTTACCATCCAATAGGAAGTTACCATCCCCATCCAATAGGAAGTTACCATCCAATAGGAAGTTACGATCCAATAGAAAGTTACCATCCAATAGAAAGTTACCATCCAATAGAAAGTTACAATCCAATAGAAAGTTACCATCCAATAGAAAGTTACCCATCCCCATCCAATAGGAAGTTACCATCCAATAGGAAGTTATCATCCAATAGGAAGTTACCATCCCCATCCAATAGGATGTTACCATCCAATAGGAAGTTACCATCCAATAGAAAGTTACCATCCAATAGGAAGTTACCATCCAATAGAAAGTTACCATCCAATAGAAAGTTACCATCCAATAGGAAGTTACCATCCAATAGGAAGTTACCATCCCCATCCAATAGGAAGTTACCATCCAATAGGAAGTTACCATCCAATAGAAAGTTACCATCCAATAGGAAGTTACCATCCCAATAGGAAGTTACCATCCAATAGGAAGTTACCATCCAATAGGAAGTTACCATCCAATAGGAAGTTACCATCCAATAGGAACTGAATCATAGTAGAACATTTTTCATTTAACCAATTAGGCCCGAGGGGGTGTGGTATATGGCCAATATACCACAGCTAAAGGCTGTTCTTATACCCAAGCAACACAGCCCTTAGCTGTGGTATAGTGGTCCATATATCACAAACACCCAAAGTGCCTTATTGCTATTATAAACTGGTTACCAACGTAATTAGACCAGTATAAATAATTGTTTCGTCATACCCATGGTTTACGGTCTGATATACCATGGCTTTTCAGCCAATCAGGATTCAGGGCTCGAACCACCCAGTTTATAATGGAAATGAGCTAACTTTGCCTTAGTTTAACATCAATCGAGGGTAGCCTAATAAACACAGATAAGTATATCAATATATACAGGGAGCCATATTGCTCGTCATAATATAAAAATAATATCTGCCATTTAGCAGACACTATTATCCAAAGTGAGTTACAGTCACATGTGTATAAATGTTTGACACGTAGGTGGTCCTGGGAATTGAACTCACAATCCTGGCATTGGAAGCACCATGCTCAACCAACTGAGCTGTAGAGGAGTCATGGTAGTTCCCCCCCAGATTCACTCACCTCTCCAGGGTAGGGTCTCTTCACACCCTGCATGCCCATACCCTGAGGCCTGCATCCTGGGTATCCCTGCTGGGGGATTCTCTGGGCAACGTGGCCTCCAAAGGGCACCATCCCCTGGGGCCGGGGATGGTTCATTCCCATGTGGGAGGAGACCATGTTGGAGGGGTTCATGCCCGGACCGGGGCCCATGTTCCCTGGGAGAGATGGAGGGCCCCTGGGACCCCCTGGCCCCTGGTTCATGAATTGGTTCTGGTAAGCCTGGCTGGGCCCCATCTGGAACGACGAAGTCATCTGGGAAAGAAGGACAGGGACCAATACAATAGACAGCTGAAAGTGGGATTAATGTGAAGCTGGAGGTGTATGTATGGACGTTACAACATACCGGTCCATATTGGTTCATGTCCTTGTTTTGAGTGTCCTGCTGCATGGCGGCAACAGTTGCCGTGGCAGTGGCGGTAGCAGTGGCGGCTGCCGCGGCGACGGCTGCGGCGGCGGCGGCAGCAGCAGGTTGGGTGAAGTCGCTAGGGGGACGAGAGTGCGGGGGCATGCCCACACCACCAGGACCAGAGATAGGACCTCCAGGGTAACTAGTAGACAGGAAACAGAAGGTAGCGTCCGTCAGGATGCCAATAACTGAGTAAATAGAGGGTAGGTGAGTGCAAAGTGATTGTGTTAGCCATGCTGCATAACACGATACAGGGTTCTGCATACATACATTTATTCTATAATACTTAAAACATTTTGTGACGAGGGGGCAGTTTTTAAAATTTTGGGAAAAATAACGTTCCCGTAGTAAACGGGATATTTTGTCAGGACAAGATACTAGAACATGCATATAATTGACAGCTTAGGATAGAAAACACTCTAAAGTTTCCAAAACTGTAAAAATATTGTCTGTGAGTACAACAGAACTGATATTGCAGGCGAAAGCCTGAGAACAATCCAATCAGGAAGGGACTCATCTTTTGAAAGCTCTGCGTTCCAATGCGTCCCTATTGAGCAGTGAATGGGCTATCAACCAGATTACTTTTTCTCCGTATTCCCCAAGGTGTCAACAGCATTATGACGTAGTTTTACGCATTTATGTTGAAGGATACCCGTAAGCGGCTACATTGCGCAAGTGGTCACCTGATCCTCTCAGAGTGATTCTCGCGTAAAATACAGAGGTAGCCATTATTCCAATCGGTCCTACTGAAAAACCAATAGTCCAGGTGGATATATTATCAAATAGATATTTGAAAAACACCTTGAGGATTGATTATAAACAACGTTTGCCATGTTTCTGTCGATATTATGGAGCTAATTTGGAATATTTTTCGGTGTTTTCGTGACTGCAATTTCAGGGCGATTTTTCAGCCAAACGTGAAGAACAAACGGAGCTATTTCGCCTACAAAAATAATATTTTTGGAAAAAAGGAACATTGGCTATCTAACTGGGAGTCTCCTGAGTGAAAACATCCGAAGCTCATCAAAGGTAAACGATTTCATTAGATTGCTTTTCTGATTTCCGTGACCAAGTTACCTGCTGCTAGCTGGACAAAATGCTATGCTAGGCTATAGATAAATTTACACAAATGCTTGTCTAGCTTTGGATCTACAGTATATTTTGAAAATCTGAGATGACAGGGTGATTAACAAAAGGCTAAGCTGTGTCTCAATATATTTCACTTGTGATTTTCATGAATATGAATATTTTCTAGGAATATTTATGTCCGTTGCGTTATGCTAATTAGTGTCAGTCGATGATTACGCTCCCTCATGCGGGATGGGGAGTCACTAGAGGTTAAAACATTTGAAAAACATCAAAATGGTTCCCCCGCTACACGTGTTTCAGTATACAGCTGAGATGAAACTTCAAGTTTAACCTTAATTTTTAAGTGATTTTGAAACCCAACAAATTTGAGATTGAAATGGGTGACAACGTGGACTGACTGTCCTCTATCCACACCAACCAGAAAGCACATAAACCCGCATACACAGTAGAACATGATTGTTCTATTCCATATTTCACAGACCCTTTACCGGTCTACCAGGCCGACTCCCCACTCTACCGGTCTACCAGGCCAACTCCCCACTCTACCGGTCTACCAGGTTAACTCTCCACACTCTACCTGTCTACCAGGCTGACTCTCCACTCTACCGGTTTACCAGGTTAACTCTCCACTCTACCAGGCTGACTCCACACTCTACCGGTCTACCAGGCTGACTCTCCACTCTACCTGTCTACCAGGCTGACTCTCTACTCCACCTGTCTATCAGGTTAACTCTCCACTCCACCACTCTACCAGGTTAACTCTCCACTCTACCTGTCTACCAGGCTGACTCTCCACTCTACCTGTCTACCAGGCTGACTCTCTACTCTACCTGTCTACCAGGTTAACTCTCCACTCTACCCGTCTACCAGGTTAACTCTCTACTCTACCTGTCTACCAGGTTAACTCTCTACTCTACCTGTCTACCAGGCTGACTTTCTACTCAAGCTGTCTACCAGGTTAACTCTCCACTCTACCTGTCTACCAGGCTGACTCTCTACTCTACCTGTCTACCAGGTTAACTCTCCACTCTACCTGTCTACCAGGTTAACTCTCCACTCTACCTGTCTACCAGGCTGACTCTCCACTCTACCACTCTACCAAGCTGAATCTCCACTCTACCACTCTACCAGGCTGACTCTCCACTCTACCACTCTACCAGGTTAACCCTCCACTCTACTGTCTACCAGGCTGACTCTCCACTCTACCTGTCTACCAGGCTGACTCTCCACTCTACCTGTCTACCAGGCTGACTCTCCACTCTACCTGTCTACCAGGTTAACTCTCCACTCTACCTGTCTACCAGGCTGACTCTCCACTCTACCTGTCTACCAGGCTGTCTCTCTACTCTACCTGTCTACCAGGTTAACTCTCCACTCTACCCGTCTACCAGGTTAACTCTCCACTCTACCAGGCTGACTCCACACTCTACCAGTCTACCAGGCGGACTCTCCACTCTACCTGTCTACCAGGCTGACTCTCTACTCCACCTGTCTATCAGGTTAACTCTCCACTCCACCACTCTACCAGGTTAACTCTCCACTCTACCTGTCTACCAGGCTGACTCTCCACTCTACCTGTCTACCAGGCTGACTCTCCACTCTACCTGTCTACCAGGCTAACTCTCCACTCTACCTGTCTACCAGGTTAACTCTCCACTCTACCTGTCTACCAGGCTGACTCTCTACTCTACCTGTCTACCAGGCTGACTCTCCACTCTACCTGTCTACCAGGTTAACTCTCCACTCTACCTGTCTACCAGGCTGACTCTCCACTCTACCTGTCTACCAGGCTGACTCTCCACTCTACCTGTCTACCAGGCTGACTCTCCACTCTACCTGTCTACCAGGCTGACTCTCCACTCTACCTGTCTACCAGGTTAACTCTCCACTCTACCTGTCTACCAGGTTAACTCTCCACTCTACCTGTCTACCAGGTTAACTCTCCACTCTACCTGTCTACCAGGTTAACTCTCCACTCTACCTGTCTACCAGGCTTACTCTCCACTCTACAAGGTTAACTCTCCACTCTACCTGTCTACCAGGATGACTCTCCACTCGACCTGTCTACCAGGCTGACTCTCCACTCTACCTGTCTACCAGGTTAACTCTCCACTCTACCTGTCTACCAGGCTGACTCTCCACTCTACCTGTCTACCAGGCTGACTCTCCACTCTACCTGTCTACCAGGTTAACTCTCCACTCCACCACTCTACCAGGTTAACTCTCCACTCTACCTGTCTACCAGGCTGACTCTCCACTCTACCTGTCTACCAGGCTGACTCTCCACTCTACCTGTCTACCAGGCTGACTCTCCACTCTACCTGTCTACCAGGTTAACTCTCTACTCTACCTGTCTACCAGGTTTACTCTCCACTCTACCTGTCTACCAGGCTGACTCTCTACTCTACCAGTCTACCAGGCTGACTCTCCACTCTACCTGTCTACCAGGCTGACTCTCCACTCTACCTGTCTACCAGGTTAACTCTCCACTCTACCTGTCTACCAGGTTAACTCTCCACTCTACCTGTCTACCAGGCTGACTCTCCACTCTACCTGTCTACCAGGCTGACTCTCCACTCTACCTGTCTACCAGGTTAACTCTCCACTCTACCTGTCTACCAGGTTAACTCTCCACTCTACCTGTCTACCAGGTTAACTCTCCACTCTACCTGTCTACCAGGTTAACTCTCCACTCTACCTGTCTACCAGGTTAACTCTCCACTCTACCTGTCTACCAGGTTAACTCTCCACTCTACCTGTCTACCAGGTTAACTCTCCACTCTACCTGTCTACCAGGCTGACTCTCCACTCTACCTGTCTACCAGGCTGACTCTATATATAGAAAATTGTGCCATTTAGGATTCTACCATAAAGCCTCCCCACACTCACTTCCCCCCGAAGCCTCCTCCTCCTCCCCCGCGGCCCACACTCATTTCCCCCCGAAGCCTCCTCCTCCCCCGCGGCCCACACTCACTTCCCCCAGAAGCCTCCTCCTCCCCCGTGGCCCACACTCACTTCCCCCCGAAGCCTCCTCCTCCCCGCGGTCCCCTCACTTCCGCCCGAAGGCCCACACTCACTTCCCCCGGCCTCCTCCTCCTCCCCCGCGGCCCACACTCACTTCCCCCCGAAGCCTCCTCCTCCCCCCCCGCGGCCCACACGCACTTCCCACCGAAGCCTCCTCCTCCCCCGCGGCCCACAATCACTTCCCCCCGAAGCCTCCTCCTCCCCTGCGGCCCACACTCACTTCCCCCCGAAGCCTCCTCCTCCCCCGGGGCCCACACTCACTTCCCCCCGAAGCCTCCTCCTCCCCCGGGGCCCACACTCACTTCCCCCCGAAGCCTCCTCCTCCCCCGGGGTAGCCCTGGCGTCCGTACAGGTCCTGCTGCATGTAAGCCTGGTTCTGCTGGCCCTTGTTGGGGAACTGCTGCTGCTGGCCTGGGTACTGGGGTGAGTTCATCCCCTGGTTGTTCCCAGACATACCCCCCTGACCCATGGGGTTACCGCCAGGGATCATGGGGTTACCATTGTTAGCCATGTGGTTTGCCAACACCTGGTGGGTAGACAGAAACAGATGTGTTTGGTTTAATTTCAGTCTGTCATGATGTCTGTCAGGTAGTGACTGAGACCTGGGTGTCATGATGTCTGTCAGGGAGTGACTGAGACCTGGGTGTCATGATGTCTGTCACGGAGTGACTGAGACCTGGGTGTCATGATGTCTGTCAGGGAGTGACTCAGACCTGGGTGGCATGATGTCTGTCAGGGAGTGACTGAGACCTGGGTGTCATGATGTCTGTCAGGGAGTGACTGAGACCTGTGTGTCATGATGTCTGTCAGGGAGTGACTGAGACCTGGGTGTCATGATGTCTGTCAGGGAGTGACTGAGACCTGAAATGGGCCTGGGCATGTCAAACACACTCGAGGCATCCATTATTAGTCAAATAAACAACCATTTACACATGCCCACTGGGCCAAAGATGGACTAGCTCATCTGGCATTTGCCAAAACTGCCCTATAGCCAGTCCGTCTCTACTCTGGCTGGAACTAACATAGATTAAATATTTAAATAACCCAAATTGTAAAGGGAAAGTTAGAAGACCATAATCTGAGTTCCATTATCATGTGACAACCTGGCAATAGACAAAACCTTCTGTGCACCCTATCCGGCAGCTTTTTTCCTTGCGTACCATAACTTCAAAATCTGTAGTTAAAGCGTTAACTCAATTTATTTACAACATTTGGGATTCCAAAAATCATTCAGTCAGATCAGGGGTCTAACTTTACCACCCATTTATATGCTCAGGTTCTCAAACAGCTTAAAGTTAAACACAACACGTCTACTGCGTTCCATACCCAGAGCCAGGGAGCTTTGGAACGTTTTCATCAAACTTTAAAATCCTTGCTTCATGCATACTGTACAGAACTGTCTGCAGATTGTGGAGGTCGGGGCTACCTTGGCTGTTACTAGCTGCTCGTGAGGTAGTGCAGGAAAGCACAGGCTTTAGCCCAAATGACTTAGTGTTTGGTCATAAGGTGCCTTTAGCAGTGTTGTAGGATGGTTGTTTTTTAAAATGTATTTTCCCTTTATTTTACTAGGCAAGTCAGTTAAGAACAAATGACAGCCTAGGAACCTTGAGTTAACTGCCTGTTCAGGGGCAGAACAAACCTTGTCAGCTCGGGGATTCGAACTTGCAACCTTTCGGTTACTAGTCCAACACTCTAACTACTAGGCTACCCTGCCGTGTTTGCCTGAGGAACCACCTCAGAACCTTATTGACTATGTAAATGGTTTTAGGTTGAAGTTGTATAGGGCTGGTGAACTCTGGCGAAAAGCTAAACTAAAATGTTCTCAACGGAAAATGAAACTGAAATATGATGGCCAGGCTGAGCTGCGTGAGTTTAGTCCCGGTGATCGTGTACTCGCTCTTCTGCCTCTTGTAAGTTCACCTTTTCAGGCAAAATACTGTGGTCCTTTCACTGTGTTGCATTAAGTGTCCGATTTGAAAAGTGTCCGATCTCATTGAAACCCCTAGTCATAGGAAGTCCTCTAAATTATGCCATGTGAACCTGTTAAAATGTTATCACTCCCGTGATCTGAGCGGGGTTGAGGGCACTCCAGCGGTGAGGTCAGAGTTGACTGCTGCTCCAGTCACTGCATCTCGTGGCTTTAATTTGGTGGAGGGGCGAGAAGAGGAGGACGTTATAGGGTTTCGGACGAGGTCTTACAAGGTCGGTTGAAAAACTCCCAGACTTTGCAAAACCTTGGGGTTTTGGATAGATCATTTAGATCATTTAGAAACGTGATGAAGTGGTCGCTCTTATTAGAAACTACCCTGTTTTCTTTTATGACACTCCATCGCAAAACCCCACATAATTAATTGAGCTCCGATATAGACATCGGAGATGCTTATCCTATCAAACAGAGATTTTTTATCGTGTATCTGAGGAGAAGAGATTGAAACTGGAAACAGAGGTGCAGTATATGTTGGACAATGGTGTCGCGGAGCCATGTTGTTCAAAATGGGCTTCTTTTGGTCAAAAAGTCTGATTCCACTTTCAGACCTTGCACGGATTATAGAAAAGTTAACAATGTTACTAAAGCAGACCTTTACATTTCCTAGGATGGAGGACTGTATTGATCAAGTTGGGTCAGCAAATGTGATCTTTTTAAAGGGATATTGGCAAGTACCCCTTACCAAAAGAGCTTGTGAGATTGCTGCCTTTATAACTCTGTCTGGTTTGTTCTCTTATACAGTGATGCCTTTCGGCTTGCGGAATGCTCCAGAATGCTCCAGAATGCTCCAGAATGCTCCAGAATGCTCCAGCCACCTTCCAGAGGCTGATGAATCCGGTGGTCTCGGGTCTGGAAGGGTGGGCCGTGTATTTGGACGACGTGGTCCTCTACTCAGACTCCTGGGAGGAGCATGTTTGGAGAGTTGCAAGCCCTGTTCGAAAGACTGGTGTGGGCCAGGTTGACTATTAATTTGGCAAAATGTGAGTTTGCCAAAGCTACAGTCACATACCTAGGCAAGGTTGTTGGTCAGAGTTTTAGTCTGTCCCGTGGTCAAGGTCCAGGCTGTGAAGCAGTTCCCACAGCTGTCCACAAAGAAAGAATTGATGCGCTTCCTGGGGAATGGGGGGGTACTACCGTGCTTTCTGTAAACTTTTTGGTAGTAGTGACCAATCTGTTGAAGGACAAGGCTGAATTTATCTGGTCCACCCAGTCCCAAGAGGCATTTGATGCAGTTGAGGCTCTTTTGTGTTTGGCACCTGTATTGGCAGCACCACATTTTTAGGAAACCTTTCAAATGGCAGGTAGACGCCAGTCAAATCGGCGCTGGGGCTGTGCTTCTCCAGGAGAACGATGACGATGTTGAGTGTCCAGTCAGTTTCTTCTCCCGGAAATGTAATAAGTATCAGATTAAACTATTCTGTGATTGAAAAGGAGGCTTTAGGTCTCATTTTGGGTTTTACAGCACTTCGAGGTCTATGTTGGTTCTGGTTTAACTGTGTTCACTGACCACAACCCACTTGTTTTTCTGCTCTGTCCCGTGCTCCTTTAACCTAGTTTGTATCTTCTCTCTGCTGACCCCTACAGGCTGTCTGCGCCCTCTTTCCTCTTATTAAATTGCTCCCCAGGTACCAGTGCTGCCGAGTTTGAGGGGTGGACAGTCAGTTGGGGGACAAGGGGCTACTACTAGGAGACGGGACTGGTATTCTCTTTTTTTTGGGGGGGTTGAATAGTTTTGAATATGTTGGAGGAAGTTGGGATGAGGGTGGGACCCTCATTTTAAGGACAGGGGTGTCGCGGCTCCTCCTCTGCACTGTAGGCGGAGGAGGGTCGTTAGTGATTGGAGTCACCTGGGCTCTAAGTATTTAAACTCTCTCTCTCTCTCTCTCTCTCTCTCTCTCTCTCTCTCTCTCTCTCTCTCTCTCTCTCTCTCTCTCTCTCTCTCTCTCTCTCTCTCTCTCTCTGTCTCTCTCTCTCTCTCTCTCTCTCTCTCTCTCTCTCTCTCTCTCTCTCTCTCTCTCTCTCTTCCTCCTCCTCCTCCTCCTCCTCCTCCAGGTATGATCCTGTTTTGTTTGGTCCTTTGTAGGTTTGCATAGTTTTCACCCCGTCATTCACACACACAGATTCACGCATCCCTGCTGCACGTTACATACACCTTACATTATGATACTTTCACACCTCATTCCTTTTTTTTCTTGGTTTAAAGTTAATAGTTAATAGTTTTAAAATAAAAAACATTTTTTTAATTGGCCTGTTGTTCGCGTCCCCTCATTTTTGCCACAGACTATGAGCTGGCCTGTGACAATTATATATATAAAACTGCTCAAATTAATCTAGAAAGAAACTGATCAACATGGTTCAAGTCAATTTGATGGCATTTATGAGAGCCGGGCAAGATGAGCCTACTCTGTCGTTGCCCCAGTCGATAACATAGGGCAATTTTTAACCTGCTACACAGGAACAGCAACCAAACTACTGTAGTCACTACTATTACTACTGTAGTCACTACTACTAATACTACTGTAGTCACCACTACTACTATTACTACTGTAGTCACTACTAATACTACTGTAGTCACTACTACTACTATTACTACTGTAGTCACTACTAATACTACTGTAGTCACTACTACTACTGTAGTCACTACTATTACTACTGTAGTCACTACAATTACTACTGTAGTCACTACTATTACTAATGTAGTCACTACTATTACTACTGTAGTCACTACTACTACTATTACTACTGTAGTCACTACTACTTACTACTGTAGTCACTACTATTACTAATGTAGTCACTACTACTACTATTACTACTGTAGTCACTACTACTACTATTACTACTGTAGTCACTACTACTACTAATGTAGTCACTACTACTACTATTACTACTGTAGTCAACACAACTACTATTACTACTGTAGTCACTACTACTACTATTACTACTGTAGTCACTACTACTACTATTACTACTGTAGTCACTACTATTACTACTGTAGTCACTATTACTACTATTACTACTGGAGTCACCACTACTACTATTACTACTGTAGTCACTACTACTACTACTGTAGTCACTACTACTACTATTACTACTGTAGTCACTACTAATACTACTATTACTACTGTAGTCACTACTACTACTACTACTACTATTACTACTGGAGTCACTAGTACTAATACTACTATTACTACTGTAGTCACTACTACTACTACTACTGTAGTCACTACTATTACTACTATTACTACTGTAGTCACTACTAATACTACTATTACTACTGTAGTCACTACTACTACTACTATTACTGCTACCACTACTATTACTACTGTAGTCACTACTACTACCACTACTATTACTACTGTAGTCACTACTACTACCACTACTATTACTACTGTAGTCAATACTACTACTACTACTACTACTACTACTAGTCACTACTACCACTACTATTACTACTGTAGTCACTACTACTACCACTACTATTACTACTGTAGTCACTACTACTACCACTACTACTAATACTGTAGTCACTACTACTACCACTACTATTACTACTGTAGTCACTACTACTACAACTACTACTATTACTACTGTAGTCACTACTACTACCACTACTATTACTACTGTAGTCACTACTACTATTACTACTGTAGTAAATACTACTACTATTACTACTACTACTACTACTACTGTAGTCACTACTACCACTACTATTACTACTGTAGTCACTACTACTACCACTACTATTACTACTGTAGTCACTACTACTACCACTACTATTACTACTGTAGTCACTACTACTACTACTGTAGTCACTACTACTACTACTACTACTACTACTACTGTAGTCACTACTACTACTACTACTACTGTAGTCACTACTACTACCACTACTATTACTACTGTAGTCACTACTACTATTACTACTGTAGTCACTACTACTACCTATTACTACTGTAGTCTCTACTATTATTACTCCTGTAGTCACTACTACTACTGTAGTCACTACTACTATTATTACTACTGTAGTCACTACTAATACTACTATTACTACTGTAGTCACTACTACTGTTATTACTACTACTACTGTAGTCACTACTATTATTACTCCTGTAGTCACTACTACTACTACTACTGTAGCCACTATTACTATTATTACTACTGTAGTCACTACTACTACTACTATTACTACTGTAGTCACTACTACTATTACTACTGGAGTCACTACTACTACCACTACTATTACTACTGTAGTCACTACTACCACTACTATTACTACTGTAGTCACTACTACTATTACTACTGTAGTCACGACTACTACTATTACTACTATTACTACTGTAGTCACTACTACTACTATTACTACTATTACTACTGGAGGCACTACTACTACTACTATTACAACTGTAGTCACTACTACTACTATTACTACTATTACTACTGGAGTCACTACTACTATTACTACTGTAGTCACTACCACCACTACTATTACTACTGTAGTCACTACTACTACTATTACTACTGTAGTCACTACTACTATTATTACTATTACTACTGGAGTCACTACTACTACCACTACTATTACTACTGTAGTCACTACTACTACCACTACTATTACTACTGTAGTCACTACTACTACCACTACTACTACTACTGTAGTCATTACTACAACCACTACTACTACTACTGTAGTCACTACTACTACCACTACTATTACTACTGTAGTCACTACTACTATTACTACTATTACTACTGTAGTCACTATTACTACTGTAGTCACTACTACTAATACTACTATTACTACTGTAGTCACTACTAATACTACTATTACTACTGTAGTCACTATTACTACTGTAGTCACTACTACTATTACTACTATTACTACTGTAGTCACTACTACTACTACTATGACTACTGTAGTCACTATTACTACTGTAGTCACTACTACTACTACTACTACTGTAGTCACTACTAATACTACTATTACTACTGTAGTCACTACTACTACTACTACTACTATTACTACTGGAGTCACTAGTACTAATACTACTATTACTACTGTAGTCACTACTACTACTACCACTACTATTACTACTGTAGTCACTACTACTACTAACACTACTATTACTACTGTAGTCACTACTATTACTACTGTAGTCACTATTACTACTATTACTACTGGAGTCACCACTACTACTATTACTACTGTAGTCACTACTACTACTACTGTAGTCACTACTACTACTACTACTATTACTACTGTAGTCACTACTAATACTACTATTACTACTGTAGTCACTACTACTATTACTACTATTACTACTGTAGTCACTACTACTGTTATAACTACTGTAGTCACTACTACTACTACTACTACTGTAGTCACTACTACTACTACTACTGTAGTCACTATTACTACTGTAGTCACTACTACTATTACTACTGGAGTCACTACTACTAATATTACTACTATTACTACTGTAGTCACTACTACTACTATTACTACTATTACAACTGTAGTCACTACTACTACTACTGGATTCACTACACTATTACTACTGTAGTCACTACTACTACCACTACTATTACTACTGTAGTCACTACTACTGCCACTACTACTACTACTGTATCACACTGTACCACTACTATTACTACTGTGTACTACTACTACCACTACTATTACTACTGTAGTCACTACTACACCACTACTACTACTACTGTAGTCACTACTACTACCACTACTATTACTACTGTAGTCACTACTACTACCACTACTATTACTACTGTAGTCAGTACTACTACTACTACTACTATTACAACTGTAGTCACTACTACCACTACTATTACTGCTGTAGTCACTATTACTGCTGTAGTCACTACTACTAATACTACTATTACTACTGTAGTCACTACTAATACTACTATTACTACTGTAGTCACTACTAATACTAATGTAGTCACTACTACTACTATTACTACTGTAGTCACTACTACTATTACTACTGTAGTCACTACTACTACTACTACTACTACTACTGTAGTCACTACTACTACCACTACTACTGACGTCACTACTACTACTAATGTAGTCACTACTACTATTACTACTACTGTAGTCACTACTACTACTACTGTAGTCACTACTACTACTACTGGAGTCACTACTACTACCACTACTACTGACGTCACTACTACTACTAATGTAGTCACTACTACTACTACTACTACTGTAGTCACCACTATTACTACTACTACTGTAGTCACTACTACTACTACTACTACTGTAGTCACTACTACTACTACTACTACTACTGTAGTCACTACTACTACTACTACTACTGTAGTCACTAATACTATTACTACTACTACTACTATTACTAATGTAGTCACCACTATTACTATTACTACTGTAGTCACTACTACTACTACTACTACTGTAGTCACTACTACTACTACTACTACTGTAGTCACTACTACTATTACTAATGTAGTCACCACTATTACTATTACTACTGTAGTCACTACTAGACTAGACTACTGTAGTCACTACTACTACTACTGTAGTCACTACTACTACTACTACTACTGTAGTCACTACTACTACTACTACTACTGTAGTCACTACTACTACTACTACTACTGTAGTCACTACTACTACTACTACTACTGTAGTCACTCACTAGTAGTCACCACTATTACTATTACTACTGTAGTCACTACTACTACTACTACTACTACTACTACTATAGTCACTACTACTACTACTACTACTACTGTAGTCACTAATACTATTACTACTACTACTACTACTACTATTACTAATGTAGTTACTACTATTACTATTACTACTGTAGTCACTACTACTACTACTACTGTAGTCACTACTACTACTACTGTAGTCACTACTACTACTACTACTACTACTGTAGTCACTACTACTACTACTGACTGTAGTCACTACTACTACTACTACTACTGTAGTCACTAGCTGGTCTACTGTAGTTCACTAACTACTGTTCTACTGTAGTCACTACTGACTATTACTAATGTAGTCACCACTATTACTAGCTACTACTGTAGTCACTAACTACTACTACTACTACTACACTTTAGTCACTACTACTACTACTACTACTACTAGCTGTAGTCACTACTACTATTACTAATGTAGTCACCACTATTACTATTACTACTGTAGTCACTACTACTACTACTACTGTAGTCACTACTACTACTACTACTACTGTAGTCACTACTACTACTACTGTAGTCACTACTACTACTACTACTACTACTGTAGTCACTACTACTACTACTACTACTGTAGTCACTACTACTAGTACTACTGTAGTCACTAACTACTACTACTACTGTAGTCACTACTACTAAAACTACTGTAGTCACTACTACTACTACTACTACTACTACTACTGTAGTCACTACTACTACTACTACTACTACTACTGTACTACTACACTACTACTACAATTACTACTGTAGTCACTACTAATACAGCTATTACTACTGTAGTCACTACTACTACTACTATTACTACTGTAGTCACTACTACTACTCATTAACTGTAAAACCTACTACTATTACTAATATTACTAGTAGTCACTACTACTGATTACTACTGTAGTCACTACTACTATTACTAATGTAGTCACCACTACTACTAGTAGTCACTACTAATACTACTATTACTACTGTAGTCACTACTACTACTACTATTACTACTGTAGTCACTACTAATACTACTATTACCTGTAGTCACTACTAGAGGACTACTATTACTACTGTGTCACCACTGCACTACAGCTACTGGTCACTATTACTACTGTAGTCACTACTACTACTACTATTACACTGTAGTCACCACTACTACACTACTACTGGCTCCTACTAATGTAGTCACTAGACCACTATTACTACTGTAGTCACTACTACTATTACTACTGTAGTCACTAACCTGTAGTCACTACTACTACTAATATTACTACTGTAGTCACTACTACTACTACTACTATTACTACTGTAGTCCTACTACTACTAATATTACTACTGTAGTCACTAACCAATATTACTACTGTAGTCACAGCTACTACTACTACTACTGTAGTCACTACTACTACTACTACTATTACTACTGTAGTCACTACTACTATTACTAGGCTGTGCTACTACACTGCTACTATTACTAGCTAGAACCTACTGCTACTACTGTGTCACTACTGCTACCACTACTAGAACCTGGCTCTACTGCTAGAGGACTACTGTAGTCACACTACCACTGCTACTGCTGTAGTCAGAACCTGGCTGCTACTACTACTACTACTACTACTACTACTACTACTACTACTACTACTACTGTAGTCACTACTACTACTACTACTACTACTGTAGTCACTACTACTACTACTACTACTACTGTAGTCACTACTACTAATCTACATTTAGATAGGGATCAACACTGGTTAAAACAACGTAGAGGTACTCATCTATTGGAGATGTTCCAGAGCATGCTGGGTAATCTCACCTGTCTCTGCAAGGTGTTGGTGACACCCCAGAGCATGCTGGGTAATCTCACCTGACTCTGCGAGGTGTTGGCCACACCCCAGACGGTCGTTACCACGGAGAGAGAACCCGGCGGCTGGTTGGTGTTCTGTTGCCATGGTACTGAGTCGTAGGGAAAAGACCCATCACTGGAAAAGACCACATCACTGCAGACACACACACACGATAAAACAGATTTGTATTTGTATATTAAAACATTTTTTGTACCAATAGCTACATCAGCAAAAGCACAGACTTTAGTTAGACACAAGCCCCATCCTCATCCACTGTACAGAACAGAGAGAGAGAGAGAGAGAGAGAGAGCAGAGAGAGAGAGACAGCAGAAGAGGCTCCCTGAGAGAGGAGAGAGAGGAGAGAGGGGGAAAGAAAGAGAGAGAGACTGAGAGAGAGAGAACCTGAGCTCCCTGTAGAGAGAAAGAAGAGAGAGAGAGAGAGAGAGAAAGAGAGAGAGAGACCACAGCAGAACCTGAGAGAAAGAGAGAGAGAGAGACAGAGAGTGAAGACTGAGAGACAGAGAACCTGAGAGAGAGAGAGAGAGAGAGAGAGAGAGAGAGAGACTGCAGAGAGAGAGAAAGAAGCTCCCTGAGAGAGAGAGAGAGTGAGACCACTGAGACAGCAGAGAGGAGAAAGAAGAGAGAGAGAGAGAAAGAGAGAGAGAGAGAGAGAGAGAGAGAGAGAGAGAGAGAGAGAGAGAGAGAGAGAGAGAGAGAGAGAGAGAGAGTAGAGAGAGAGAGAGAGCAACCACTGCACCACAGAGAACTGGTCCTGAGTTCACTAACCTGTTCTACTAACACACTGAAGCCTCAGTCCCCTCATCCAGCTGGTCCTGAGTTCACTAACCTGTTCTACTAACACACTGAAGCCTCAGTCCCCTCATCCAGCTGGTCCTGAGTTCACTAACCTGTTCTACTAACACACTGAAGCCTCAGTCCCCTCATCCAGCTGGTCCTGAGTTCACTAACCTGTTCTACTAACACACTGAAGTCTCAGTCCCCTCATCCAGCTGGTCCTGAGTTCACTAACCTGTTCTACTAACACACTGAAGCCTCAGTCCCCTCATCCAGCTGGTCCTGAGTTCACTAACCTGTTCTACTAACACACTGAAGCCTCAGTCCCCTCATCCAGCTGGTCTGAGTTCACTAACCTGTTCTACTAACACACTGAAGCCTCAGTCCCCTGTCCAGCTGGTCCTGTGTTCACTAACCTGTTCTACTAACAGCACTGAAGCCTCAGTCCCCTCATCCAGCTGGTCCTGAGTTCAAACCTGTTCACTAACACAGAAGCCTCAGTCCCCTCATCCAGCTGGTCCTGAGGCTTCACTAACCACTGCACCACAGCAGAACCTGGTCCCTCATCCAGCTGGTCCTGAGTTCACTAACCTGCACCAACACACTGAACCTCAGTCCCTCATCCAGCTGGTCCTGAGTTCACTAACCTGTTCTACTAACACACTGAAGCCTCAGTCCCCTCATCCAGCTGGTCCTGAGTTCACTAACCTGTTCTACTAACACACTGAAGCCTCAGTCCCTCATCCAGCTGGTCCTGGAGTTCACTAACCTGTTCTACTAACACACTGAAGCCTCAGTCCCACTGCACCAGCTGGTCCTGAGTTCACTAACCTGTTCTACTAACCACTGAAGCCTCAGTCCCCTCAGAGTTCACTAACCTGTTCTACTAACACACTGAAGCCTCAGGACCAGAACATCCAATCAATCAGGATAAAACAAATTACAACACAGTCACCACAAAACTAGATTACCTGGGAAACACAAGCACAAACACAAAGCAAAATGCAGTGCCACTGCACCAAATCAGCAGAACCTGGCTAACTATTTGACCATGGTTACTGATCAAAACCTTAGAAAAACCTTGACACAGTACAGGCTCAGTGAGCACAGCCTTGCCATTGAGAAGGGTAGACACAGGAAAACCTGGCTCCCTGTAGAGGAGAGGCTGTGCAACCACTGCACAACAGCAGAACCTGGCTCCCTGTAGAGGAGAGGCTGTGCAACCACTGCACCACAGCAGAACCTGGCTCCCTGTAGAGGAGAGGCTGTGCAACCACTGCACCACAGCAGAACCTGGCTCCCTGTAGAGGAGAGGC
This sequence comes from Oncorhynchus keta, assembly GCF_023373465.1. Lineage (NCBI taxonomy): Eukaryota > Metazoa > Chordata > Actinopteri > Salmoniformes > Salmonidae > Oncorhynchus > Oncorhynchus keta. The sequence goes on from NC_068423.1 coordinate 28,786,480, forward strand.
TGTGCAACCACTGCACCACAGCAGAACCTGGCTCCCTGTAGAGGAGAGGCTGTGCAACCACTGCACCACAGCAGAACCTGGCTCCCTGTAGAGGAGAGGCTGTGCAACCACTGCACCACAGCAGAACCTGGCTCCCTGTAGAGGAGAGGCTGTGCAACCACTGCACCACAGCAGAACCTGGCTCCCTGTAGAGGAGAGGCTGTGCAACCACTGCACCACAGCAGAACCTGGCTCCCTGTAGAGGAGAGGCTGTGCAACCACTGCACCACAGCAGAACCTGGCTCCCTGTAGAGGAGAGGCTGTGCAACCACTGCACCACAGCAGAACCTGGCTCCCTGTAGAGGAGAGGCTGTGCAACCACTGCACCACAGCAGAACCTGGCTCCCTGTAGAGGAGAGGCTGTGCAACCACTGCACCACAGCAGAACCTGGCTCCCTGTAGAGGAGAGGCTGTGCAACCACTGCACCACAGCAGAACCTGGCTCCCTGTAGAGGAGAGGCTGTGCAACCACTGCACCACAGCAGAACCTGGCTCCCTGTAGAGGAGAGGCTGTGCAACCACTGCACCACAGCAGAACCTGGCTCCCTGTAGAGGAGAGGCTGTGCAACCACTGCACCACAGCAGAACCTGGCTCCCTGTAGAGGAGAGGCTGTGCAACCACTGCACCACAGCAGAACCTGGCTCCCTGTAGAGGAGAGGCTGTGCAACCACTGCACCACAGCAGAACCTGGCTCCCTGTAGAGGAGAGGCTGTGCAACCACTGCACCACAGCAGAACCTGGCTCCCTGTAGAGGAGAGGCTGTGCAACCACTGCACCACAGCAGAACCTGGCTCCCTGTAGAGGAGAGGCTGTGCAACCACTGCACCACAGCAGAACCTGGCTCCCTGTAGAGGAGAGGCTGTGCAACCACTGCACCACAGCAGAACCTGGCTCCCTGTAGAGGAGAGGCTGTGCAACCACTGCACCACAGCAGAACCTGGCTCCCTGTAGAGGAGAGGCTGTGCAACCACTGCACCACAGCAGAACCTGGCTCCCTGTAGAGGAGAGGCTGTGCAACCACTGCACCACAGCAGAACCTGGCTCCCTGTAGAGGAGAGGCTGTGCAACCACTGCACCACAGCAGAACCTGGCTCCCTGTAGAGGAGAGGCTGTGCAACCACTGCACCACAGCAGAACCTGGCTCCCTGTAGAGGAGAGGCTGTGCAACCACTGCACCACAGCAGAACCTGGCTCCCTGTAGAGGAGAGGCTGTGCAACCACTGCACCACAGCAGAACCTGGCTCCCTGTAGAGGAGAGGCTGTGCAACCACTGCACCACAGCAGAACCTGGCTCCCTGTAGAGGAGAGGCTGTGCAACCACTGCACCACAGCAGAACCTGGCTCCCTGTAGAGGAGAGGCTGTGCAACCACTGCACCACAGCAGAACCTGGCTCCCTGTAGAGGAGAGGCTGTGCAACCACTGCACCACAGCAGAACCTGGCTCCCTGTAGAGGAGAGGCTGTGCAACCACTGCACCACAGCAGAACCTGGCTCCCTGTAGAGGAGAGGCTGTGCAACCACTGCACCACAGCAGAACCTGGCTCCCTGTAGAGGAGAGGCTGTGCAACCACTGCACCACAGCAGAACCTGGCTCCCTGTAGAGGAGAGGCTGTGCAACCACTGCACCACAGCAGAACCTGGCTCCCTGTAGAGGAGAGGCTGTGCAACCACTGCACCACAGCAGAACCTGGCTCCCTGTAGAGGAGAGGCTGTGCAACCACTGCACCACAGCAGAACCTGAGACGGAGCTGCATTTCCTGACAAAATGTTTGAAAATGTGACCCAATTCAGGAAAGTAGGCGTATGTCTCAAGTCACTACTTCACAGGAGGACCGTTTGAATGTAAACATCTTGTGTGTGTGTGTGTGTGTCCACATGTGCGTGTGTGTTTGTCTACGTGTGTGTGTCTACATGTGTGTGTGTGTGTGTGTGTGTGTCTACATGTGTGTGTTACCTGTGTGTGCGTGTCTACCTGTGTGTGTGTCTACCTGTGTGTGTGTGTCTATGTGTGTGTGTGTGTGTGTGTGTGTGTGTGTGTGTGTGTGTGTGTGTGTGTGTGTGTGAACCTGGCTGTGTGTGTGTGTGTGTGTGTGTGTCTGTCTGTGTGTGTCTATGTCCAGTGTGTGTGTGTGTGTGTGTGTGTGTGTCTACCACAGTGAACGTGTGTGTGTGTGTGTGTGGCTGTGTGTGTGTGCACCACAGCAGAACCTGTGTGTGTGTGTGTGTCCCTGTGTGTGTGTGTCTACCTGTGTGTGTGTGGCTGTTTACCTGTGCACCACAGTGTATGTGTGTCTACCTGTGTGTGTGATGTCTACGTGTGAACCTGTCTACCTGTAGAGTGTGGCTGTGTGTGTGTGTGCTGTGTGTGTGTGTGTGTGTGTGTGTGAGGAGTGTGTGTGCAACCACTGCACCTGTGCAGAACCTGGCTCCCTGTAGAGGAGAGGCTGTGTGTGTGTGTGTGTGTGTGCTGTGTGTGTGTGTGTCTACCTGTGTGTGTGTGGGTGTTTACCTGTGTCCCCTGTAGAGGTCTACCTGTGTGCTGTGCATGTCTACTGTGTGTGTCTACCACAGCAGAACCTGGCTGTGTGTCTGCCTGTAGAGGAGTGGGTGTTTACCTGCGTGTGTGTGTGTGTGTCACCTGTGTGAACCTGGCTCCCTGTAGAGTGTGAGGCTGTGTGTGTGTGTGTGTGTGTCTACCACTGCACCACAGCAGGTGTACCTGGCTACCTGTGTGTGTGAGTGTGCTGTGTGTGTGTGTGTCTGCCTGTGCACCACAGTGGAACCTGTGTGTGTGTGTGTGCATTGTCTACCTGTGTGTGTGTGTGTGTGTGTCTACCTGTGTGTGTGTGTGTGTGGGTGTTTACCTGTGTGTGTGTGTGTCTACCTGTGTGGGTGTAAATGCGTGTCTACCTGTGTGTGTGTGTCTACATGTCACTGTGTCTACCTGAGGACGTGTGTGAATGTAAACATGTGTGTGTGTGTGTGTGTGTGTGTGTGTGTGTGTGTGTGTGTGTGTGTCTACCTGTGTGTGTGTGTGTGTGTCTACCTGTGTGTGTGTGGGTGTTTACCTGTGTGACAGGGTGGGCTTCATGGAGTGCATGGTGAGCTGCATAGGAACCTTCCCCTGGGGTGGTTCGTTCTGTCTGTTCTTCTGATGACGGAGGAGGAGGAGACGACCCAGCTCCTCACACCAAGACGACAACAAGGCTGGAAGGAGGAGGGGAGGAGAGAGGAGAGATGAAATGGGATGAAGCGCAGAGAGGGGTGAGAGTTGAGAGGGATGAGAGGGATGAGAGAAGGAGAGAGGGATAAGAGGAGAGAGGGATAAGAGGAGAGAGGGATAAGAGGAGAGAGGGATGAGAGGAGGAGAGGAGAGGGATGAGAGGACAGAGGGATGAGTACACATTAGTCCTGACTGTTTAAAATCCACTTCTGTGAGGAGTAATATTAGCACAGATAGGATGCATCCCCAATGGTACGGTATTCCTCTCCTCTCCTCTCCTCTCCTCTCCTCTCCTCTCTCCCTCTCCTCTCCTCTCCTCTCCTCTCCTCTCCTCTCCTCTCCCTCCTCTCCTCTCTCTCTCCTCTCCTCTCCTCCTCTCCTCTCCTCTCCTCTCTCTGATCCCTTTCTCCTCTCATCTCCTCTCTCTGATCCCTCTCTCCTCCCTCATCACTCTCCTTTGCTCATCTCATCCCTCTCCTCTCATCCTTCTCCTCTGCAGCACATAGGGAATAGGGTGTGATTTGGGCAGTAAAACAGCCCTCCACAGCTAGACCTCCCACAGAGGTGTGAGAGAGAAAGGACAGATGGAAGAAAATCAACAACAAACACATTGAAATGTAATGGACCACCAGCTGACCAGTACAGATAATCCCACAAAGTGCATTAGTACAGGTGGGATCTCAAACCTCTCCTCTGAGACCTCCAGTTGATCCAGGAATGTGATATATTCCAGAACTAGCACCTGATTCCACCTGTCAACTAATCATCAAGCCCTTTACTAGGTGAATCAGGTGAGCCAGTTCAGGACTACAACAACATTGTGAAACATCTGGGAGGGGGTGTCCACCAGGAATGTTTTGAAAACTACTGCTCCAGTACCAAACCAGCCAAATCAGTGTCACTTCTGTCCTTGTCCACTAGAGTTCAGTCTGGCTCTACAGATCCCTTAGATGGACTTAATCCCTCCCTACCTCCCTCTCTCCTTCCCGCTACCTACCTCCATCCCTCCTTCCCCCTATCTCCCTATCTACCTCACTGATTCCCTCCACCTCCCTCCCTACCTCCCTCCCTCCCTCCCTCCCTCCCTGCTTCCCTCCCTCCCTACATACTTCCCCAACTCCCTCCCTCCCTACCTCCTTCCCTCCCTCCGTACCTCCTTCCCTTTACCTCCCTCCCTCCTTCCCTCCCTCCGTACCTTCTTCCCTCCCTCCGTACCTCCTTCCCTCCCTCCGTACCTCCTTCCCCTTTACCTAACCTCCCTGCTTCCCTCCCTCCCTCCTTCCCTCCCTCCGTACCTTCTTCCCTCCCTCCGTACCTCCTTCCCTTTACCTCCCTCCCTGCTTCCCTAGGCCGTCATTGTGAATAAGAATTTGTTCTTAACTGACTTGCCTAGTTAAATAAAAAAAGCATCAGTGTGCGGCTCAGTGACAGGAAACAGGGGTCAGGGGTCAGTAACATCAGTGTGAGGCTCAGTGACAGGAAACAGGGGTCAGGGGTCAGTAACATAAGTGTGAGGCTCAGTGACAGTAAACAGGGGTCAGGGGTCAGTAAAATCAGTGTGAGGCTCAGTGACAGTAAACAGGGGTCAGGGGTCAGTAACATCAGTGTGAGGCTCAGTGACAGGAAACGGGGGTCAGGGGTCAGTAACATCAGTGTGAGGCTCAGTGACAGTAAACAGGGGTCAGGGGTCAGTAACATCAGTGTGAGGCTCAGTGACAGGAAACAGGGGTCAGGGGTCAGTAACATCAGTGTGAGGCTCAGTGACAGGAAACAGGGGTCAGGGGTCAGTAACATCAGTGTGAGGCTCAGTGACAGGAAACAGGGGTCAGGGGTCAGTAACATCAGTGTGAGGCTCAGTGACAGTAAACAGGGGTCAGGGGTCAAGGGTCAGTTACATCAGTGTGAGGCTCAGTGACAGTAAACAGGGGTCAGGGATCAGTAAAATCAGTGTGAGGCTCAGTGACAGTAAACAGGGGTCAGGGGTCAGTAACATCAGTGTGAGGCTCAGTGACAGGAAACGGGGGTCAGGGGTCAGTAACATCAGTGTGAGGCTCAGTGACAGTAAACAGGGGTCAGGGGTCAGTAACATCAGTGTGAGGCTCAGTGACAGGAAACAGGGGTCAGGGGTCAGTAACATCAGTGTGAGGCTCAGTGACAGTAAACAGGGGTCAGGAGTCAAGGGTCAGTTACATCAGTGTGAGGCTCAGTGACAGTAAACAGGGGTCAGGGGTCAGTAACATCAGTGTGCGGCTCAGTGACAGTAAACAGGGGTCAGGGGTCAGTAACATCAGTGTGAGGCTCAGTGACAGTAAACAGGGGTCAGGGGTCAGTAACATCAGTGTGAGGCTCAGTGACAGTAAACAGGGGTCAGGGGTCAGTAACATCAGTGTGAGGCTCAGTGACAGTAAACAGGGGTCAGTTACATCAGTGTGAGACTCAGTGACAGTAAACAGGGGTCAGTTACATCAGTGTGAGACTCAGTGACAGTAAACAGGGGTCAGGGGTCAGTAACATCAGTGTGAAGCTCAGTGACCGTAAACAGGGGTAAGGGGTCAGTAACATCAGTGGGAAGCTCAGTGACAGTAAACAGGGGTCAGGGGTCAGATACATCAGTGTGAGACTCAGTGACAGTAAACAGGGGTCAGTTACATCAGTGTGAGACTCAGTGACAGTAAACAGGGGTCAGGGGTCAGTAACATCAGTATAATATAACACAAGCACACAGGGACTGACTGACTATTGTGCCATGTCTGTGTGAGAGATACGGGCAAGAGATGGAAAGACAAGAGGGAGAAGAGAAAGAGAGAGAGAGAATTCTGAGAGCTTCTAACCCCAAAAGTCAGCTCTCCTTTCATCTGAACACTGAGCAAACCAGCCTGGCTCTGTGTAAAGACACCAGCCACCAGCCTGGCTCTGTGTAAAGACACCAGCCTGGCTCTGTGTAAAGACACCAGCCACCAGCCTAGCTCTGTGTAAAGACACCAGCCTGGCTCTGTGTAAAGACACCCGCCTGGCTCTGTGTAAAGACACCAGCCACCAGCCTGGCTCTGTGTAAAGACACCAGCCACCAGCCTGGCTCTGTGTAAAGACACCAACCACCAGCCTGGCTCTGTGTAAAGACACCAGCCTGGCTCTGTGTAAAGACACCAGCCTGGCTCTGTGTAAAGACACCAGCCTGGCTCTGTGTAAAGACACCAGCCACCAGCCTGGCTCTGTGTAAAGACACCAGCCACCAGCCTGGCTCTGTGTAAAGACACCAGCCACCAGCCTGGCTCTGTGTAAAGACACCAGACACCAGCCTGGCTCTGTGTAAAGACACCAGCCACCAGCCTGGCTCTGTGTAAAGAAACCAGCCACCAGCCTGGCTCTGTGTAAAGACACCAGCCACCAGCCTGGCTCTGTGTAAAGACACCAGACACCAGCCTGGCTCTGTGTAAAGACACCAGCCACCAGCCTGGCTCTGTGTAAAGACACCAGACACCAGCCTGGCTCTGTGTAAAGACACCAGCCTGGCTCTGTGTAAAGAAACCAGCCACCAGCCTGGCTCTGTGTAAAGACACCAGACACCAGCCTGGCTCTGTGTAAAGACACCAGCCTGGCTCTGTGTAAAGACACCAGACACCAGCCTGGCTCTGTGTAAAGACACCAGCCTGGCTCTGTGTAAAGACACCAGCCACCAGCCTGTGTAAAGATGAGGGCTGGAATACAGAAGACATGTCCAGATGGTGCCAGCAGTCTCTCTCTCCCTCCCCTCCTGCCTCTCTCCCTCCCTCCCCTCCTGCCTCTCCTCCTCTCTCCCTCCCTCCCCTCCTGCATTCCCTCCTCCTCTCCCTCCCTTCCCTCCTCCTCTCTCCCTCCCTCCCCTCCTGCCTCTCCTCCTCTCTCCCTCCCTCCCCTCCTGCCTCTCCTCCTCTCTCCATCTCCTCCCTCTCATTTAGAAGCCTCACAGAGCCCAGGCACAGAGGCAGCTGGGTTTTTCATCCCCTCCCGCCCTCCCTCCATACTCTGGCAAGGCAGGTGCCAGGAGACAGACTGCTCTGTTATTGCTGGCCTGGGTTAGAGCTGGGCTGGGTTAGGGCTGGCCTGCTTTAGGGCTGGGTTATTGCTGGCCTGGGTTAGAGCTGGGCTGGGATAGGGCTGGCCTGCTTTAGGGCTGGGTTATGGCTGGCCTGGGTTATGGCTGTCCTGGGTTAGGGCTGGCCTGGGATAGGGCTGGCCTGGGATAGGGCTGGGTTATGGCTGGCCTGGGTTAGGGCTGTCCTGGGTTAGGGCTGTCCTGGGTTAGGGCTGGCCTGGGATAGGGCTGGCCTGGGATAGGGCTGGCCTGGGTTAGGGCTGGGTTATGGCTGGCCTGGGATAGGGCTGGCCTGGGATAGGGCTGGCCTGGGTTAGAGCTCGGCTGGGTTAGGGCTGGCCTGCTTTAGGGCTGGGTTATGGCTGGCCTGGGTTAGAGCTGGGCTGGGTTAGGGCTGGCCTGCTTTAGGGCTGGGTTATGGCTGGCCTGGGTTAGAGCTGGGCTGGGTTAGGGCTGGCCTGCTTTAGGGCTGGGTTATGGCTGGCCTGGGTTAGAGCTGGGCTGGGTTTAGGGCTGGCCTGCTTTAGGGCTGGGTTATGGCTGGCCTGGGTTAGGGCTGGCCTGGGATAGGGCTGGCCTGGGTTAGGGCTGGCCTGCTTTAGGGCTGGGTTATGGCTGGCCTGGGTTAGAGCTGGGCTGGGTTAGGGCTGGCCTGCTTTAGGGCTGGGTTATGGCTGGCCTGGGTTAGGGCTGGCCTGGGATAGGGCTGGCCTGGGTTAGGGCTGGCCTGGGTTAGGGCTAGGCTGGGTTACACCTGGCCTGGTTTGGGGCTGGGGATTTAAGGGTATTGTTAAGGTCAGGGATAGGGACAATCGGGCTTGGGCTAAACTGAGGCTGGGTTAGGGCTGGGGAAGGGGATGGTGGTGGTTGTGAGGCTGATGCTGGGGCTGTATCTAGGGAAAAGGTTGGGACTGGGGATGTAACTAGGGAAAGTGTTGGGACTGGGGCTGTAACTAGGGAAAAGGTTGGGACTGGGCTGTAACTATGGAAAGTGTTGGGACTGGGGCTGTAACTATGGAAAGTGTTGGGACTGGGGCTGTAACTAGGGAAAGTGTTGGGACTGGGGCTGTAACTAGGGAAAGTGTTGGGACTGGGGCTGTAACTAGGGAAAGTGTTGGGACTGGGGCTGTAACTAGGGAAAGTGTTGAGAATGGGGATGTAACTAGGGAAAGGGTTTGGCACTGGGGCTGTAACTAGGGAAAAGGTTGGGACTGGGGCTGTAACTAGGGAAAGTGTTGGGACTGGGGTTGTAACTAGGGAAAGGTTGGGACTGGGGCTGTAACTAGGGAAAGTGTTGGGACTGGGGCTGTAACTAGGGAAAAGGTTGGGACTGGGGCTGTAACTAGGGAAAGTGTTGGGACTGGGGTTGTAACTATGGAAAAGGTTGGGACTGGGGTTGTAACTAGGGAAAAGGTTGGGACTGGGATTGTAACTAGGGCTGTAACTAGGGAAAGTGTTGGGACTGGGGCTGTAACTAGGGAAAGTGTTGGGACTGGGGCTGTAACTAGGGAAAAGGTTGGGACTGGGGTTGTAACTAGGGAAAAGGTTGGGACTGGGGATGTAACTAGGGAAAAGGTTGGGACTGGGACTGGGGCTGTAACTAGGGAAAGGGTTGGGACTAGGGCTGTAACTAGGGAAAGTGTTGAGACTGGGGTTGTAACTAGGGAAAAGGTTGGGACTGGGGCTGTAACTAGGGAAAAGGTTGGGACTGGGGCTGTAACTAGGGAAAGGGTTGGGACTGGGACTGGGGCTGTAACTAGGGAAAGTGTTGGGACTGGGGTTGTAACTAGGGAAAGTGTTGGGACTGGGGTTGTAACTAGGGAAAGTGTTGGGACTGGGGTTGTAACTAGGGAAAGTGTTGAGACTGGGGTTGTAACTAGGGAAAAGGTTGGGACTGGGGTTGTAACTAGGGAAAAGGTTGGGACTGGGGCTGTAACTAGGGAAAGTGTTGAGACTGGGGTTGTAACTAGGGAAAGTGTTGGGACTGGGGTTGTAACTAGGGAAAGTGTTGGGACTGGGGTTGTAACTAGGGAATGTGTTGAGACTGGGGTTGTAACTAGGGAAAGTGTTGGGACTGGGGTTGTAACTAGGGAAAGGGTTGGGACTGGAGGCTAACCAGGCTAACTCACCTCTACCATTATTCTGTTACAACAAGAGGCTAACCAGGATAACTCACCTCTATCATTATTCTGTTACAACAAGAGGCTAACCAGGTTAACTCACCTCTATCATTATTCTGTAACAACAAGAGGCTAACCAGGCTAACTCACCTCTACCATTATTCTGTTACAACAAGAGGCTAACCAGGCTAACTCACCTCTACCATTATTCTGTTACAACAAGAGGCTAACCAGGCTAACTCACCTCTATCATTATTCTGTTACAACAAGAGGCTAACCAGGATAACTCACCTCTACCATTATTCTGTTACAACAAGAGGCTAACCAGGATAAATCACCTCTACCATTATTCTGTTACAACAAGAGGCTAACCAGGCTAACTCACCTCTACCATTATTCTGTCACAACAAGAGGCTAACTCACCTCTATCATTATTCTGTTACAACAAGAGGCTAACCAGGATAAATCACACCTCTACCATTATTCTGTTACAACAAGAGGCTAACTAACCTCTATCATTATTCTGTTACAACAAGAGGCTAACCAGGCTAACTCACCTCTACCATTATTCTGTCACAACAAGAGGCTAACTCACCTCTATCATTATTCTGTTACAACAAGAGGCTAACCAGGATAAATCACACCTCTACCATTATTCTGTTACAACAAGAGGCTAACCAGGATAAATCACACCTCTCTCATGTTGATAAACATGTCCCACCAGTTGCCCCCAAACCGTGCCGCTGAGCCCCGCAGGAGGAATTATACTGAGAGGGAGAGAGGGAGGGCGAGAGAGAGAGAGAGAGAGAGAGAGCAATCAAAACACCAGTGTGTGTGAGCTGAGCAATGACAGGGTACATTGAGGAGAGAGAGACACTGGACACAAAATGAGGTGGGAACTGAGCTGCACTTCCTAAACCTCCTGCCCAATGTATGACCATATTATTAAGAGATACATATTTCCCTCAGATTACACAGACCCACAAAGAATTTAAAAACCAATGTAATTTTGTTAAACTCCCATATCTACTGGGTGAAATACATCAAAACACAGCAACAAGCTGTGTGACCTGTTGCCACAAGAAAAGGGCAACCAGTGAAGAACAAACACCATTATAAATACAACCCATATTTATGTTTATTTATTTTTCCCTTTTGTACTTTAACTATTTGCACATCGTTACAACTCATTACGACTTGCCTAGTTCAAATAAAGGTTAAAATAACATTTTTTTAAACAACGCTGTACAAAGACATACACAAGAAATTTGACATTTTTAAACTTTGTATGTGTAATGTTTATTGTTAATTTTGTATTGTTTATTTCACTTGTCTTTATGATCTATTTCACTTGCTTTGGCAATGTACACACAATAAAGCCCTTTCAATTGACATTAGAATGAGAGAAACCAATTATCCTGCCCCACCACTTAAAGGGGAATTATTCTACCCCAAAGGGGCAGTCCACAGAGAGCCTGACCTGTTAAAGGGGCAGTCCACAGAGAGCCTGACCTGTTAAAGGGGCAGTCCACAGAGAGCCTGACCTGTTAAAGGGGCAGTCCACAGAGAGCCTGACCTGTTAAAGGGGCAGTCCACAGAGAGCCTGACCTGTTAAAGGGGCAGTCCACAGAGAGCCTGACCTGTTAAAGGGGCAGTCCACAGAGAGCCTGACCTGTTAAAGGGGCAGTCCACAGAGAGCCTGACCTGTTAAAGGGGCAGTCCACAGAGAGCCTGACCTGTTAAAGGGGCAGTCCACAGAGAGCCTGACCTGTTAAAGGGGCAGTCCACAGAGAGCCTGACCTGTTAAAGGGGCAGTCCACAGAGAGCCTGACCTGTTTAAGGGGCAGTCTGATCAATTTAAAGGGGTATTGAGTCAAAAGGATCAACTTCAGGTTTAAGGTTTTATATGACAGAACAGGGTAATAAGATGTCACGTCTTCACCCTCCTGCGTCCTCCCTCATACTCACCCCTCCCTCCCCCTTTCACCCCTCCCTCCCCCTCTCACCCCTCCCTCGCCCTACTCCTCTCCAATCACACTCTATTTCCTCCCTCAAACTCCCCCTCCCCTCTCACCCCTACCTCCCCCTCCTCTCCCCTCTCCCTCTATTTCCTTCCTCCCTCCCCTCCACCCCCTCCTCTCCTCTCTCCCTCATACCCCCCCCTCTCACCCCTCCACCCTCTCCCTCTATTTCCTTCCTCTCTCCCCTCCCCCTCCACCCCCTCCTATCCTCTCTCCCTGCCACCCTTCCCAGACCTCTCCAAGGGGACAGTGGAGAATCAAGGTTGATTAATGCAAAAGGCTGACTGTTTCTCCTCCCTCCTCTCCTCCCTCCCTCATACCCCTCCCTCTCACCCCTCCACCCTCTTCCTCTATTTCCTTATTTCATGTCTGGGATTTAATTTACTATGCTGCTCCAATACAGACTACACATAGCTGACATTTAGTGTTTAACCAATAGGATAATGTTAGTCTGATATGCTATGTTTTAACAGCTAGTGAGTGTAAGGTCTTTATTCCATTATCATGGAGGGTAGGTGGGAGGGAGGGAGGGAGGATGGAGGGAGGGGACAGGATGGAGGGAGGGGAGAGGAAATAGGGAGGGGAGATGATGGAGGGAGGGGAGAGGATGGAGGGAGAGAGGGGAGAGGATGGAGGGAGGGGACAGGAAATAGGAAGGGGAGAGGATGGAGGGAGGGGAGAGGGAGAGGATGGAGGGAGGGGACAGGAAATAGGAAGGGGATATGGAGGGAGGGGACAGGAAATAGGAAGGGGAGAGGATGGAGGGAGGGGACAGGAAATAGGAAGGGGATATGGAGGGAGGGGACAGGAAATAGGAAGGGGAGAGGACGGAGGGAGGGGAGAGGAAATAGGAAGGGGAGAGGATGGAGGGGGGGGACAGAGAGGACGGAGGGAGGGGAGAGGAAATAGGAAGGGGAGAGGATGGAGGGAGGGGACAGGAAATAGGAAGGGGATATGGAGGGAGGGGACAGGAAATAGGAAGGGGAGAGGATGGAGGGAGGGGAGAGGACGGAGGGAGGGGAGAGGAAATAGGAAAGGGAGATGATGGAGGGAGGGGAGAGGACGGAGGGAGGGGAGAGGAAATAGGAAGGGGAGATGATGGAGGGAGGGGAGAGGACGGAGGGAGGGGAGATGATGGAGGGAGGGGAGAGGACGGAGGGAGGGGAGAGGAAATAGGAAAGGGAGATGATGGAGGGAGGGGAGAGGACGGAGGGAGGGGAGAGGAAATAGGAAGGGGAGATGATGGAGGGAGGGGAGAGGACGGAGGGAGGGGAGAGGAAATAGGAAAGGGAGATGATGGAGGGAGGGGAGAGGACGGAGGGAGGGGAGATGATGGAGGAGGGGAGAGGAGGATGGAGGGGAGAGAAATGGAAGGGGAGATGATGGAGGGGGAGATGATGGAGGGGAGAGGACGGATGGAGGGGAGAGGAAATAGGGAGGGGAGATGAAATAGGGAGGGGAGATGATGGAGGGAGGGGAGAGGATAGGAAATAGGAAGGGGAGAGGAGGGAGGGAGGGGAGAGGATGGAGGGAGGGGAGAGGATGGAGGGAGGGGAGATGAAATAGGGAGGGGAGATGATGGAGGGAGGGGAGAGGATGGAGGGAGGGGAGAGGGAGAGGACGGAGGGAGGGGAGAGGATAGGAAATAGGAAGGGGAGAGGACGGAGGGAGGGGAGAGGGAGAGGACGGAGGGAGGGGAGAGGATAGGAAATAGGAAGGGGAGAGGACGGAGGGAGGGGAGAGGAAGGAAGGAGGGCAGGGGAGAGGAAATAGGGAGGGGAGATGAAATAGGGAGGGGAGATGATGGAGGGAGGGGAGAGGATGGAGGGAGGGGAGAGGAAATAGGGAGGGGAGATGAAATAGGGAGGGAGATGATGGAGGGAGGGGAGAGGATGGAGGGAGGGGAGAGGGAGAGGGACGGAGGGAGGGGAGAGGATAGGAAATAGGAAGGGAGAGAGGACGGGAGGGAGGGAGAGGGATGGAGGGAGGGGAGAGGGAGAGGACGGAGGGAGGGGAGAGGAAATAGGGAGGGAGATGATGGAGGGAGGGGAGAGGACGGAGGGAGGGAGAGGAAATAGGGAGGGGAGATGAAATAGGGAGGGGAGATGATGGAGGGAGGGGAGAGGATGGAGGGAGGGGAGAGGGAGAGGACGGAGGGAGGGGAGAGGATAGGAAATAGGAAGGGGAGAGGATGGAGGGAGGGGAGAGGATGGAGGGAGGGGAGAGGACGGAGGGAGGGGAGAGGAAATAGGGAGGGGAGATGATGGAGGGAGGGGAGAGGACGGAGGGAG
>NC_068423.1:28805249-28815249 GCF_023373465.1 Oncorhynchus keta
CACACAGGGGAGGAGGAAGGCCATGTGGTGGCAGGAGACACACAGAGGAGGAGGAGGCCATGTGGTGGCAGGAGACACACAGGGGAGGAGGAGGGAGGCCATGTGGTGGCAGTAGACACACAGGGGAGGAGGAGGGAGGCCATGTGGTGGCAGGAGACACACAGAGGAGGAGGGAGGCCATGTGGTGGCAGGAGACAAACAGGGGAGGAGGAGGGAGGCCATGTGGTGGCAGTAGACACACAGGGGAGGAGGAGGGAGGCCATGTGGTGGCAGGAGACACACAGAGGAGGAGGGAGGCCATGTGGTGGCAGGAGACACACAGAGGAGGAGGGAGGCCATGTGGTGGCAGGAGACACACAGGGGAGGAGGGAGGCCATGTGGTGACAGGAGACACACAGAGGAGGAGGGAGGCCATGTGGTGGCAGATTTTACATCCTGTTTTCTTTGTGTTGCTGTGCCAACAGTCTCCGAGTGAGTCACTGCATAGTGACAGCTCTAAAATATTCTCTCTCTCTCTCTCACCTCCCGAGGAGCAGTATATCCTTACTTCAATCTGTTAATGCGTGTCTTTCACAATGACAGTACGGTGATTTATAGTAAAACTCCTCCAAACCTATTTAGATCTTAATTCGACCCAATCTGGCAACAACATTTTTATATCTTAATTCAACCCAATCTGGCAACAACATCTTTATATCTTAATCCACCCCAATCTGGCAACAACATCTTTATATCTTAATTCAACCCAATCTGGCAACAACATCTTCATATCTTAATTCAACCCAATCTGGCAACAACATCTTTATATCTTAATTCAACCCAATCTGGCAACAACATCTTTATATCTTAATTCACCCCAATCTGGCAACAACATCTTTATATCTTAATTCAACCCAATCTGGCAACAACATCTTTATATCTTAATTCAACCCAATCTGGCAACATTATTATTAAATGAACAGCATGACACAAACACATCACTTGTCTTATTGGTTGAAATCAACAACATGATATACTTTAATTCTGGTTGTGTATAAAGGAAACCAAACTATTATAGTTAAAACAAAACAAATAATTTTTTAATTGTAATTTATTTATAATAAATTGATTACGGCCTCGTCCATTGGAGAAGAGAAAGTCAATATAGAGCAGAGTTTCTCAAACTCGGTCCTCGGCCCACCCTGGGTACACGTTTTTTTTTGTCTTAGCACAACAGATTCAAATGATCATCTAAACGGCAAAGATTTAATCATTTGAATCAGGTGTGTACGGTTACGGCAAAAAAAAGAAAAATATGCAACAAGGGAGGACTGAGGATCCTGCTCATGTCCTTCCCATGGCTGGTGTATACAGTCAGTGAGTATGTTTAACTAAGTGTGTGTGAACTGTAGTGTGTGTGTTTAGGTGTGTATAAACTATAGTGTGTGTGTGTGTATAGTGTGTGTGTGTGTGTGTATATAGTGTGTGTGTGTGAACTATAGTGTGTGTGTGTTTAGGTGTGTGTGTGTGTTTAAGTGTGTATAAACTATAGTGTGTGTGTGTGTGTATAGTGTGTGTGTCTTTGTGTGTGTGTATAGTGTGTGTGTGTGTGTATAGTGTGTGTTCCTGTCAGCAGATTATCAGAGCGGTTGACCTGAGAAGAAGAAGCTTCCAGACCACCAGACGGTTTCCCCCGGCAACAGGCTGACGTTAACAAAGAGGAACCATTAAGCCCTCTCGTCTTCAATAAAACAAATTAAAGGACAGCAGCAGATGCGACCGTGTGTCTGTGGGACCCGCAGGGGTGATGGGTAATGAACGAACAGCAGTTTCCCCGTATTGGCACACAACCACGCCGGCAGCAGAGTCACCTGTGACCCCCTCACAGTGGGTCAAAACCCAAAACCAGACAGGAAGAGGAATGAAACACACACACACACACACACACACACACACACACACACACACACACACACACACACACACACACACACACACACACACACACACACACACACACACACACACACACACACACACACACACAGAGAGAGGAGGACTAACATGATCACGACACCCGACGGGACTCACTAGACACATCCATGTGTAACACTGAAAAGGCTGAAAAGGAATGGACAGCCTGACAACCACCCTCCCTTCAAAACAACTAGTGACGTGGGAGAACTAACTAACTAACTAACTAACTAACTAACTAACTAACTAACTAACTAACTAACTAACTAGCTAACTAACTAACTAACTAACTAACTAACTAACTAACTAACTAACTAACTAACTAACTAACTAACTAACTAACTAACTAACTAACTAACTAACTAACTAACTAACTAACTAACTAACTAACTAACTAACTAACTAACTAACTAACTAACTAACTAACTAACTAACTAACTAACTAACTAACTAACTAACTAACTAACTAACTAACTAACTAACTAACTAACTAACTAACTAACTAGTTACAAACCGGGATATTATTTGTGACGAGATCTTGTATCGTTTTGACAATGTCACAATATTGATTATTTATTTTTGTGTGTTTACCAAACTTCAAATCGCTTGTTCTGCCTACTTTAAAATAAACAAAATAGTTTTGGTTTATTTCCATGACTGATCACGACCCACCCCAGCGTAGCCTAGTGGTTAGAGCGTTGGACTAGTAACCCAAAAGGTTGCTGGATCGAATCTCTGAGCTGACAAGGTACAAAATCTATCGTTCTACCTCCACTGTTCCTAGGCCGTTGTTGTAAAACAAGAATTTGTTCTTAAGTGACTTGTAAAATATAAATAAAACTAGTTTTCTGATGCTCTCTCTGCAGCATATATGCTTGGAACATGAAATCACACTATCCAATCACGATACAAATAGAATCATACATATTGTACTGGCACCTATGTACACTACATCACCAACAGGATATGGACTCCTGCTCATCGAATATCTCATTCCAAAATCATGGGCAATTAATATGGAGTTGGTCCCCCCCTTTTCTGCTATAACAGCCTCCACTCTTCTGGGGAGGCTTTCCACTAGATGTTGGAACATTGCTGCGGGGACTTGCTTCCATTCAGCCACGAGAGCATTAGTGAGGTCGGGCACTTCTGTTGGGCGATTAGGCCTGGTGTGCATGTTGGCGGTACAAATCACCCCAAAGGTGTTTGATGAGGTTGAGGTCAGGGCTCTGTGCAGGCCAGTCAAGTTCTTCCATACCGATCCCCGACAAAACATTTCTGTATGGTCTCCATGACGTTGCTTCCAGAGACAGTTTTGAACTCTGTAGTGAGTGTTGCATCCGAGGACAGATGATTTTTACGAGACGTGTGCTTCAGCACTCGGTGGTCCTGTTCTGTGAGCTTGTGTGGCCTACCACTTCACGGCTGAGCCGTTGTTGCTCCTGGACATTTCCACTTCACAATAACAGCACTTACAGTTGACGGGGGCAGCTGAAAGTCACTGAGGTATTCAGTAAGGCCCTTCTACTGCCAATGTTTGTCTATGGAGATTGCACGGCTGTGTGCTCAAATTTTATACAACTGAAGGGTTGTCCACATACTTTTGTATATATAATGTATCATGATAATATTGTATTGTGTGGTCCTTGCCAATTCACGGCCCAAATAACAACACACAACCACATCGACATTCAATAGAAACATTGAAAAACCCCAGGGCTGAAAAAACCTACTAGAGAGTGATTTAGTGAGCCAGATCAATCCTCTACCTGTCGAGTGATTCACCAATCACGGACTAATAATTACACAGCGTTCCTTCTCAATCCTGCTATTCAACCTTTAAGAAGTAGGCTTCGGTACACTCATTCATGGCTTGTCAGTGAGACATGTGGAGTGGCTCAAAGACAACCACCACAGGACAAAACCAGAGACGACCACCACAGGACACAACCAGAAACCCACCACAGGACACAACCAGAGACGACCACCACAGGACACAACCAGAGACGACCACCACAGGACACCACCAGAGACGACCACCACAGGACACCACCACAGGACACAACCAGAGACGACCACCACAGGACACAACCAGAGACGACCACCACAGGACACAACCAGAGACGACCACCACAGGACACAACCAGAGACGACCACCACAGGACACAACCAGAGACGACCACCACAGGACACAACCAGAGACGACCACCACAGGACACAACCAGAGACGACCACCACAGGACACAACCAGAGACGACCACCACAGGACACAACCAGAGACGACCACCACAGGACACAACCACCACAGGACACAACCAGAGACGACCACCACAGGACACAACCACCACAGGACACAACCAGAGACGACCACCACAGGACACAACCAGAAACGACCACCACAGGACACAACCACTTAATCCCAGATATGTCGACTGAGTGACAGACGGTCTATTATGCTGCTGGACCTCTAACCTAGAAGTAGGACACCTTGTCCAAGACACAACAGCCCACAGGTCAGCTTGATGTACAGGACACCCTCTGGACAGGACACTAGTCTATCTCCTGTTTCTGTAGTGAGACAGCTTGATGTACAGTACTCCCCCTGGACAGGACACTAGTCTATCTCCTGTTTCTGTAGAGAGACAGCTTGATGTACCAGGACACTAGTCTATCTCCTGTTTCTGTAGAGAGACAGCTTGATGTACAGTACACCCCCTGGACAGGACACTAGTCTATCTCCTGTTTCTGTAGAGAGACAGCTTGATGTACCAGGACACTAGTCTATCTCCTGTTTCTGTAGAGAGAGACAGCTTGATGTACAGTACACCCCTGGACAGGACACTAGTCTATCTCCTGTTTCTGTAGAGAGACAGCTTGATGTACAGTACACCCCTGGACAGGACACTAGTCTATCTCCTGTTTCTGTAGTGAGACAGCTTGATGTACAGTACACCCCTGGACAGGACACTAGTCTATCTCCTGTTTCTGTAGTGAGACAGCTTGCTGTACCAGGACACCCCCTGGACAGGACACTAGTCTATCTCCTGTTTCTGTAGAGAGACAGCTTGCTGTACCAGGACACTAGTCTATCTCCTGTTTCTGTAGAGACAGCTTGATGTACCAGGACACTAGTCTATCTCCTGTTTCTGTAGTGAGACAGCTTGCTGTACCAGGACACTAGTCTATCTCCTGTTTCTGTAGTGAGACAGCTTGATGTACCAGGACACCCCCTGGACAGGACACTAGTCTATCTCCTGTTTCTGTAGAGAGACAGCTTGATGTACCAGGACACCCCCTGGACAGGACACTAGTCTATCTCCTGTTTCTGTAGTGAGACAGCTTGATGTACAGGACACCCCCTGGACAGGACACTAGTCTATCTCCTGTTTCTGTAGTGAGACAGCTTGATGTACAGTATACCCCCTGGACAGGACACTAGTCTATCTCCTGTTTCTGTAGAGAGACAGCTTGATGTACAGTATACCCCCTGGACAGGACACTAGTCTATCTCCTGTTTCTGTAGAGAGACAGCTTGATGTACAGTATACTTAGGACATCAAACACATCAAACAAATATTGCATAGCATTCACCAATTTAAAAAAATAGGTACATACAGTTGAAGTCGGAAATTTACATACACCTTAGCCAAATACAAATACATTTAAACTCGGTTTTTCACATAGAACCAACTTAGTAGAACCAACAGAATAGATTTATTAGAACCAACATAATAGACTAAGCAGAACCAATAGAATAGACTTAGTAGAACCAACAGAATAGACTTAGTAGAACCAACATAATAGACTTAGTAGAACCAACAGAATAGACTTAGTAGAACCAACATAATAGATTTAGTAGAACCAACAGAATAGACTTAGTAGAACCAATAGAACAGACTTAGTAGAACCAACAGAATAGACTTAGTAGAACCTACAGAATAGACTTAGTAGAACCAACAGAATAGATTTAGTAGAACCAACAGAATAGACTTAGTAGAACCAACAGAATAGATTTAGTAGAACCAACAGAACAGACTTAGTAGAACCAATAGAACAGACTTAGTAGAACCAACAGAATAGACTTAGTAGAACCTACAGAATAGACTTAGTAGAACCAACAGAATAGATTTAGTAGAACCAACAGAATAGACTTAGTAGAACCAACAGAATAGATTTAGTAGAACCAACAGAATAGACTTAGTAGAACCAACAGAATAGACTTAGTAGAACCAACAGAATAGACTTAGTAGAACCAACAGAATAGATTTAGTAGAACCAACAGAATAGACTTAGTAGAACCAATCAAATAGATTTAGTAGAACCAACAGAATAGACTAGAATCCCAATCTCCATGTTAATCCCACTGTGAGAGATTGAACGGTGCAGTTGAGGTTTGGGTACAAGGTGAAATCAACGAGCAGCCTATTAACCTTATCAACACCATCAACAGGTCAAGGGTCACCATACGAGGAAACATTTTAACATGTCCACCAAAGACTGAAATGTCAAACATGGGATTGTAGAAAGTGAAGAAGTGGCTGATAATTTAGTCATCGCCGGGTTCAGATTAAAATATGAGGGCCCAATTATTTGATGTCTCTCTCTTTCCTGGTTTCCCTCCTTAATAACTGTGTTTCAACCCTTAACCATTCACACTCGTACATCTCCCTCTCTGACTCACCCTCTTCTGAAATGAGTGGTTTGCAATACCTCTCTCTCTCTACCTCTCTCTCTACCTCTCTCTACCTCTCTCTCTCTACCTCTCTCTCTACCTCTCTCTCTCTCTCTACCTCTCTCTCTCCCTCTCTCTCTACCTCTCTCTCTACCTCTACCTTTCTCTACCTCTCTCTCTACCTCTCTCTCTACCTCTCTCTCTACCTCTCTCTCTACCTCTACCTTTCTCTACCTCTCTCTCTCTCTCTACCTCTACCTCTCTCTCTCTCTCTACCTCTACCTCTCTCTCTTTTTCTCTCTCACTAACACTCTCTCTCTCTTGCACTGCCTCTCTCTCACTCTCTCTCTCTACCTCTCTATCTACCTCTACCTCTCTCTCTACCTCTCTCTCTCTACCTCTCTATCTACCTCTACCTCTCTCTACCTCTCTCTCTTTCTCTCTCTCTCACTCTCTCTCTCTCTACCTCTCTATCTACCTCTACCTCTCTCTACCTCTACCTCTCTCTACCTCTCTCTCTACCTCTACCTCTCTCTCTCTCTCTCTCTACCTCTCTCTCTACCTCTACCTCTCTCTCTACCTCTCTCTCTCTACCTCTCTCTCTATCTCTACCTCTCTCTACCTCTCTCTCTCCCTCTCTCTCTCTCTCTCTCTCTCTCTCTCTACCTCTCTCTACCTCTCTCTCTCTCTCTCCCTCTCTCTACCTCTCTCTCTACCTCTACCTCTCTCTACCTCTCTCTCTTTCTCTCTCTCTCTACCTCTCTCTCTTTCTCTCTCTCTCGTTCTCTCTCTCTCCCCTTGAAAAGGAGCATGTGAGCAAATGAGTTGATCTGTACAGTGTAACGGATGTGAAACGGCTAGCTTAGTTAGCGGTGCGCTCTAAATAGCGTTTCAATCGGTGACGTCACTTGCTCTGAGACCTTGAAGTAGTAGTTCCCCTTGCTCTGCAAGGGCCGCGGCTTTTGTGGAGCGATGGGTAACGATGCTTCGAGGGTGACTGTTGTCGTTGTGTGCAGAAGGTCCCTGGTTCGCGCCCGGGTATGGGCGAGGGGACGGACGTAAAGTTGTACTGTTACAACAGCAGCTAGGGATGAATCCGTGTAATTTATGGTCCACCCACACTGGGAGAAGGTGCAGTAATATATCCATTTGTATTGTGGTATGAAGAAGCCATGGACGTGTCCTGCTGCTTCCATCTCCTTCCGGAGACACCTGAAACCCCACCTCTTTAAGGAATACCTAGGATAGGATAAGTAATCCTTCTCACCCCCCTTAAAAGATTTAGATGCACTATTGTAAAGTGGCTGTTCCACTGGATGTCATAAGGTGTATGCACCAATTTGTAAGTCGCTCTGGATAAGAGCGTCTGCTAAATGAATTAAATGTAAATGTAAATGCAAAAAGGACATGACAAGGCAACAGCGATTTGATTTGAAGTTGAAGTACCAATCAGATCTTGAGTTACTCTGCACAGGGGAGGGACAAGACCAAAGGGTGTGATTTCACAACTTGGAAACATCCCTGATATTGAGGAGAACAAGTGCTTCATTCAGCTCTACACAATTGGGTAATGAATGGGGGAGGACAACCAACTAAACCACACCACAAAGCCAGTCAGCCAGTCAGCCAGTCAGCCAGTCAGTTAATCAGTCAGTCAGTTAGATAGATAGTCAATGAATCAGTCAGCCAGACAGTCATTTAGTTATTAATCAGGCGTCCAGTTAATCAGCCAGTCAGTCAGTCAGTCAGTCAATTAGTTACTCAGCCAGTCAGTTAGTTAATCAGTCAGTCAGTTAGTTAATCAGTCAGTCAGTTAGTCAGTTAGTTAATCAGTCAGTCAGTTAGTCAGTTAGTTAATCAGTCAGTCAGTTAGTCAGTTAGTTAATCAGTCAGTCAGTCAGTCAGTTAGTTAATCAGTCAGTCAGTCAGTCAGTTAGTTAATCAGTCAGTCAGTCAGTCAGTTAGTTACTCAGCCAGTCAGTTAGTTAATCAGTCAGTCAGTTAGTTAATCAGTCAGTCAGTTAGTCAGTTAGTTAATCATTCAGTCAGTTAGTCAGTTAGTTAATCAGTCAGACAGTCAGTCAGTTAGTTAATCAGTCAGTCAGTTAGTCAGTTAGTTAATCAGTCAGTCAGTTAGTTACTCAGCCAGTCAGTCAGCCAGTCAGTTAGTTAATCAGTCAGTCAGTTAGTTAATCAGTCAGTCAGTTAGTCAGTTAGTTAATCATTCAGTCAGTTAGTTACTCATCCAGTCAGTTAGTTAATCAGTCAGTCAGTTAGTTACTCAGCCAGTCAGTTAGTTAATCAGTCAGTCAGTCAGTCAGTCAGTTAGTTAATCAGTCAGTCAGTCAGTCAGTTAGTTACTCAGCCAGTCAGTTAGTTAATCAGTCAGTCAGTTAGTTACTCAGTCAGTCAGTTAGTTAATCAGTCAGTCAGTTAGTCAGTTAGTTAATCAGTCAGACAGTCAGTCAGTTAGTTAATCAGTCAGTCAGTTAGTCAGTTAGTTAATCAGTCAGTCAGTTAGTTACTCAGCCAGTCAGTCAGTCAGTCAGTTAGTTAATCAGCCAGTCAGTTAGTTAATCAGTCAGTCAGTTAGTCAGTTAGTTAATCATTCAGTCAGTTAGTTACTCATCCAGTCAGTTAGTTAATCAGTCAGTCAGTTAGTTACTCAGCCAGTCAGTTAGTTAATCAGTCAGTCAGTCAGTCAGTCAGTTAGTTAATCAGCCAGTCAGTTAGTTACTCAGCCAGTCAGTCAGTTAGTTACTCAGCCAATCAGTTAGTCAGTCAGTCAGTCAGTCAGTTAGTTAATCAGCCAGTTAGTCAGTAAGTTAATCAGTCAGTCAGTTAGTTACTCAGCCAGTCAGTCAGTCAGTTAGTTAATCAGTCAGTCAGTTAGTTACTCAGCCAGTCAGTCAGTCAGTTAGTTACTCAGTCAGTCATTTAGTTAATCAGTCAGTCAGTTAGTTACTCAGCCAGTCAGTCAGTTAATCAGCCAGTCAGTCAGTTAGTTACTCAGCCAGTCAGTTAATTAATCAGCCAGTCAGTCAGTTAGTTAATCCGTCAGTCAGTTAATTAATCAGCCAGTCAGTTAGTTAATCAGTCAGTCAGTTAGTTACTCAGCCAGTCAGTCAGTCAGTTAGTTACTCAGCCAGTCAGTCAGTCAGTTAGTTAATCAGCCAGTCAGTTAGTTACTCAGCCAGTCAGTTAATTAATCAGCCAGTCAGTCAGTTAGTTAATCAGTCAGTCAGTTAGTTAATCAGTCAGTCAGTTAATTAATCAGTCAGTCAGTTAGTTAATCAGTCAGTCAGTTAATTAATCAGCCAGTCAGTTAATTAATCAGCCAGTCAGTTAGTTAATCAGCCAGTCAGTTAGTTAATC
>NC_068423.1:28820249-28870249 GCF_023373465.1 Oncorhynchus keta
TGGCTAGGAAAGGACAGGACAGGACAGGGCTGGCTAGGAAAGGACAGGACAGGACAGGGCTGGCTAGGAAAGGACAGGACAGGGCTGGCTAGGACAGGACAGGACAGGGCTGGCTAGGACAGGACAGGACAGGACAGGGCTGGCTCGGAATGGACAGGACAGGGCTGGCTAGGAAAGGACAGGACAGGGCTGGCTAGGAAAGGACAGGACAGGACAGGACAGGGCTGGCTAGGAAAGGACAGGACAGGGCTGGCTAGGAAAGTACAGGACAGGACAGGACAGGGCTGGCTAGGAAAGGACAGGACAGGACAGGGCTGGCTAGGAAAGGACAGGACAGGACAGGGCTGGCTAGGAAAGGACAGGACAGGACAGGGCTGGCTAGGAAAGGACAGGACAGGACAGGGCTGGCTAGGAAAGTACAGGACAGGACAGGACAGGGTTGGCTAGGAAAGGACAGGACAGGACAGGGTTGCTAGGGATGGATAGGACAGGACAGGACAGGACAGGGCTGGCTAGGAAAGGACAGGACAGGACAGGGTTGCTAGGGATGGACAGGACAGGACAGGACAGGGCTGGCTAGGAAAGGACAGGACAGGGCTGGCTAGGAAAGGACAGGACAGGACTGGCTAGGACAGGGCAGGACAGGACAGGAAAGGACAGGACAGGACAGGGAAGGGTTGGGCTTGTCTGTATGTGTGCTTGGGAGGGGAGGGGCTGTGTGAGCACCCAGCCTTGGATAAATAATTACACAACTATAAACGTGTAAACGGCAAGCAGTCAATAATATACTACGTTACTTCACAATCAATATTTTCTTGATATTCAGCAGCAATTCATTAAAAGCAAATTGTTAAATTAGTGCCACTAATCTAATGGATAAAATACAAAAAAACATTTTAATTCGAGACATGGCTAACGAAATCACGTGTAATGAATGCACACCATGTCATCGCATTGAGTTACTACACATATCTAGCTGGCTAGTTTACTCCATTAGGAAACACAGTATAGTCCCATTGAGTTACTACACATATCTAGCTGGCTAGTTTACTCCATTAGGAAACACAGTATAGTCCCATTGAGTTACTACACATATCTAGCCAGCTAGTTTACTCCATTAGGAAACACAGTATAGTCCCATTGAGTTACTACACATATCTAGCTGGCTAGTTTACTCCATTAGGAAACACAGTATAGTCCCATTGAGTTACTACACATATCTAGCTGGCTAGTTTACTCCATTAGGAAACACAGTATAGTCCCATTGAGTTACTACACACATATCTAGCCAGCTAGTTTACTCTATTAGGAAACACAGTATAGTCCCATTGAGTTACTACACATATCTAGCTGGCTAGTTTACTCCATTAGGAAACACAGTATAGTCCCATTGAGTTACTACACATATCTAGCCGGCTAGTTTACTCCATTAGGAAACACAGTATAGTCCCATTGAGTTACTACACATATCTAGCTGGCTAGTTTACTCCATTAGGAAACACAGTATAGTCCCATTGAGTTACTACACATATCTAGCTGGCTAGTTTACTCCATTAGGAAACACAGTATAGTCCCATTGAGTTACTACACATATCTAGCTGGCTAGTTTACTCCATTAGGAAACACAGTATAGTCCCATTGAGTTACTACACATATCTAGCCAGCTAGTTTACTCCATTAGGAAACACAGTATAGTCCCATTGAGTTACTACACATATCTAGCCAGCTAGTTTACTCCATTAGGAAACACAGTATAGTCCCATTGAGTTACTACACATATCTAGCATATTAGGAAACACAGTATAGTCCCATTGATCTAGCCAGCTAGTTTACTCCATTAGGAAACACAGTATAGTCCCATTGAGTTACTACACATATCTAGCCAGCTAGTTTACTCCATTAGGAAACACAGTATAGTCCCATTGAGTTACTACACATATCTAGCCAGCTAGTTTACTCCATTAGGAAACACAGTATAGTCCC
Organism: Oncorhynchus keta; assembly: GCF_023373465.1. NCBI lineage: Eukaryota > Metazoa > Chordata > Actinopteri > Salmoniformes > Salmonidae > Oncorhynchus > Oncorhynchus keta. The sequence continues at coordinate 28,822,233 of NC_068423.1, forward strand.
ATTGAGTTACTACACATATCTAGCCAGCTAGTTTACTCCATAAGGAAACACAGTATAGTCCCATTGAGTTACTACACATATCTAGCCAGCTAGTTTACTCCATTAGGAAACACAGTATAGTCCCATTGAGTTACTACACATATCTAGCCAGCTAGTTTACTCCATTAGGAAACACAGTATAGTCCCATTGAGTTACTACACATATCTAGCCAGCTAGTTTACTCCATAAGGAAACACAGTATAGTCCCATTGAGTTACTACACATATCTAGCCAGCTAGTTTACTCCATTAGGAAACACAGTATAGTCCCATTGAGTTACTACACATATCACATATCTAGCCAGCTAACTCCATTAGGAAACACAGTGGCTAGTTTACTCCATTAGGAAACACAGTATAGTCCCATTGAGTTACTACACATATCTAGCTGGCTAGTTTACTCCATTAGGAAACACAGTATAGTCCCATTGAGTTACTACACATATCTAGCTGGCTAGTTTACTCCATAAGGAAACACAGTATAGTCCCATTGAGTTACTACACATATCTAGCTGGCTAGTTTACTCCATTAGGAAACACAGTATAGTCCCATTGAGTTACTACACATATCTAGCTGGCTAGTTTACTCCATTAGGAAACACAGTATAGTCCCATTGAGTTACTACACATATCTAGCCGGCTAGTTTACTCCATTAGGAAACACAGTATAGTCCCATTGAGTTACTACACATATCTAGCTGGCTAGTTTACTCCATTAGGAAACACAGTATAGTCCCATTGAGTTACTACACATATCTAGCTGGCTAGTTTACTCCATTAGGAAACACAGTATAGTCCCATTGAGTTACTACACATATCTAGCTGGCTAGTTTACTCCATTAGGAAACACAGTATAGTCCCATTGAGTTACTACACATATCTAGCCAGCTAGTTTACTCCATTAGGAAACACAGTATAGTCCCATTGAGTTACTACACATATCTAGCCAGCTAGTTTACTCCATTAGGAAACACAGTATAGTCCCATTGAGTTACTACACATATCTAGCCAGCTAGTTTACTCCATTAGGAAACACAGTATAGTCCCATTGAGTTACTACACATATCTAGCCAGCTAGTTTACTCCATTAGGAAACACAGTATAGTCCCATTGAGTTACTACACATATCTAGCCAGCTAGTTTACTCCATTAGGAAACACAGTATAGTCCCATTGAGTTACTACACATATCTAGCCAGCTAGTTTACTCCATTAGGAAACACAGTATAGTCCCATTGAGTTACTACACATATCTAGCCAGCTAGTTTACTCCATTAGGAAACACAGTATAGTCCCATTGAGTTACTACACATATCTAGCCGGCTAGTTTACTCCATTAGGAAACACAGTATAGTCCCATTGAGTTACTACACATATCTAGCCAGCTAGTTTACTCCATTAGGAAACACAGTATAGTCCCATTGAGTTACTACACATATCTAGCCAGCTAGTTTACTCCATTAGGAAACACAGTATAGTCCCATTGAGTTACTACACATATCTAGCCAGCTAGTTTACTCCATTAGGAAACACAGTATAGTCCCATTGAGTTACTACACATATCTAGCCAGCTAGTTTACTCCATTAGGAAACACAGTATAGTCCCATTGAGTTACTACACATATCTAGCCAGCTAGTTTACTCCATAAGGAAACACAGTATAGTCCCATTGAGTTACTACACATATCTAGCTGGCTAGTTTACTCCATTAGGAAACACAGTATAGTCCCATTGAGTTACTACACATATCTAGCTAGCTAGTTTACTCCATTAGGAAACACAGTATAGTCCCATTGAGTTACTACACATATCTAGCTGGCTAGTTTACTCCATTAGGAAACACAGTATAGTCCCATTGAGTTACTACACATATCTAGCCAGCTAGTTTACTCCATTAGGAAACACAGTATAGTCCCATTGAGTTACTACACATATCTAGCCAGCTAGTTTACTCCATTAGGAAACACAGTATAGTCCCATTGAGTTACTACACATATCTAGCCAGCTAGTTTACTCCATTAGGAAACACAGTATAGTCCCATTGAGTTACTACACATATCTAGCCAGCTAGTTTACTCCATAAGGAAACACAGTATAGTCCCATTGAGTTACTACACATATCTAGCCAGCTAGTTTACTCCATTAGGAAACACAGTATAGTCCCATTGAGTTACTACACATATCTAGCCAGCTAGTTTACTCCATTAGGAAACACAGTATAGTCCCATTGAGTTACTACACATATCTAGCCAGCTAGTTTACTCCATTAGGAAACACAGTATAGTCCCATTGAGTTACTACACATATCTAGCCAGCTAGTTTACTCTAGCCAGCTAGTTTACTCATTAGGAAACACAGTATAGTCCCATTGAGTTACTACACATATCTAGCTGGCTAGTTTACTCCATTAGGAAACACAGTATAGTCCCATTGAGTTACTACACATATCTAGCTGGCTAGTTTACTCCATTAGGAAACACAGTATAGTCCCATTGAGTTACTACACATATCTAGCCGGCTAGTTTACTCCATTAGAAACACAGTATAGTCCCATTGAGTTACTACACATATCTAGCCAGCTAGTTTACTCCATTAGGAAACACAGTATAGTCCCATTGAGTTACTACACATATCTAGCCAGCTAGTTTACTCCATTAGGAAACACAGTATAGTCCCATTGAGTTACTACACATATCTAGCCAGCTAGTTTACTCCATTAGGAAACACAGTATAGTCCCATTGAGTTACTACACATATCTAGCCAGCTAGTTTACTCCATTAGGAAACACAGTATAGTCCCATTGAGTTACTACACATATCTAGCCAGCTAGTTTACTCCATTAGGAAACACAGTATAGTCCCATTGAGTTACTACACATATCTAGCCAGCTAGTTTACTCCATTAGGAAACACAGTATAGTCCCATTGAGTTACTACACATATCTAGCCAGCTAGTTTACTCCATTAGGAAACACAGTATAGTCCCATTGAGTTACTACACATATCTAGCCAGCTAGTTTACTCCATTAGGAAACACAGTATAGTCCCATTGAGTTACTACACATATCTAGCCAGCTAGTTTACTCCATAAGGAAACACAGTATAGTCCCATTGAGTTACTACACATATCTAGCTGGCTAGTTTACTCCATTAGGAAACACAGTATAGTCCCATTGAGTTACTACACATATCTAGCTAGCTAGTTTACTCCATTAGGAAACACAGTATAGTCCCATTGAGTTACTACACATATCTAGCTGGCTAGTTTACTCCATAAGGAAACACAGTATAGTCCCATTGAGTTACTACACATATCTAGCCAGCTAGTTTACTCCATTAGGAAACACAGTATAGTCCCATTGAGTTACTACACATATCTAGCCAGCTAGTTTACTCCATTAGGAAACACAGTATAGTCCCATTGAGTTACTACACATATCTAGCCAGCTAGTTTACTCCATTAGGAAACACAGTATAGTCCCATTGAGTTACTACACATATCTAGCCAGCTAGTTTACTCCATTAGGAAACACAGTATAGTCCCATTGAGTTACTACACATATCTAGCCAGCTAGTTTACTCCATTAGGAAACACAGTATAGTCCCATTGAGTTACTACACATATCTAGCCAGCTAGTTTACTCCATTAGGAAACACAGTATAGTCCCATTGAGTTACTACACATATCTAGCCAGCTAGTTTACTCCATTAGGAAACACAGTATAGTCCCATTGAGTTACTACACATATCTAGCCAGCTAGTTTACTCCATTAGGAAACACAGTATAGTCCCATTGAGTTACTACACATATCTAGCCAGCTAGTTTACTCCATTAGGAAACACAGTATAGTCCCATTGAGTTACTACACATATCTAGCCAGCTAGTTTACTCCATAAGGAAACACAGTATAGTCCCATTGAGTTACTACACATATCTAGCTGGCTAGTTTACTCCATTAGGAAACACAGTATAGTCCCATTGAGTTACTACACATATCTAGCTAGCTAGTTTACTCCATTAGGAAACACAGTATAGTCCCATTGAGTTACTACACATATCTAGCTGGCTAGTTTACTCCATAAGGAAACACAGTATAGTCCCATTGAGTTACTACACATATCTAGCCAGCTAGTTTACTCCATTAGGAAACACAGTATAGTCCCATTGAGTTACTACACATATCTAGCCAGCTAGTTTACTCCATTAGGAAACACAGTATAGTCCCATTGAGTTACTACACATATCTAGCCAGCTAGTTTACTCCATTAGGAAACACAGTATAGTCCCATTGAGTTACTACACATATCTAGCCAGCTAGTTTACTCCATTAGGGAAACACAGTATAGTCCCATTGAGTTACTAGTTTACTCCATTAGGAAACACAGTATAGTCCCATTGAGTTACTACACATATCTAGCCGGCTAGTTTACTCCATTAGGAAACACAGTATAGTCCCATTGAGTTACTACACATATCTAGCCAGCTAGTTTACTCCATTAGGAAACACAGTATAGTCCCATTGAGTTACTACACATATCTAGCCAGCTAGTTTACTCCATTAGGAAACACATTATAGTCCCATTGAGTTACTACACATATCTAGCCAGCTAGTTTACTCCATTAGGAAACACAGTATAGTCCCATTGAGTTACTACACATATCTAGCTGGCTAGTTTACTCCATTAGGAAACACAGTATAGTCCCATTGAGTTACTACACATATCTAGCTGGCTAGTTTACTCCATTAGGAAACACAGTATAGTCCCATTGAGTTACTACACATATCTAGCCAGCTAGTTTACTCCATTAGGAAACACAGTATAGTCCCATTGAGTTACTACACATATCTAGCCAGCTAGTTTACTCCATTAGGAAACACAGTATAGTCCCATTGAGTTACTACACATATCTAGCCAGCTAGTTTACTCCATTAGGAAACACAGTATAGTCCCATTGAGTTACTACACATATCTAGCCAGCTAGTTTACTCCATTAGGAAACACAGTATAGTCCCATTGAGTTACTACACATATCTAGCTAGCTAGTTTACTCCATTAGGAAACACAGTATAGTCCCATTGAGTTACTACACATATCTAGCCAGCTAGTTTACTCCATTAGGAAACACAGTATAGTCCCATTGAGTTACTACACATATCTAGCTGGCTAGTTTACTCCATTAGGAAACACAGTATAGTCCCATTGAGTTACTACACATATCTAGCCAGCTAGTTTACTCCATTAGGAAACACAGTATAGTCCCATTGAGTTACTACACATATCTAGCCAGCTAGTTTACTCCATTAGGAAACACAGTATAGTCCCATTGAGTTACTACACATATCTAGCCAGCTAGTTTACTCCATTAGGAAACACAGTATAGTCCCATTGAGTTACTACACATATCTAGCCAGCTAGTTTACTCCATTAGGAAACACAGTATAGTCCCATTGAGTTACTACACATATCTAGCCAGCTAGTTTACTCCATTAGGAAACACAGTATAGTCCCATTGAGTTACTACACATATCTAGCTAGCTAGTTTACTCCATTAGGAAACACAGTATAGTCCCATTGAGTTACTACACATATCTAGCCAGCTAGTTTACTCCATTAGGAAACACAGTATAGTCCCATTGAATTACTACACATATCTAGCTGGCTAGTTTACTCCATTAGGAAACACAGTATAGTCCCATTGAGTTACTACACATATCTAGCCAGCTAGTTTACTCCATTAGGAAACACAGTATAGTCCCATTGAGTTACTACACATATCTAGCCAGCTAGTTTACTCCATTAGGAAACACAGTATAGTCCCATTGAGTTACTACACATATCTAGCCAGCTAGTTTACTCCATTAGGAAACACAGTATAGTCCCATTGAGTTACTACACATATCTAGCCAGCTAGTTTACTCCATTAGGAAACACAGTATAGTCCCATTGAGTTACTACACATATCTAGCCGGCTAGTTTACTCCATTAGGAAACACAGTATAGTCCCATTGAGTTACTACACATATCTAGCCAGCTAGTTTACTCCATTAGGAAACACAGTATAGTCCCATTGAGTTACTACACATATCTAGCCAGCTAGTTTACTCCATTAGGAAACACAGTATAGTCCCATTGAGTTACTACACATATCTAGCCAGCTAGTTTACTCCATTAGGAAACACAGTATAGTCCCATTGAGTTACTACACATATCTAGCCAGCTAGTTTACTCCATTAGGAAACACAGTATAGTCCCATTGAGTTACTACACATATCTAGCCGGCTAGTTTACTCCATTAGGAAACACAGTATAGTCCCATTGAGTTACTACACATATCTAGCCAGCTAGTTTACTCCATTAGGAAACACAGTATAGTCCCATTGAGTTACTACACATATCTAGCCGGCTAGTTTACTCCATTAGGAAACACAGTATAGTCCCATTGAGTTACTACACATATCTAGCCAGCTAGTTTACTCCATTAGGAAACACAGTATAGTCCCATTGAGTTACTACACATATCTAGCTAGTTTACTCCATTTAGGAAACACAGTATAGTCCCATTGAGTTACTACACATATCTAGCCGGCTAGTTTACTCCATTAGGAAACACAGTATAGTCCCATTGAGTTACTACACATATCTAGCCAGCTAGTTTACTCCATTAGGAAACACAGTATAGTCCCATTGAGTTACTACACATATCTAGCCAGCTAGTTTACTCCATTAGGAAACACAGTATAGTCCCATTGAGTTACTACACATATCTAGCCAGCTAGTTTACTCCATTAGGAAACACAGTATAGTCCCATTGAGTTACTACACATATCTAGCCAGCTAGTTTACTCCATTAGGAAACACAGTATAGTCCCATTGAGTTACTACACATACTAGCCAGCTATATCTAGCCAGCTAGTTTACTCCATTAGGAAACACAGTATAGTCCCATTGAGTTACTACACATATCTAGCCAGCTAGTTTACTCCATTAGGAAACACAGTATAGTCCCATTGAGTTACTACACATATCTAGCCAGCTAGTTTACTCCATTAGGAAACACAGTATAGTCCCATTGAGTTACTACACATATCTAGCCAGCTAGTTTACTCCATTAGGAAACACAGTATAGTCCCATTGAGTTACTACACATATCTAGCCAGCTAGTTTACTCCATTAGGAAACACAGTATAGTCCCATTGAGTTACTACACATATCTAGCCAGCTAGTTTACTCCATTAGGAAACACAGTATAGTCCCATTGAGTTACTACACATATCTAGCCAGCTAGTTTACTCCATTAGGAAACACAGTATAGTCCCATTGAGTTACTACACATATCTAGCTGGCTAGTTTACTCCATTAGGAAACACAGCTGGCTAGTTTACTATTAGGAAACACAGTCCCATTGAGTTACTACACATATCTAGCTGGCTAGTTTACTCCATTAGGAAACACAGTATAGTCCCATTGAGTTACTACACATATCTAGCCAGCTAGTTTACTCCATTAGGAAACACAGTATAGTCCCATTGAGTTACTATATCACATATTTACTAGCACAGCCCATTGAGTTTACACATATCTAGCCAGCTAGTTTACTCCATTAGGAAACACAGTATAGTCCCATTGAGTTACTACACATATCTAGCCAGCTAGTTTACTCCATTAGGAAACACAGTATAGTCCCATTGAGTTACTACACATATCTAGCCAGCTAGTTTACTCCATTAGGAAACACAGTATAGTCCCATTGAGTTACTACACATATCTAGCCAGCTAGTTTACTCCATTAGGAAACACAGTATAGTCCCATTGAGTTACTACACATATCTAGCCAGCTAGTTTACTCCATAAGGAAACACAGTATAGTCCCATTGAGTTACTACACATATCTAGCCAGCTAGTTTACTCCATTAGGAAACACAGTATAGTCCCATTGAGTTACTACACATATCTAGCTGGCTAGTTTACTCCATTAGGAAACACAGTATAGTCCCATTGAGTTACTACACATATCTAGCTGGCTAGTTTACTCCATTAGGAAACACAGTATAGTCCCATTGAGTTACTACACATATCTAGCTGGCTAGTTTACTCCATAAGGAAACACAGTATAGTCCCATTGAGTTACTACACATATCTAGCTGGCTAGTTTACTCCATTAGGAAACACAGTATAGTCCCATTGAGTTACTACACATATCTAGCCAGCTAGTTTACTCCATTAGGAAACACAGTATAGTCCCATTGAGTTACTACACATATCTAGCCAGCTAGTTTACTCCATTAGGGAAACACAGTATAGTCCCATTGAGTTACTACACATATCTAGCTAGCTAGTTTACTCCATTAGGAAACACAGTATAGTCCCATTGAGTTACTACACATATCTAGCCAGCTAGTTTACTCCATTAGGAAACACAGTATAGTCCCATTGAGTTACTACACATATCTAGCTGGCACAGTATAGTCCCATTGAGTTACTACACATATCTAGTAGTTTACTCCATTAGGAAACACAGTATAGTCCCATTGAGTTACTACACATATCTAGCCAGCTAGTTTACTCCATTAGGAAACACAGTATAGTCCCATTGAGTTACTACACATATCTAGCCAGCTAGTTTACTCCATTAGGAAACACAGTATAGTCCCATTGAGTTTACTCCATTAGGAAACACAGTATCCCATAGTTACTACACATATCTAGCAGCTAGTTTACTCCATTAGGAAACACAGTATAGTCCCATTGAGTTACTACACATATCTAGCCAGCTAGTTTACTCCATTAGGAAACACAGTATAGTCCCATTGAGTTACTACACATATCTAGCTAGCTAGTTTACTCCATTAGGAAACACAGTATAGTCCCATTGAGTTACTACACATATCTAGCCAGCTAGTTTACTCCATTAGGAAACACAGTATAGTCCCATTGAGTTACTACACATATCTAGCTGGCTAGTTTACTCCATTAGGAAACACAGTATAGTCCCATTGAGTTACTACACATATCTAGCCAGCTAGTTTACTCCATTAGGAAACACAGTATAGTCCCATTGAGTTACTACACATATCTAGCCAGCTAGTTTACTCCATTAGGAAACACAGTATAGTCCCATTGAGTTACTACACATATCTAGCCAGCTAGTTTACTCCATTATAGTCCCATTGAAACACAGTATAGTTTACCCATTAGAAACACAGTATAGTCCCATTGAGTTACTACACATATCTAGCCAGCTAGTTTACTCCATTAGGAAACACAGTATAGTCCCATTGAGTTACTACACATATCTAGCCAGCTAGTTTACTCCATTAGGAAACACAGTATAGTCCCATTGAGTTACTACACATATCTAGCCAGCTAGTTTACTCCATTAGGAAACACAGTATAGTCCCATTGAGTTACTACACATATCTAGCCAGCTAGTTTACTCCATTAGGAAACACAGTATAGTCCCATTGAGTTACTACACATATCTAGCCAGCTAGTTTACTCCATTAGGAAACACAGTATAGTCCCATTGAGTTACTACACATATCTAGCCAGCTAGTTTACTCCATTAGGAAACACAGTATAGTCCCATTGAGTTACTACACATATCTAGCCAGCTAGTTTACTCCATTAGGAAACACAGTATAGTCCCATTGAGTTACTACACATATCTAGCCAGCTAGTTTACTCCATTAGGAAACACAGTATAGTCCCATTGAGTTACTACACATATCTAGCCAGCTAGTTTACTCCATTAGGAAACACAGTATAGTCCCATTGAGTTACTACACATATCTAGCCAGCTAGTTTACTCCATTAGGAAACACAGTATAGTCCCATTGAGTTACTACACATATCTAGCCAGCTAGTTTACTCCATTAGGAAACACAGTATAGTCCCATTGAGTTACTACACATATCTAGCCAGCTAGTTTACTCCATTAGGAAACACAGTATAGTCCCATTGAGTTACTACACATATCTAGCCAGCTAGTTACTACACATATCTAGCCAGCTAGTTTACTAGTCCCATTGAGTTACCATTAGGAAACACAGTATAGTCCCATTGAGTTACTACACATATCTAGCCAGCTAGTTTACTCCATTAGGAAACACAGTATAGTCCCATTGAGTTACTACACATATCTAGCCAGCTAGTTTACTCCATTAGGAAACACAGTATAGTCCCATTGAGTTACTACACATATCTAGCCAGCTAGTTTACTCCATTAGGAAACACAGTATAGTCCCATTGAGTTACTACACATATCTAGCCAGCTAGTTTACTCCATTAGGAAACACAGTATAGTCCCATTGAGTTACTACACATATCTAGCCAGCTAGTTTACTCCATTAGGAAACACAGTATAGTCCCATTGAGTTACTAGTCCTAGTTTACATTGAGTTACCCATTGAGTTACTACACATATCTAGCCAGCTAGTTTACTCCATTAGGAAACACAGTATAGTCCCATTGAGTTACTACACATATCTAGCCAGCTAGTTTACTCCATTAGGAAACACAGTATAGTCCCATTGAGTTACTACACATATCTAGCCAGCTAGTTTACTCCATTAGGAAACACAGTATAGTCCCATTGAGTTACTACACATATCTAGCCAGCTAGTTTACTCCATTAGGAAACACAGTATAGTCCCATTGAGTTACTACACATATCTAGCCAGCTAGTTTACTCCATAAGGAAACACAGTATAGTCCCATTGAGTTACTACACATATCTAGCCAGCTAGTTTACTCCATTAGGAAACACAGTATAGTCCCATTGAGTTACTACACATATCTAGCCAGCTAGTTTACTCCATTAGGAAACACAGTATAGTCCCATTGAGTTACTACACATATCTAGCCAGCTAGTTTACTCCATTAGGAAACACAGTATAGTCCCATTGAGTTACTACACATATCTAGCCAGCTAGTTTACTCCATTAGGAAACACAGTATAGTCCCATTGAGTTACTACACATATCTAGCTGGCTAGTTTACTCCATTAGGAAACACAGTATAGTCCCATTGAGTTACTACACATATCTAGCCGGCTAGTTTACTCCATTAGGAAACACAGTATAGTCCCATATCTAGCTGGCTAGTTTACTCCATTAGGAAACACAGTATAGTCCCATTGAGTTACTACACATATCTAGCCAGCTAGTTTACTCCATTAGGAAACACAGTATAGTCCCATTGAGTTACTACACATATCTAGCCAGCTAGTTTACTCCATTAGGAAACACAGTATAGTCCCATTGAGTTACTACACATATCTAGCCAGCTAGTTTACTCCATTAGGAAACACAGTATAGTCCCATTGAGTTACTACACATATCTAGCCAGCTAGTTTACTCCATTAGGAAACACAGTATAGTCCCATTGAGTTACTACACATATCTAGCCAGCTAGTTTACTCCATTAGGAAACACAGTATAGTCCCATTGAATTACTACACATATCTAGCTGGCTAGTTTACTCCATTAGGAAACACAGTATAGTCCCATTGAGTTACTACACATATCTAGCCAGCTAGTTTACTCCATTAGGAAACACAGTATAGTCCCATTGAGTTACTACACATATCTAGCCAGCTAGTTTACTCCATTAGGAAACACAGTATAGTCCCATTGAGTTACTACACATATCTAGCCAGCTAGTTTACTCCATTAGGAAACACAGTATAGTCCCATTGAGTTACTACACATATCTAGCCAGCTAGTTTACTCCATAAGGAAACACAGTATAGTCCCATTGAGTTACTACACATATCTAGCCAGCTAGTTTACTCCATTAGGAAACACAGTATAGTCCCATTGAGTTACTACACATATCTAGCCAGCTAGTTTACTCCATTAGGAAACACAGTATAGTCCCATTGAGTTACTACACATATCTAGCCAGCTAGTTTACTCCATAAGGAAACACAGTATAGTCCCATTGAGTTACTACACATATCTAGCCAGCTAGTTTACTCCATAAGGAAACACAGTATAGTCCCATTGAGTTACTACACATATCTAGCCAGCTAGTTTACTCCATAAGGAAACACAGTATAGTCCCATTGAGTTACTACACATATCTAGCCAGCTAGTTTACTCCATTAGGAAACACAGTATAGTCCCATTGAGTTACTACACATATCTAGCCAGCTAGTTTACTCCATTAGGAAACACAGTATAGTCCCTATATCTAGCCGGCTAGTTTACTATTAGGAAACACAGTATAGTCCCATAGCCAGCCAGCTAGTTTACTCCATTAGGAAACACAGTATAGTCCCATTGAGTTACTACACATATCTAGCCAGCTAGTTTACTCCATTAGGAAACACATTATAGTCCCATTGAGTTACTACACATATCTAGCCAGCTAGTTTACTCCATTAGGAAACACAGTATAGTCCCATTGAGTTACTACACATATCTAGCTGGCTAGTTTACTCCATTAGGAAACACAGTATAGTCCCATTGAGTTACTACACATATCTAGCTGGCTAGTTTACTCCATTAGGAAACACAGTATAGTCCCATTGAGTTACTACACATATCTAGCCGGCTAGTTTACTCCATTAGGAAACACAGTATAGTCCCATTGAGTTACTACACATATCTAGCCAGCTAGTTTACTCCATTAGGAAACACAGTATAGTCCCATTGAGTTACTACACATATCTAGCCAGCTAGTTTACTCCATTAGGAAACACAGTATAGTCCCATTGAGTTACTACACATATCTAGCCAGCTAGTTTACTCCATTAGGAAACACAGTATAGTCCCATTGAGTTACTACACATATCTAGCTAGCTAGTTTACTCCATTAGGAAACACAGTATAGTCCCATTGAGTTACTACACATATCTAGCCAGCTAGTTTACTCCATTAGGAAACACAGTATAGTCCCATTGAGTTACTACACATATCTAGCCAGCTAGTTTACTCCATTAGGAAACACAGTATAGTCCCATTGAGTTACTACACATATCTAGCCAGCTAGTTTACTCCATTAGGAAACACAGTATAGTCCCATTGAGTTACTACACATATCTAGCTGGCTAGTTTACTCCATTAGGAAACACAGTATAGTCCCATTGAGTTACTACACATATCTAGCCAGCTAGTTTACTCCATTAGGAAACACAGTATAGTCCCATTGAGTTACTACACATATCTAGCCAGCTAGTTTACTCCATTAGGAAACACAGTATAGTCCCATTGAGTTACTACACATATCTAGCCAGCTAGTTTACTCCATTAGGAAACACAGTATAGTCCCATTGAGTTACTACACATATCTAGCTGGCTAGTTTACTCCATTAGGAAACACAGTATAGTCCCATTGAGTTACTACACATATCTAGCCAGCTAGTTTACTCCATTAGGAAACACAGTATAGTCCCATTGAGTTACTACACATATCTAGCCAGCTAGTTTACTCCATTAGGAAACACAGTATAGTCCCATTGAGTTACTACACATATCTAGCCAGCTAGTTTACTCCATTAGGAAACACAGTATAGTCCCATTGAGTTACTACACATATCTAGCTGGCTAGTTTACTCCATTAGGAAACACAGTATAGTCCCATTGAGTTACTACACATATCTAGCCAGCTAGTTTACTCCATTAGGAAACACAGTATAGTCCCATTGAGTTACTACACATATCTAGCCAGCTAGTTTACTCCATTAGGAAACACAGTATAGTCCCATTGAGTTACTACACATATCTAGCCAGCTAGTTTACTCCATTAGGAAACACAGTATAGTCCCATTGAGTTACTACACATATCTAGCTAGCTAGTTTACTCCATTAGGAAACACAGTATAATCTGGAGTTTTTTATGGATGAGGTGGTTTGTTTACCATTCGCTCAGCTCACCGCACACCAGGGTTGGGATCAACTCCATTTCAATTCAGGAAGTCAACTGAAATTTAAATTCCAAATTGTTCCGATCGTTCTGCCCCCTGAACGAGGCAGTTTAACCCACTGTTCCTAAGGCCGTCATTGATAATAAATATTTGTTCTTAACTGACTCGCCTGGTTAAAATTTAAACAAATGAAAATCTGCACTAAGGAAAGGAAGGGAAGAACAACCATCTAGATTAAAAGGTCTATGTCATCTAGATTAGTTAATTGGTTAAAAATGTATCTCTTGGCATTTCCTATCAGGTGAATCACAGCGTTCTAAATTATCTATAATCCCGTGTGGCTGAGGGAGACAAAGATACTGTCTGATGAGTTGATTGAGTTGATTTACAGCCTTCAGTGCAGAGTAGCTAAATGCTGGTACAATGTTTTCCATAAAGGGAAGAGGGAAACGCTGTGAAAACTACTTCATGTCAATAATATCAGCGCTAATGAGATGTATTTTTTCCACACTTTGTTACGTTATTTCTGATTTTACTTCAGAAAACTATACACAATACACCAGAATGACAAAGTAAAAAACAGGATTTTAAAATGTATTTTAGCAAATGTTTTAAACATTAAAAACAGAAATACCTTATTTACATTTACAGTATTCAGACAGTTTGCTTTGAGACTCTAAATTGAGCTCAGGTGCATCCTGTTTCCATTGATCATCCTTGAGATGTTTCTACAACTTGATTGGAGTCCACCTGTAGTAAAATCAAATGATTGGACAGGATTTGGAAAGGCTCACACCTGTCTATATAAGGTCCCACAGTTGACAGTGCATGTCAGAGCAAAAACCAAGCCATGAGGTCAAAGGAATTGTTCGTAGAGCTCTGAGACAGGATTTTGTCGAGTCACAGATCTCGGGAATGATACCAAAAAAATGTCTGCAGCATTGAAGGTCCCCAAGAAGACAGTGGCCTCCATCATTATTAAATGGAAGAAGTTCAGAACCACCAAGACTCCTCCTAGAGCTGGCCGCACGGCCAAACTGACCAATCAGGGAAGAGGGCCTTGGTCAGGGAGGTGACCAAGAACCCGATGGTCACTGACAGAGCTCCAGAGTTCCACTGTGGAGATGGGAGAAACTTCCAGAAGGACAACCATCTCTGTAGCACTCCACCAATCAGGCCTTTATGGTAGAGTGGCCAGACGGAAGCCCACTTGGTGTTTGCCAAAAGGCTCCTAAAGACTCTCAGACCACGTGGAACCAGATCCTCTGGTCTGATGAAACCAAGATTGAAATCTTTGGCCTGAATGCCAAGTGTCACGTCTGGAGGAAACCTGGCACTATCCCTACGGTGAAGTATAGTGGTGGCAGCATCATGTTGTGGGGATGTTTTTCAGCGGAAGGAACTGGGAGACTAGTTAGGATCGAGGCAAATATGAAAGTACAGAGATCCTTGATGAAAACCTGCTCCAGAGCACTCTGGGGCGAAGGTTAACCTTCCAACAGGACAACAACCGTAAGCACACAGCCAAGACAATGCAGGAGTGGCTTCGGGACAAGTCTCTGAATGTCCTGAGTGGCCCAGCCAGAGCCCGGACTTGAACCCAATCGAATATCTCTTTTAGAACCTGAAAAGAGCTGTGCGGCAACGCTCCCCATCCAACCTGACAGAGCGTGAGAGGATCTGCAGAGAAGAATGGGAGAAACTCCCCAAATACGGGTGTGCCACTTTTGTAGCGTCAAACCCAAGATGACTCAAGGCTGTAATCACTGCCAAAAGGTGCGTCAACAAAGTACTTAGTAAAGGTTCTGAATACTTATGTAAATGTGATATCAGATTTTTATTTGTAATAAATTTGCCAAAATTTCTAAAAACCAGTTTTTTGCTTTATCATTACCGACTATAATGTGTAGATGAGGGAACATTTTAGAAAAAGGCTGTAACGTAACAAAATTTAGAAAAAGTCAAGGGGTCTGAATACTTTCCGAAAATATGAAGCATGGTGACTGATTTGGGATCAAAAAAATCAAATTTTGACAATCTTGTGCAACGTCTGGGATTGTCACATTTGAAAAACATGAAGAAAAGATAACTAACATTCTTGCTCGTCTCAAGTGTCTCTGTCCTAAGACCCTATGCATGACTGTCTCTAAAAATCAGTTTCTGTCCTAAGACCCTATGCATGACAGTCTCTAAAAATCAGTTTCCCATTGCTTCTGTCCTAAGACATATCTCAGTTCCCATGGTTTCTGTCCTAAGACCCTATGCATGACAGTCTCTAAAAATCAGTTTCTGTCCTAAGACCCTATGCATGACAGTCTCTAAAAATCAGTTTCTGTCCTAAGACCCTATGCATGACAGTCTCTAAAAGTCAGCTTCTGTCCTAAGACCCTATGCATGACAGTCTCTAAAAATCAGCTTCTGTCCTAAGACCCTATGCATGACAGTCTCTAAAAATCAGTTTCCCATTGCTTCTGTCCTAAGACATATCTCAGTTCCCATTGCTTCTGTCCTAAGACATATCTCAGTTCCCATGGTTTCTGTCCTAAGACATATCTCAGTTCCCATGGTTTCTGTCCTAAGACATATCTCAGTTCCCATTGCTTCTGTCCTAAGACATATCTCAGTTCCCATGGTTTCTGTCCTAAGACATATCTCAGTTCCCATGGTTTCTGTCCTAAGACATATCTCAGTTCCCATTGCTTCTGTCCTAAGACATATCTCAGTTCCCATGGTTTCTGTCCTAAGACATATCTCAGTTCCCATTGCTTCTGTCCTAAGACATATCTCAGTTCCCATTGCTTCTGTCCTAAGACATATCTCAGTTCCCATGGTTTCTGTCCTAAGACATATCTCAGTTCCTATGGTTTCTGTCCTAAGACATATCTCAGTTCCCATGGTTTCTGTCCTGAGGGCTGGGCGGTATAACATATATACCAGCAGGAACCGGTTTGTGTTTTTTACTTTACATTCTCTAACGGTATTTCAATGGTTGTTTTGTTAAATGTGATATGCAACTCCGGCGTGTTTAGTGTCTGTTTTGGTGAGTCATTTTTCTCATCCTGTTGTATGCTGCTTCCCACACAAAGCCCCGCCCCCCCCCCCCACCCTGTCACTCAAGGAGAGAGCAGTTGCTAGACCACAGAGTTACTTTCCTGCAGTTCAGATGCAGAAAGATGTCGGTGACAACGATGCTGCTTTTCTACAAGCACTATTAGTTTGTGTATATTACTGTCTGCTAGTTTGTCTTTTATTAGCATGTTGTGGCTAAGATAAATCTTGTTAGCCGCTAATGCTAATCGCTACTTGCTTGCTAAATGTAATTAAGTCTGAACAAACTTAGCTGGCTAATACAGTCTGGTACCAGTGCAGGTGTAGGCCTAGCAAAGCATGTTGTTTGTGCAACGGTATCTTCCAAATCAGATAGGAATAGGTCAATCATGAATATGTTCGCTAGCTAGCTACATGAGGTAAGACAACATGACCTGTAACATCTAATTAGGGTGCCCTGGAAACACTGACCAACACTTTGGTTCCTAGCCTGTCAATAATTCATCCCTGTCACGTCAAACAATGTATTCAAGGTGCTGCCAACTATATAATTAGATTAATCATTCTAATCATCACTGAACAAAAATACAAATGCAACATGCAACAATTTCAATGATTTTACTGAGTTATAATTCATATAAAGAAATCAGTCAACTGAAATAAATTCATGAGACCCTAATCTATGGATTTCACATGACTGAGAATACAGATATGCATCTGTGGCCCACAGATACCTTTAAAAAAAAGGTAGGGGCGTGGATCAGAAAACCAGTCAGTATCTGGTGTGACCACCATCTGCCTCATGCAGCGAGACACACATCTCCTTCACATAGAGTTGATCAGGCTGTTGATTGTTGGAATGTTGTCCCACCTCCTCTTCAATGGCTGTTTCTGGATATTGTAGGGAACTGGAACATGCTGTTGTACACGTCGATCCAGAGCATCCCAAACATGCTCAATGGGTGACATGTCTGGTGAGTATTCAAGAACTGGGACATTTTCAACTTCCAGGATTTGTGTACAGATCCTTGCGACATGGGGCTGTGCATTACATGCTGAAACATGAGGTGATGGTGGCGGATGAATGGCACGACAATGGGCCTCAGGGTCTTGTCACAGTATTCTCTGTGCATTCAAATTGCCATCGTTAAAATGTAATTGTGCTGGCTTGTAATTGTGTAAATAGCTTATGCCTGCCTGCCTGCCTGCCTGCCTGCCCATACCATAACTCCACCATGGGGCACTCTGTTATTATATATATATATATATATATATGTTCACATTCGTTGACATCAGCAAACCACCTCCCCACACTACGCCATACACCTGGTCTGTGGTTGCGAGGATGGTTGGACGTACTGCCAAATTCTCGAAAACTACGTTGGAGGCGGCTTATGGTAGAGAAATGAAAAAATAAATGATCTGGCTACAGCTCTAGTGGACTTTCCCATAATCAGCATGCCAGTTGCACGTTCCCTCAAAACTTGAGACATCCGTGGCACTATGTTGTGAGACAAAACTGTACATTTTAGAGTGGCCTTTTATTGTCCCCAGCACAAGGTGCACCTGTGTAATGATCATTCTGTTTAATCAGCATCTTGATATGCCACACCGGTCAGGTGAATGGATAATCTTGGCAAGAAGAAAATGCTCACGAACAGAGATATAAAGAAACTTTTGCACACACAATTTGAGAGAAATAAACGTTTAGTTTTTTGGAAAATTTCAAAACATCTTTTATTTCAGCTCATGAAACATGAGGACCAACACTTTACATGTTGCATTTATAATTCTCTTCAGTGTATTTCCATTAATTCAAACAGTTCACCAATTAACTAGGCCTAGATTTGTTTTTGCCCGTATCACACATTGTGGCAGGAAATTAGAACAAATGTGCAGGAAATGCAGAAATGTATGAAAAATGATGAACATCGTTGGATAGTATAAAACGTCATTATGACACGTTCAGAATGGTGAAAAACTGTAACTGATTTCAACGGGTCTGTGTTTCTACCTTGGGGTAATGACCTACTCAAAGCATATTTACAACTTTTTTTATTATTAAAAAAACAAACATTAAATTCGGTCAAATATAGTCCATCTGAAAAATATTGTGATATGATATAACGCACAGCCCTACCTGAGGGAGAACTTAGTTCCCATTGCTTCTGTCCTGAGAGAGAACTTAGTTCCCATTGCTACCTAGGATAGGATAAGTAATCCTTCTCACCCCCCCCCCCCTTTAAGATTTAGATGCACTATTGTAAAGTGACTATTCTACTGGATGTCATAAGGTGAATGCACCAATTTGTAAGTCGCTCTGGATAAGAGCGTCTGCTAAATGACTTAAATGTAAATGTAATTGCTTCTGTCCTGAGAGAGAACTTAGTTCCCTGACACACTCTTGAACTCTGTCCAAATCTCTCTGACATTCAAATATGTTTAAGGCAGAGGCCACTAACAGTGTGTTTAGGCATCTCATGTTATTTCCTAAATCCACAACTAAATTCAGTTCATGTGACTCAGAGTCAGGCAAAACAGCTTGGTGAAGAGAGAGAGAGAGACAGAGAGAGAGAGATAACTCTCTTAGGAGAGAAATTATAGCCCTTCAGGTTTGTGTGTATGTGATCGACCGACCGCTGTCCTATGTGTAAAGTTACAACATGAGACTTTACGACGGCTCGAGGACAACATGTCTGACTTCATGTCTTCAGTAGTCTCTGACTGGCACACAAGGCATGACAGTCTACCACGTATCCATCAGAGTGCTATAGGGACCAGAGTCGGTCTCGGCCTTGTCTCAGGATGGTAAGTTGGTGGTTGAAGATATCCCTCGAGTGGTGTAAATCTGATTTGATTTGAGTCAAGCATTTTCTGTTCTCCCCGATTATTCATTGCACCCATCTGCTGTCCCAGGTGTAAATCAGTCCCTGATTAGAGGGTCCAGATTTGAATTTGAGGGCTCCAGAAGGAATAGGCTGAACCTCCCTCCTACTCTTGACTGCTTAGGCTAATAGTCAAGTTTCTCTGTTGTACAAAGAGAGACAGAAAACATTTAACATTCCGCCTAAAACCACCTCCTGCACTATTCATGCTTGGGCTGGTTTTCTGAAAACCTAGAAAGACAAGTTCTAAAGTCAGAGCTTAAACCCAATGCATGCCTCGTGAAAACAGCACAGCAAGGGACAAAGCAACGAAAAACATAACCTACCTGTCTCGTCAGATACTCAGAGAGAGACAGAGAGACAGAGAGAAAAGGGGAACGGGATAGATAGAGAGAGAGAGAATTGATAGAAGAGAGGGTTGGTAGTTGACAGAAGAGGTGGTTGGTAGGTGACAGAAGAGGAGGTTGGTAGGTGACAGAAGAGGAGGCTGGTAGTTGACAGAAGGTTGGTAGTTGACAGAAGGTTGGTAGTTTAGAGGGTTGGAAGTTGACAGAACGTTGGTAGTTGCTAGAAGGTTAGTAGGTGACAGAAGGTTGGTAGTTGGCAGAAGGTTGGTAGTTGACAGAAGGTTGGTAGTTGACAGAAGGTTGGTAGTTGACAGAAGGTTGGTAGTTGACAGGAGAGGAGGTTGGTAGTTGACAGAATAGGAGGTTGGTAGTTGACAGAAGGATGGTAGGTGACAGAACGTTGGTAGTTGCTAGAAGGTTAGTAGGTGACAGAAGGTTGGTAGTTGACAGAAGGTTGGTAGTTGACAGAAGGTTGGTAGTTGACAGAAGGCTGGTAGTTGACAGAAGGTTGTTAGTTGACAGAAGGTTGGTAGTTGACAGTAAAGGAGGTTGGTAGTTGACAGAAGGCTGGTAGTTGACAAAAGGTTGGTAGTTGACAGAATAAGAGGTTGGTAGTTGACAGAGGGTTGGTAGTTGACAGAAGGCTGGTAGTTGATAGAAGGCTGGTAGTTGACAGAAGGCTGGTAGTTGACAGAAGGTTGGTAGTTGACAGAAGGTTGGTAGTTGATAGAAGGCTGGTAGTTGACAGAAGGTTGGTAGTTGACAGAAGAGGAGGTTGGTAGTTGACAGAAGGTTGGTAGTTGACAGAAGAGGAGGTTGGTAGTTGACAGAAGGTTGGTAGTTGACAGAAGGCTGGTAGATGACAGAAGATTGTTAGTTGACAGAAGGTTGGTAGTTGACAGTAAAGGAGGTTGGTAGTTGACAGAAGGCTGGTAGTTGACAAAAGGTTGGTAGTTGACAGAATAAGAGGTTGGTAGTTGACAGAGGGTTGGTAGTTGACAGAAGGCTGGTAGTTGATAGAAGGCTGGTAGTTGACAGAAGGCTGGTAGTTGACAGAAGGTTGGTAGTCGACAGAAGGTTGGTAGTCGACAGAAGGCTGGTAGTTGACAGAAGGCTGGTAGTTGACAGAAGAGGAGGTTGGTAGTTGACAGAAGGTTGGTAGTTGACAGAAGAGGAGGTTGGTAGTTGACAGAAGGTTGGTAGTTGACAGAAGGCTGGTAGTTGACAGAAGGTTGGTAGTTGACAGAATAAGAGGTTGGTAGTTGACAGAAGGAGGTTGGTAGTTGACAGAAGGTTGGTAGTTGACATAAGGTTGGTAGTTGACAGAAGGTTGGTAGTTGACAGAAGGTTGGTAGTTGACAGAAGGTTGGTAGTTTAGAGGTTGGTAGTTGATAGAAGGTTGGTAGTTGACAGAAGGTTGGTAGTTGACAGAAGGTTGGTAGTTGACAGATGGCTGGTAGTTTACAGAAGGTTGGTAGTTGATAGAAGTTTGGTAGTTGACAGAAGGTTGGTAGTTTAGAAGGTTGGTAGTTGATAGAAGGTTGGTAGTTGACAGAATGTTGGTAGTTTAGAGGGTTGGTAGTTGATAGAAGGTTGGTAGTTGACAGAAGGTTGGTAGTTTAGAGGTTGGTAGTTGATAGAAGGTTGGTAGTTGACAGAAGGTTGGTTGTTGACAGAAGGTGGGTAGTTGACAGAAGGTTGGTAGTTGACAGGAGGTTGGTAGTTGACAGAAGGTTGGTAGTTGATAGAAGGTTGGTAGTTGACAGAGGGATGGTAGTTAACAGATGGTTGGTAGTTGACAGAAGGTTGGTAGTTGACAGAATGTTGGTAGTTGATAGAAGGTTGGTAGTTGATAGAAGGTTGGTAGTTGACAGAAGGTTGGTAGTTGATAGAAGGTTGGTAGTTGAGAGACGGTTGGTAGTTGATAGAAGGTTGGTAGTTGAGAGACGGTTGGTAGTTGACAGAAGGTTGGTAGTTGACAGAAGGTTGGTAGTTGACAGAAGGTTGGTAGTTTAGAGGGTTGGTAGTTGATAGAAGGTTGGTAGTTTAGAGGGTTGGTAGTTGACAGAAGGTTGGTAGTTTAGAGGGTTGGTAGTTGATAGAAGGTTGGTAGTTGACAGAAGGCTGGTAGTGGACAGAAGAGGAGGTTGGTAGTTGACAGAAGGTTGGTAGTTGACAGAAGGTTGGTAGTTGACAGAAGAAGAGGTTGGTAGTTGACAGAAGGTTGGTAGTTGACAGAAGGTTGGTAGTTGACAGAAGGTTGGTAGTTGACAGAAGAAGTTGGTAGTTGACAGAAGGTTGGTAGTTGACAGAAGGTTGGTAGTTGACAGAAGGTTGGTAGTTGATAGAAGGCTGGTAGTTGACAGAAGGCTGGTAGTTGACAGAAGGTTGGTAGTTGACAGAAGGCTGGTAGTTGACAGGAGAAGAGGTTGGTAGTTGACCAAATAGGAGGTTGGTAGTTGACAGAAGGCTGGTAGTTGACAGAAGGTCGGTAGTTGACAGAGGGATGGTAGTTAACGGATGGCTGGTAGTTGACAGAAGGTTGGTAGTTGACAGAAGGTTGGTAGTTGACAGAAGGTGGGTAGTTGACAGAAGGTTGGTAGTTTAGAGGGTTGGTAGTTGACAGAAGGTTGGTAGTTTAGAGGGTTGGTAGTTGATAGAAGGTTGGTAGTTGACAGAAGGCTGGTAGTTGACAGAAGGTTGGTAGTTGACAGAAGGATGGCAGTTGACAGAAGGTTGGTAGTTGACAGAAGGTTGGAAGTTGACAGAGGGATGGTAGTTAACAGATGGTTGGTAGTTGACAGAAGGTTGGTAGTTGACAGTCTCCCCTCTCTCTTCTATATTAGTACCTTCCTTCCCCTCAGTCTCCTCTCTCTCTTCTATATTAGTACCTTCCTTCCAGTCAGTCTCCCCTCTCTCTTCTATATTAGTACCTTCCTTCCCGTCAGTCTCCCCTCTCTCTTCTATATTAGTACCTTCCTTCCAGCCGGTCTCCCCTCTCTCTTCTATATTAGTACCTTCCTTCCCATCAGTCTCCCCTCTCTCTCTTCTATATTAGTACCTTTCTTCCCGTCAGTCTCCCTCTCTCTTCTATATTAGTACCTTCCTTCCAGTCAGTCTCCCCTCTCTCTTCTATATTAGTACCTTCCTTCCCCTCAGTCTCCCCCTCTTTCTATATTAGTACCTTCCTTCCCGTCAGTCTCCCTCTCTCTTCTATATTAGTACCTTCCTTCCCTCAGTCTCCCCTCTCTCTTCTATATTAGTACCTTCCTTCCCCTCAGTCTCCCCTCTCTCTTCTATATTAGTACCTTCCTTCCCATCAGTCTCCTCTCTCTCTTCTATATTAGTACCTTTCTTCCCGTCAGTCTCCCCTCTCTCTTCTATATTAGTACCTTCCTTCCAGTCAGTCTCCCCTCTCTCTTCTATATTAGTACCTTCCTTCCCTCAGTCTCCCCCTCTCTTCTATATTAGTACCTTCCTTCCCGTCAGTCTCCCCTCTCTCTTCTATATTAGTACCTTCCTTCCCTCAGTCTCCCCTCTCTCTTCTATATTAGTACCTTCCTTCCCCTCAGTCTCCCCTCTCTCTTCTATATTAGTACCTTCCTTCCCTCAGTCTCTCTCTCTCTTCTATATTAGTACCTTCCTTCCAGTCAGTCTCCCTCTCTCTTCCATATTAGTACCTTCCTTCCAGTCAGTCTCCCCTCTCTCTTCTATATTAGTACCTTCCTTCCAGTCAGTCTCCCTCTCTCTTCTATATTAGTACCTTCCTTCCAGTCAGTCTCCCCTCTCTCTTCTATATTAGTACCTTCCTTCCCGTCAGTCTCCCCCTCTCTTCTATATTAGTACCTTCCTTCCAATCAGTCTCACCTCTCTCTTCTATATTAGTACCTTCCTTCCCGTCAGTCTCCCCCTCTCTTCTATATTAGTACCTTCCTTCCAATCAGTCTCACCTCTCTCTTCTATATTCGTACCTTCCTTCCAGTCAGTCTCCCCTCTCTCTTCTATATTAGTACCTTCCTTCCCGAGTACCTTCCTTCCAATCAGTCTCACCTCTCTGTTCTATATTAGTACCTTCCTTCCAGTCAGTCTCCTCTCTCTTCTATATTAGTACCTTCCTTCCCCTCAGTCTCCCCCTCTCTTCTATATTAGTACCTTCCTTCCCGGTCTCCCCTCTCTTCTATATTAGTACCTTCCTTCCCTCAGTCTCCCCTCTCTTCTATATTAGTACCTTCCTTCCCCTCAGTCTCCCCTCTCTCTTCTATATTAGTACCTTCCTTCCCCTCAGTCTCCTCTCTCTCTTCTATATTAGTACCTTCCTTCCAGTCAGTCTCCCCTCTCTCTTCCATATTAGTACCTTCCTTCCAGTCAGTCTCCCCTCTCTCTTCTATATTAGTACCTTCCTTCCAGTCAGTCTCCCCTCTTCTTCTATATTAGTACCTTCCTTCCAGTCAGTCTCCCCTCTCTCTTCTATATTAGTACCTTCCTTCCAGTCAGTCTCCCTCTCTCTTCTATATTAGTACCTTCCTTCCCGGTAGTCTCCCTCTCTCTTCTATATTAGTACCTTCCTTCCAGCCAGTCTCCCTCTCTCTTCTATATTAGTACCTTCCTTCCCATCAGTCTCCCCTCTCTCTCTTCTATATTAGTACCTTCCTTCCCGTCAGTCTCCCCTCTCTCTTCTATTTTAGTACCTTCCTTCCAGTCAGTCTCCCCTCTTCTATATTAGTACCTTCCTTCCCCTCAGTCTCCCCTCTCTTCTATATTAGTACCTTCCTTCCCGTCAGTCTCCCCTCTCTCTTCTATATTAGTACCTTCCTTCCCTCAGTCTCCCCTCTCTCTTCTATATTAGTACCTTCCTTCCCTCAGTCTCCCTCTCTCTTCTATATTAGTACCTTCCGTCCCATCAGTCTCCTCTCTCTTCTATATTAGTACCTTCCTTCCAGTCAGTCTCCCCTCTCTCTTCCATATTAGTACCTTCCTTCCAGTCAGTCTCCCTCTCTCTTCTATATTAGTACCTTCCTTCCAGTCAGTCTCCTCTCTCTTCTATATTAGTACCTTCCTTCCAGTCAGTCTCCCCTCTCTCTTCTATATTAGTACCTTCCTTCCCGTCAGTCTCCCCCTCTCTTCTATATTAGTACCTTCCTTCCAATCAGTCTCACCTCTCTCTTCTATATTAGTACCTTCCTTCCCGTCAGTCTCCCCCTCTCTTCTATATTAGTACCTTCCTTCCAATCAGTCTCACCTCTCTCTTCTATATTCGTACCTTCCTTCCAGTCAGTCTCCCCTCTCTCTTCTATATTAGTACCTTCCTTCCCGTCAGTCTCCCCCTCTCTTCTATATTAGTACCTTCCTTCCAATCAGTCTCACCTCTCTCTTCTATATTAGTACCTTCCTTCCAGTCAGTCTCCCCTCTCTCTTCTATATTAGTACCTTCCTTCCCCTCAGTCTCCCCCTCTTCTATATTAGTACCTTCCTTCCCGTCAGTCTCCCCTCTCTCTTCTATATTAGTACCTTCCTTCCCTCAGTCTCCCTCTCTCTTCTATATTAGTACCTTCCTTCCCCTCAGTCTCCCCTCTCTTTCTATATTAGTACCTTCCTTCCCTCAGTCTCCTCTCTCTCTTCTATATTAGTACCTTCCTTCCAGTCAGTCTCCCCTCTCTCTTCTATATTAGTACCTTCCTTCCAGTCAGTCTCCCATCTCTCTTCTATATTAGTACCTTCCTTCCAGTCAGTCTCCCCTCTCTCTTCTATATTAGTACCTTCCTTCCAGTCAGTCTCCCCTCTCTCTTATATATTAGTACCTTCCTTCTAGTCAGTCTCCCCTCTCTCTTCTATATTAGTACCTTCCTTCCCGTCAGTCTCCCCCTCTCTTCTATATTAGTACCTTCCTTCCAATCAGTCTCACCTCTCTCTTCTATATTAGTACCTTCCTTCCCGTCAGTCTCCCCCTCTCTTCTATATTAGTACCTTCCTTCCAATCAGTCTCACCTCTCTCTTCTATATTCGTACCTTCCTTCCCGTCAGTCTCCCCTCTCTCTTCTATATTAGTACCTTCCTTCCCGTCAGTCTCCCCTCTCTCTTCTATATTAGTACCTTCCTTCCAGTCAGTCTCACCTCTCTCTTCTATATTAGTACCTTCCTTCCAGTCAGTCTCCCCTCTCTCTTCTATATTAGTACCTTCCTTCCCCTCAGTCTCCCCTCTCTCTTCTATATTAGTACCTTCCTTCCCATCAGTCTCCCCTCTCTCTTCTATATTAGTACCTTCCTTCCCATCAGTCTCCCCTCTCTCTTCTATATTAGAACCTTCCTTCCCCTCAGTCTCCCCTCTCTCTTCTATATTAGTACCTTCCTTCCCCTCAGTCTCCTCTCTCTCTTCTATATTAGTACCTTCCTTCCAGTCAGTCTCCTCTCTCTTCCATATTAGTACCTTCCTTCCAGTCAGTCTCCCCTCTCTCTTCTATATTAGTACCTTCCTTCCAGTCAGTCTCCCCTCTCTCTTCTATATTAGTACCTTCCTTCCAGTCAGTCTCCTCTCTCTTCTATATTAGTACCTTCCTTCCGTCAGTCTCCCCCTCTCTTCTATATTAGTACCTTCCTTCCAATCAGTCTCACCTCTCTCTCTTCTATATTAGTACCTTCCTTCCCGTCAGTCTCCCCCTCTCTTCTATATTAGTACCTTCCTTCCAATCAGTCTCACCTCTCTCTTCTATATTCGTACCTTCCTTCCAGTCAGTCTCCCCTCTCTCTTCTATATTAGTACCTTCCTTCCCGTCAGTCTCCCCCTCTCTTCTATATTAGTACCTTCCTTCCAATCAGTCTCACCTCTCTCTTCTATATTAGTACCTTCCTTCCAGACAGTCTCCCCTCTCTCTTCTATATTAGTACCTTCCTTCCCCTCAGTCTCCCCCTCTCTTCTATATTAGTACCTTCCTTCCCCGTCAGTCTCCCTCTCTCTTCTATATTAGTACCTTCCTTCCCTCAGTCTCCCTCTCTCTTCTATATTAGTACCTTCCTTCCCCTCAGTCTCCCCTCTCTCTTCTATATTAGTACCTTCCTTCCCCTCAGTCTCCTCTCTCTCTTCTATATTAGTACCTTCCTTCCAGTCAGTCTCCCCTCTCTCTTCTATATTAGTACCTTCCTTCCAGTCAGTCTCCTCTCTCTTCTATATTAGTACCTTCCTTCCAGTCAGTCTCCCCTCTCTCTTCTATATTAGTACCTTCCTTCCAGTCAGTCTCCCCTCTCTCTTCTATATTAGTACCTTCCTTCCAGTCAGTCTCCCCTCTCTCTTCTATATTAGTACCTTCCTTCCCGTCAGTCTCCCCTCTCTCTTCTATATTAGTACCTTCCTTCCAGTCAGTCTCCCCTCTCTCTTCTATATTAGTACCTTCCTTCCCATCAGTCTCCCCTCTCTCTTCTATATTAGTACCTTCCTTCCCGTCAGTCTCCCCTCTCTCTTCTATATTAGTACCTTCCTTCCAGTCAGTCTCCCCTCTCTCTTCTATATTAGTACCTTCCTTCCCCTCAGTCTCCCCTCTCTCTTCTATATTAGTACCTTCCTTCCCGTCAGTCTCCCCTCTCTCTTCTATATTAGTACCTTCCTTCCCTCAGTCTCCCCTCTCTCTTCTATATTAGTACCTTCCTTCCCCTCAGTCTCCCCTCTCTCTTCTATATTAGTACCTTCCTTCCCCTCAGTCTCCTCTCTCTCTTCTATATTAGTACCTTCCTTCCAGTCAGTCTCCCCTCTCTCTTCCATATTAGTACCTTCCTTCCAGTCAGTCTCCCTCTCTCTTCTATATTAGTACCTTCCTTCCAGTCAGTCTCCTCCCCTCTCTCTTCTATATTAGTACCTTCCTTCCAGTCAGTCTCCCCTCTCTCTTCTATATTAGTACCTTCCTTCCCGTCAGTCTCCCCCTCTCTTCTATATTAGTACCTTCCTTCCAATCAGTCTCACCTCTCTCTTCTATATTAGTACCTTCCTTCCCGTCAGCCTCCCCTCTCTTCTATATTAGTACCTTCCTTCCAATCAGTCTCACCTCTCTCTTCTATATTCGTACCTTCCTTCCAGTCAGTCTCCCTCTCTCTTCTATATTAGTACCTTCCTTCCCGTCAGTCTCCCCCTCTCTTCTATATTAGTACCTTCCTTCCAATCAGTCTCACCTCTCTCTTCTATATTAGTACCTTCCTTCCAGTCAGTCTCCCTCTCTCTTCTATATTAGTACCTTCCTTCCCCTCAGTCTCCCCCTCTCTTCTATATTAGTACCTTCCTTCCGTCAGTCTCCCCTCTCTCTTCTATATTAGTACCTTCCTTCCCTCAGTCTCCCCTCTCTCTTCTATATTAGTACCTTCCTTCCCCTCAGTCTCCCTCTCTCTTCTATATTAGTACCTTCCTTCCGCTCAGTCTCCTCTCTCTCTTCTATATTAGTACCTTCCTTCCAGTAAGTCTCCCCTCTCTCTTCCATATTAGTACCTTCCTTCCAGTCAGTCTCCCCTCTCTCTTCTATATTAGTACCTTCCTTCCAGTCAGTCTCCCCTCTCTCTTCTATATTAGTACCTTCCTTCCAGTCAGTCTCCCTCTCTCTTCTATATTAGTACCTTCCTTCCAGTCAGTCTCCCTCTCTCTTCTATATTAGTACCTTCCTTCCCGTCAGTCTCCCCCTCTCTTCTATATTAGTACCTTCCTTCCAATCAGTCTCACCTCTCTCTTCTATATTAGTACCTTCCTTCCCGTCAGTCTCCCCTCTCTTCTATATTAGTACCTTCCTTCCAATCAGTCTCACCTCTCTCTTCTATATTCGTACCTTCCTTCCAGTCAGTCTCCCCTCTCTCTTCTATATTAGTACCTTCCTTCCCGTCAGTCTCCCCCTCTCTTCTATATTAGTACCTTCCTTCCAATCAGTCTCACCTCTCTCTTCTATATTAGTACCTTCCTTCCAGTCAGTCTCCCCTCTCTCTTCTATATTAGTACCTTCCTTCCCCTCAGTCTCCCCCTCTCTTCTATATTAGTACCTTCCTTCCCGTCAGTCTCCCCTCTCTCTTCTATATTAGTACCTTCCTTCCCTCAGTCTCCCCTCTCTCTTCTATATTAGTACCTTCCTTCCCATCAGTCTCCCCTCTCTCTTCTATATTAGTACCTTCCTTCCCCTCAGTCTCCCCTCTCTCTTCTATATTAGTACCTTCCTTCCAGTCAGTCTCCCCTCTCTCTTCTATATTAGTACCTTCCTTCCAGTCAGTCTCCCCTCTCTCTTCTATATTAGTACCTTCCTTCCAGTCAGTCTCCCCTCTCTTTTCTATATTAGTACCTTCCTTCCAGTCAGTCTCCCCTCTCTCTTCTATATTAGTACCTTCCTTCCCGTCAGTCTCCCCTCTCTCTTCTATATTAGTACCTTCCTTCCACTCAGTCTCCCCTCTCTCTTCTATATTAGTACCTTCCTTCCAGTCAGTCTCCCCTCTCTTCTATATTAGTACCTTCCTTCCAATCAGTCTCACCTCTCTCTTCTATATTCGTACCTTCCTTCCAGTCAGTCTCCTCTCTTTCTATATTAGTACCTTCCTTCCCGTCAGTCTCCCCTCTCTCGTCTATATTAGTACCTTCCTTCCAGTCAGTCTCACCTCTCTCTTCTATATTAGTACCTTCCTTCCAGTCAGTCTCCCCTCTCTCTTCTATATTAGTACCTTCCTTCCCCTCAGTCTCCCCTCTCTCTTCTATATTAGTACCTTCCTTCCCATCAGTCTCCCCTCTCTCTTCTATATTAGTACCTTCCTTCCCATCAGTCTCCCCTCTCTCTTCTATATTAGTACCTTCCTTCCCCTCAGTCTCCCCTCTCTCTTCTATATTAGTACCTTCCTTCCCCTCAGTCTCCCCTCTCTCTTCTATATTAGTACCTTCCTTCCAGTCAGTCTCCCCTCTCTCTTCTATATTAGTACCTTCCTTCCAGTCAGTCTCCCCTCTCTCTTCTATATTAGTACCTTCCTTCCAGTCAGTCTCCCCTCTCTCTTCTATATTAGTACCTTCCTTCCAGTCAGTCTCCCCTCTCTCTTCTATATTAGTACCTTCCTTCCAGTCAGTCTCCCTCTCTCTTCTATATTAGTACCTTCCTTCCCGTCAGTCTCCCCTCTCTCTTCTATATTAGTACCTTCCTTCCAGTCAGTCTCCCCTCTCTCTTCTATATTAGTACCTTCCTTCCCCTCAGTCTCCCCTCTCTCTTCTATATTAGTACCTTCCTTCCCGTCAGTCTCCCCTCTCTCTTCTATATTAGTACATTCCTTCCAGTCAGTCTCCCCTCTCTCTCTTCTATATTAGTACCTTCCTTCCCCTCAGTCTCCCCTCTCTCTTCTATATTAGTACCTTCCTTCCAGTCAGTCTCCCCTCTCTCTTCTATATTAGTACCTTCCTTCCCATCAGTCTCCCCTCTCTCTTCTATATTAGTACCTTCCTTCCCCTCAGTCTCCCCTCTCTCTTCTATATTAGTACCTTCCTTCCCCTCAGTCTCCTCTCTCTCTCTATATTAGTCCTTCCTTCCAGTCAGTCTCCCCTCTTCTTCCATATTAGTACCTTCCTTCCAGTCAGTCTCCCCTCTCTCTTCTTCTATATTAGTACCTTCCTTCCAGTCAGTCTCCCCTCTCTTTCTATATTAGTACCTTCCTTCCAGTCAGTCTCCCCTCTCTCTTCTATATTAGTACCTTCCTTCCCGTCAGTCTCCCCCTCTCTTCTATATTAGTACCTTCCTTCCAATCAGTCTCACCTCTCTCTTCTATATTAGTACCTTCCTTCCCGTCAGTCTCCCCTCTCTTCTATATTAGTACCTTCCTTCCAATCAGTCTCACCTCTCTCTTCTATATTCGTACCTTCCTTCCAGTCAGTCTCCCCTCTCTCTTCTATATTAGTACCTTCCTTCCCGTCAGTCTCCCCTCTCTCTTCTATATTAGTACCTTCCTTCCAATCAGTCTCACCTCTCTCTTCTATATTAGTACCTTCCTTCCAGTCAGTCTCCTCTCTTCTATATTAGTACCTTCCTTCCCTCAGTCTCCCCTCTCTTTCTATATTAGTACCTTCCTTCCCCTCAGTCTCCCCTCTCTTTCTATATTAGTACCTTCCTTCCCCTCAGTCTCCTCTCTCTCTTCTATATTAGTACCTTCCTTCCAGTCAGTCTCCCCTCTCTCTTCCATATTAGTACCTTCCTTCCAGTCAGTCTCCCTCTCTCTTCTATATTAGTACCTTCCTTCCAGTCAGTCTCCCTCTCTCTTCTATATTAGTACCTTCCTTCCAGTCAGTCTCCCCTCTCTCTTCTATATTAGTACCTTCCTTCCAGTCAGTCTCCTCTCTCTTCTATATTAGTACCTTCCTTCCAATCAGTCTCACCTCTCTCTTCTATATTAGTACCTTCCTTCCAGTCAGTCTCCCCTCTCTCTTCTATATTAGTACCTTCCTTCCCGTCAGTCTCCCCCTCTCTTCTATATTAGTACCTTCCTTCCAATCAGTCTCACCTCTCTCTTCTATATTAGTACCTTCCTTCCAGTCAGTCTCCCCTCTCTCTTCTATATTAGTACCTTCCTTCCCGTCAGTCTCCCCCTCTCTTCTATATTAGTACCTTCCTTCCAATCAGTCTCCCCTCTCTCTTCTATATTAGTACCTTCCTTCCCGTCAGTCTCCCTCTCTCTTCTATATTAGTACCTTCCTTCCAATCAGTCTCACCTCTCTCTTCTATATTAGTACCTTCCTTCCAGTCAGTCTCCCCTCTCTTCTATATTAGTACCTTCCTTCCCGTCAGTCTCCCTCTCTCTTCTATATTAGTACCTTCCTTCCAATCAGTCTCACCTCTCTCTTCTATATTAGTACCTTCCTTCCAGTCAGTCTCCCCTCTCTTCTATATTAGTACCTTCCTTCCAGTCAGTCCTTCCCTCTCTCTCTATATTAGTACCTTCCTTCCAGTCAGTCTCCCCTCTCTCTTCTATATTAGTACCTTCCTTCCCCTCAGTCTCCCCTCTCTCTTCTATATTAGTACCTTCCTTCCCCTCAGTCTCCCCTCTCTTCTATATTAGTACCTTCCTTCCCTCAGTCTCCCTCTCTCTCCTATATTAGTACCTTCCTTCCAGTCAGTCTCCCCTCTTCTATATTAGTACCTTCCTTCCAGTCAGTCTCCCTCTCTCTTCTATATTAGTACCTTCCTTCCAGTCAGTCTCCCCTCTCTCTTCTATATTAGTACCTTCCTTCCAGTTCTCCCCTCTCTCTTCTATATTAGTACCTTCCTTCCAGTCAGTCTCCCCTCTCTCTTCTATATTAGTACCTTCCTTCCAGTCAGTCTCCCCTCTCTCTTCTATATTAGTACCTTCCTTCCCATCAGTCTCCCCTCTCTTCTATATTAGTACCTTCCTTCCAATCAGTCTCCCTCTCTCTTCTATATTAGTACCTTCCTTCCAGTCAGTCTCCCTCTCTCTTCTATATTAGTACCTTCCTTCCAGTCAGTCTCCCCTCTCTCTTCTATATTAGTACCTTCCTTCCAGTCAGTCTCCCCTCTCTTCTATATTAGTACCTTCCTTCCAGTCAGTCTCCCTCTCTTTCTATGTTAGTTTCCTTGGGTCAGTCTCCCCTCTCTCTTCTATATTAGTACCTTCCTTCCCATCAGTCTCCCCTCTCTCTTCTATATTAGTACCTTCCTTCCAGTCAGTCTCCCCTCTCTCTTCTATATTAGTACCTTCCTTCCAGTCAGTCTCCCTCTCTCTTCTATATTAGTATTCCTTAGTACCTTCCTTCCCATCAGTCTCCCCTCTCTCTTCTATATTAGTACCTTCCTTCCAGTCAGTCTCCTCACCTCTCTTCCTTCCAGTCCTCACCTCTCTTCTTATTAGTACCTTCCTTCCAGTCAGTCTCCCCTTTCTTCTATATTAGTACCTTCCTTCCCTCAGTCTCCCCTCTCTCTTCTATATTAGTACCTTCCTTCCAGTCAGTCTTTCCCCCTCTCTCTTCTATATTAGTACCTTCCTTCCAGTCAGTCTCCCCTCTCTCTTCTATATTAGTACCTTCCTTCCCATCAGTCTCCCCTCTCTTTTCTATAGTAGTACCTTCCTTCCCATCAGTCTCCTCTCTTCCCTCTCATCTCTTTCCTCACCTCTCTTCCTTCCCTCTCTTCTTTCTCCTCTCTTCTTTCTCCTCTCTTCCTTCCCTCTCTTCAGACCTGATGAATTCCAAGGGCTTGCTGAAGCAGAGAAATGTGGAATGTGCCACTCTGACCCCAGATAGAGGGAGAACAGTGATTAAGGGTTTTGTCCAAACACTTGTACCAGACTGTACCATTACTAGGGGCCAGAGAGAGGTGGTCGGGTCCAACTTCAACCTCTGATAAGGATTTGTATGTATGAGGTTGATTTAGTAGACCCTGTGAGGTTTGTAACATATTACAGGGAGAAGTCCTGCTTGTCTATTTATCTAAAATAGTTTGTTATCCTGTGTTACAGCATTGACTGGATCTGACATAAATGGAACCCTAAACCCGAGATAGTGCACTACTTTTCCGGCCCCTAGTCAAATGTAGTGCACTATACAGGGTGCCATTTGGGACGCATGTCTTGTTAGGTGTATTGGTCCAATAGAGTGAGTGGGGCGGCAGGGTAGCCTAGTGGTTAGAGTGTTGGACTAGTAAACGGAAGGTTGCAAGTTCAAACCCCCGAGCCGACAAGGTACAAATCTGTCCCTGAACAGGCAGTTAACCCACTGTTCCTAGGCCGTTATTGAAAATAAGAATTTGTTATTAACCGACTTGCCTGGTTAAATAAATTTAAAATTAAAATAAATAAAAAATCCCTGGTTCGTTGATATGACAGTGTGATAGGCTTTGGCCTGTAGTAAAACAGTCTGTTTCTGAAATGCTTCTCAAATATTTTTTATTTAAGAACAAATTCTTATTTGCAATGACGGGGAACAGTGGGGTTAGCTGCCTTGTTCAGGGGCAGAACTACAGATTTTTTTTACCTTGTAAACTCAGGGATTTGACCCAGAAACCTTTGGGTTACTAGTCCAACGCTCTAACCACTAGGCTACCTGCTCTCCCAATTAGTGCCCTATATAGGGAATAGGGTGCCATTTGAGATGGACACAAAGTAACCACAGATTAATAGACTGGCAGGCTAATCCCATTGACAACAAGACACAACTGGTCTGGCAGGCTAATCCCATTGACAACGAGGTCACGACTGGTCTGGCAGGCTAATCCCATTGACAAAGAGATCACGACTGGTCTGGCAGGCTAATCCCATTGACAAAGAGGTCACAGCTGGTCTGGCAGGCTAATCCCATTGACAAAGAGGTCACGACTGGTCTGGCAGGCTAATCCCATTGACAAAGAGGTCACGACTGGTCTGGCAGGCTAATCCCATTGACAAAGAGGTCACAGCTGGTCTGGCAGGCTAATCCCATTGACAAAGAGGTCACGACTGGTCTGGCAGGCTAATCCCATTGACAAAGAGGTCACAGCTGGTCTGGCAGGCTAATCCCATTGACAAAGAGGTCACAGCTGGTCTGGCAGGCTAATCCACAGATCCTCCTCTACCTCGCACAGGAAAAGACCTGATATTTCAGTCTGTTTTGGCCTACCTGGTGACATCAGACCACTCTCAACAGTTTTGCCTCTTTTTTTAAAACCATTTTAATTGAACACAATCACAGTTAGGTACTTACCAACAATGTAGTTCAAGAAAGAGTTAAGAAAATATTTACTAAATAAACTGAAGTAAAAAAAAAAAAAAAGAATGAAAAAAATCTCAAAGTACCGGGGTACTGAGTCAATGTGAGGGGTACAGCTGGTACTGAGTCAATCCCATTGACAAAGGGTACAGCTGGTACTGAGTCAATGTGCGGGGTACAGGACTGAGTCAGTCTGTTTTGGTACCTGGTACTGAGTCAATGTTTTGCGGGGTACCGGTTTACTGAGTTAATGTGCGGGGGTACCGGAACTGAGTCAATGTGCGGGGGTACCGGTACTGAGTCAATGTGCGGGGGTACCGGTACTGAGTCAATGTGCGGGGGTACCGGTACTGAGTCAATGTGCGGGGGTACAGGTTAGTCGAGGTCATTTGTAAAGTAACTATGCATAGATAATAAACAGCGAGTATCAGCGGTATAAAAACTAAGGGGGGTCAATGTAAATAGTCTAGGTGGCCATTTTATTAATTGTTCAGCAGTCTTTGGGCTTGGGGGTAGAAGCTTTCAGGAGCCTTTTGGTCCTAGACTTGGCGCTCCGTTACAACTTTCCGTGCGGCAGCAGAGAGAACAGTTTATGACTAGGGTGACTGGAGTCTCTGGGCTTTCATCTGACAACGCCTGGTATAGAGGTCCTGGATGTCAGGAAGCTTGGCCACAGTGACGTACTGGGCCGTACGCACTACCCTCTGTAGTGCAGAGCAGTCCCTCTACTCAGTGCTTTGCTGAAGCACATTTGGCAGCGATTACAGCCTCGAGTCTTCTTGGGTATGACGCTACAAGCTTGGCCCACCTTTATTTGGGGAGTATCTCCCATTCATCTCTGCAGATCCCCTCAAGCTCTGTTAGGTTGGATGTTGAGCTTTTCTGCACAGCTATCTTCTTGTCTCTCCAGAGACGTTTGATCAGATTAAAGTCAAGGCTCTGGCTGCGCCACTCAAGGACATGCAGAGACTTGTCCCGAAGATACTCCTGTGGTGTCTTGGCAGTGTGTTTAGGGTCATTGTCCTGTTGGAAGGTGAACCTTCGCCCCAGTCTGAGGTCCTGAGAGCTCTGGAACAGGTTTTCATCAAGGATCTCTGTTCTTTGCTTCTGTTCATCTTTGTCTTGATCCTAACTAGTCTCCCATCTGCCACCACAATACTTCACCGTAGGGATGGTGCCAGGTTTCCTTCAGACGAGTTCAATCTTGGTTTCATCAGACCAGAGAATCTTGTTTCTCATGGTCTGAGACTCTTTAAGTGCCTTTTGGCAAACTCCAAGTGGGCTTTCATATGCCTTTTACAGAGGAGCGGCTTCCGTCTGGCCACTCTAATATAAAAGGCCTGATTGGTGGAGTGCTACAGAGATGGTTGTCCTTCTGGAAGTTTCTCCCATCTCCACAGTGGAACACTGGAGTTCTGTCAGAGTGACCACTGGGTTCTTGGTCACCTCCCTGACCAAGGCTCTTCTCCCCTGATTGGTCAGTTTGGCCCGGCGGCCAGCTCTACGAAGAGTCTAGGTGGTTCTAAACTTGTTCCATTTAAGAATGATGGAGGCCACTGTGCTCTTGGCGGACCTTCAATGATGCAGAAATGTTTTCCCCAGATTTGTGCCTCGACACAATCCTGTGTCGTAGCTCTACGGACAATACCTTCGACCTCATGGTTTTTTTTTTCTATGACATGGAATGTTGGTGACATGGTTGAAATATTTCAACCATGTCACCAACATTTCAACCATGTCACCAATATTTCAACCATGTCACCAACATTTCAACCATGTCACCAACATTTCAACCATGTCACTAATATTTCAACCATGTCACCAACATTTCAACCATGTCACCAACATTTCAACCATGTCACCAATATTTCAACCATGTCACCAACATTTCAACCATGTCACCAATATTTCAACCATGTAACCAACATTTCAACCATGTCACCAATATTTCAACCATGTAACCAACATTTCAACCATGTCACCAATATTTCAACCATGTCACCAATATTTCAACCATGTCACCAATATTTCAACCATGTCTGTAACATTTCAACCATGTCTGTAACATTTCAACCATGTCACCAACATTTCAACCATGTCACCAATATTTCAACCATGTCACCAACATTTCAACCATGTCACCAATATTTCAACCATGTAACCAACATTTCAACCATGTCACCAATATTTCAACCATGTAACCAACATTTCAACCATGTCACCAATATTTCAACCATGTCACCAATATTTCAACCATGTCACCAACATTTCAACCATGTCTGTAACATTTCAACCATGTCTGTAACATTTCAACCATGTCACCAATATTTCAACCATGTCACCAACATTTCAACCATGTCACCAATATTTCAACCATGTCACCAACATTTCAACCATGTCTGTAACATTTCAACCATTTCTCTAACATTTCAACCATGTCACCAACATTTCAACCATGTCACCAACATTTCAACCATGTCACCAATATTTCAACCATGTCTCTAACATTTCAACCATGTCACGAACATTTCAATCATGTCACCAACATTTCAACCATGTCACCAACATTTCAACCATGTCACCAACATTTCAACCATGTCACCAACATTTCAACCATGTCACCAACATTTCAACCATGTCTGTAACATTTCAACCATGTCACCAACATTTCAACCATGTCACCAACATTTCAACCATGTCACCAACATTTCAACCATGTCTGTAACATTTCAACCATGTCTGTAACATTTCAACCATGTCACCAATATTTCAACCATGTCACCAACATTTCAACCATGTCTGTAACATTTCAACCATGTCACCAATATTTCAACCATGTCACCAACATTTCAACCATGTCACCAATATTTCAACCATCTCACCAACATTTCAACCATGTCACCAACATTTCAACCATGTCACCAACATTTCAACCATGTCACCAACATTTCAACCATGTCACCAACATTTCAACCATCTCACCAACATTTCAACCATGTCTGTAACATTTCAACCATGTCACCAATATTTCAACCATGTCACCAACATTTCAACCATGTCACCAACATTTCAACCATGTCTGTAACATTTCAACCATGTCACCAATATTTCAACCATGTCACCAACATTTCAACCATGTCTGTAACATTTCAACCATGTCACCAATATTTCAACCATGTCACCAATATTTCAACCATGTCACCAACATTTCAACCATGTCACCAATATTTCAACCATGTCACCAACATTTCAACCATGTCACCAACATTTCAACCATGTCACCAACATTTCAACCATGTCACCAATATTTCAACCATGTCACCAACATTTCAACCATGTCACCAATATTTCAACCATGTCACCAACATTTCAACCATGTCACCAACATTTCAACCATGTCACTAACATTTCAACCATGTCACCAATATTTCAACCATGTCACCAACATTTCAACCATGTCACCAACATTTCAACCATGTCACCAACATTTCAACCATGTCTGTAACATTTCAACCATGTCACCAATATTTCAACCATGTCACCAATATTTCAACCATGTCACCAATATTTCAACCATGTCACCAACATTTCAACCATGTCACCAACATTTCAACCATGTC
Organism: Oncorhynchus keta; assembly: GCF_023373465.1. Lineage (NCBI taxonomy): Eukaryota > Metazoa > Chordata > Actinopteri > Salmoniformes > Salmonidae > Oncorhynchus > Oncorhynchus keta. The sequence goes on from NC_068423.1 coordinate 28,860,715, forward strand.
ACCAACATTTCAACCATGTCTGTAACATTTCAACCATGTCACCAATATTTCAACCATGTCACCAACATTTCAACCACGTCTGTAACATTTCAACCATGTCTGTAACATTTCAACCATGTCACCAACATTTCAACCATGTCACCAACATTTCAACCATGTCACCAATATTTCAACCATGTAACCAACATTTCAACCATGTCACCAATATTTCAACCATGTCACCAATATTTCAACCATGTCACCAATATTTCAACCATGTCTGTAACATTTCAACCATGTCACCAACATTTCAACCATGTCTGTAACATTTCAACCATGTCACCAACATTTCAACCATGTCTCTAACATTTCAACCATGTCACCAACATTTCAACCATGTCACCAACATTTCAACCATGTCACCAATATTTCAACCATGTCACCAACATTTCAACCATGTCACCAATATTTCAACCATGTCACCAATATTTCAACCATGTCACCAATATTTCAACCATGTCACCAACATTTCAACCATGTCTCTAACATTTCAACCATGTCTGTAACATTTCAACCATGTCTGTAACATTTCAACCATGTCTGTAACATTTCAACCATGTCACCAACATTTCAACCATGTCACCAACATTTCAACCATGTCTGTAACATTTCAACCATGTCTGTAACATTTCAACCATGTCACCAATATTTCAACCATGTCACCAACATTTCAACCATGTCACCAATATTTCAACCATGTCACCAACATTTCAACCATGTCACCAATATTTCAACCATGTCACCAACATTTCAACCATGTCTGTAACATTTCAACCATGTCTCTAACATTTCAACCATGTCACCAATATTTCAACCATGTCACCAATATTTCAACCATGTCACCAACATTTCAACCATGTCACCAATATTTCAACCATGTCACCAACATTTCAACCATGTCACCAACATTTCAACCATGTCTCTAACATTTCAACCATGTCACCAACATTTCAACCATGTCTGTAACATTTCAACCATGTCTGTAACATTTCAACCATGTCACCAATATTTCAACCATTTCACCAACATTTCAACCATGTCACCAATATTTCAACCATGTCACCAATATTTCAACCATGTCACCAACATTTCAACCATGTCACCAATATTTCAACCATGTCACCAACATTTCAACCATGTCACCAACATTTCAACCATGTCTGTAACATTTCAACCATGTCACCAATATTTCAACCATGTCACCAACATTTCAACCATGTCACCAACATTTCAACCATGTCACCAACATTTCAACCATGTCACCAACATTTCAACCATGTCACCAACATTTCAACCATGTCACCAACATTTCAACCATGTCACCAATATTTCAACCATGTCACCAATATTTCAACCATGTCACCAACATTTCAACCATGTCACCAATATTTCAACCATGTCACCAACATTTCAACCATGTCACCAATATTTCAACCATGTAACCAACATTTCAACCATGTCACCAATATTTCAACCATGTCTGTAACATTTCAACCATGTCACCAGCATTTCAACCATGTCTGTAACATTTCAACCATGTCACCAATATTTCAACCATGTCACCAACATTTCAACCATGTCACCAATATTTCAACCATGTCACCAATATTTCAACCATGTCACCAACATTTCCACCATGTCACCAACATTACAACCATGTCACCAACATTTCAACCATGTCACCAACATTTCAACCATGTCACCAACATTTCAACCATGTCACCAACATTTCAACCATGTCTGTAACATTTCAACCATGTCTGTAACATTTCAACCATGTCTGTAACATTTCAACCATGTCACCAATATTTCAACCATGTCACCAACATTTCAACCATGTCTGTAACATTTCAACCATGTCACCAACATTTCAACCATGTCTGTAACATTTCAACCATGTCTGTAACATTTCAACCATGTCACCAATATTTCAACCATGTCACCAATATTTCAACCATGTCACCAACATTTCAACCATGTCACCAATATTTCAACCATGTCACCAACATTTCAACCATGTCACCAATATTTCAACCATGTCACCAATATTTCAACCATGTCACCAACATTTCAACCATGTCACCAATATTTCAACCATGTCACCAACATTTCAACCATGTCACCAACATTTCAACCATGTCACCAACATTTCAACCATGTCACCAATATTTCAACCATGTAACCAATATTTCAACCATGTCACCAACATTTCAACCATGTCACCAACATTTCAACCATGTCACCAATATTTCAACCATGTCACTAACATTTCAACCATGTCACCAACATTTCAACCATGTCACCAATATTTCAACCATGTAACCAACATTTCAACCATGTCACCAACATTTCAACCATGTCACCAACATTTCAACCATGTCACCAACATTTCAACCATGTCTGTAACATTTCAACCATGTCTGTAACATTTCAACCATGTCTCTAACATTTCAACCATGTCACCAACATTTCAACCATGTCACCAACATTTCAACCATGTCACCAACATTTCAACCATGTCACCAATATTTCAACCATGTCTGTAACATTTCAACCATGTCACCAACATTTCAACCATGTCACCAATATTTCAACCATGTCTGTAACATTTCAACCATGTCTCTAACATTTCAACCATGTCACCAACATTTCAACCATGTCACCAATATTTCAACCATGTCTCTAACATTTCAACCATGTCACCAACATTTCAACCATGTCTCTAACATTTCAACCATGTCTCTAACATTTCAACCATGTCACCAACATTTCAACCATGTCACCAACATTTCAACCATGTCACCAATATTTCAACCATGTCTCTAACATTTCAACCATGTCACCAACATTTCAACCATGTCACCAATATTTCAACCATGTCTGTAACATTTCAACCATGTCACCATCATTTCAACCATGTCTCTAACATTTCAACCATGTCACCAACATTTCAACCATGTCTGTAACATTTCAACCATGTCTGTAACATTTCAACCATGTCTCTAACATTTCAACCATGTCTGTAACATTTCAACCATGTCTCTAACATTTCAACCATGTCACAAACATTTCAACCATGTCTGTAACATTTCAACCATGTCTGTAACATTTCAACCATGTCTCTAACATTTCAACCATGTCACCATCATTTCAACCATGTCTCTAACATTTCAACCATGTCTGTAACATTTCAACCATGTCACCAACATTTCAACCATGTCTGTAACATTTCAACCATGTCACCATCATTTCAACCATGTCTCTAACATTTCAACCATGTCACCAACATTTCAACCATGTCTGTAACATTTCAACCATGTCTGTAACATTTCAACCATGTCTCTAACATTTCAACCATGTCTGTAACATTTCAACCATGTCTGTAACATTTCAACCATGTCTCTAACATTTCAACCATGTCTCTAACATTTCAACCATGTCACCAACATTTCAACCATGTCACCAATATTTCAACCATGTCTGTAACATTTCAACCATGTCTCTAACATTTCAACCATGTCACCAATATTTCAACCATGTCACCAATATTTCAACCATGTCTCTAACATTTCAACCATGTCTCTAACATTTCAACCATGTCTGTAACATTTCAACCATGTCTCTAACATTTCAACCATGTCACCAACATTTCAACCATGTCACCAACATTTCAACCATGTCACCAACATTTCAACCATGTCACCAATATTTCAACCATGTCTGTAACATTTCAACCATGTCACCAACAATTCAACCATGTCACCAATATTTCAACCATGTCTGTAACATTTCAACCATGTCTCTAACATTTCAACCATGTCACCAACATTTCAACCATGTCACCAATATTTCAACCATGTCTCTAACATTTCAACCATGTCTCTAACATTTCAACCATGTCACCAACATTTCAACCATGTCACCAATATGTCAACCATGTCTGTAACATTTCAACCATGTCACCAACATTTCAACCATGTCACCAATATTTCAACCATGTCTCTAACATTTCAACCATGTCTCTAACATTTCAACCATGTCACCAACATTTCAACCATGTCACCAATATTTCAACCATGTAACCAACATTTCAACCATGTCACCAATATTTCAACCATGTCACCAATATTTCAACCATGTCACCAATATTTCAACCATGTCACCAATATTTCAACCATGTCACCAACATTTCAACCATGTCACCAACATTTCAACCATGTCACCAATATTTCAACCATGTAACCAACATTTCAACCATGTCACCAATATTTCAACCATGTCACCAATATTTCAACCATGTCACCAATATTTCAACCATGTCTGTAACATTTCAACCATGTCACCAACATTTCAACCATGTCTGTAACATTTCAACCATGTCACCAACATTTCAACCATGTCTCTAACATTTCAACCATGTCACCAACATTTCAACCATGTCACCAACATTTCAACCATGTCACCAATATTTCAACCATGTCACCAACATTTCAACCATGTCACCAATATTTCAACCATGTCACCAATATTTCAACCATGTCACCAATATTTCAACCATGTCACCAACATTTCAACCATGTCTCTAACATTTCAACCATGTCTGTAACATTTCAACCATGTCTGTAACATTTCAACCATGTCTGTAACATTTCAACCATGTCACCAACATTTCAACCATGTCACCAACATTTCAACCATGTCTGTAACATTTCAACCATGTCTGTAACATTTCAACCATGTCACCAATATTTCAACCATGTCACCAACATTTCAACCATGTCACCAATATTTCAACCATGTCACCAACATTTCAACCATGTCACCAATATTTCAACCATGTCACCAACATTTCAACCATGTCTGTAACATTTCAACCATGTCTCTAACATTTCAACCATGTCACCAATATTTCAACCATGTCACCAATATTTCAACCATGTCACCAACATTTCAACCATGTCACCAATATTTCAACCATGTCACCAACATTTCAACCATGTCACCAACATTTCAACCATGTCTCTAACATTTCAACCATGTCACCAACATTTCAACCATGTCTGTAACATTTCAACCATGTCTGTAACATTTCAACCATGTCACCAATATTTCAACCATTTCACCAACATTTCAACCATGTCACCAATATTTCAACCATGTCACCAATATTTCAACCATGTCACCAACATTTCAACCATGTCACCAATATTTCAACCATGTCACCAACATTTCAACCATGTCACCAACATTTCAACCATGTCTGTAACATTTCAACCATGTCACCAATATTTCAACCATGTCACCAACATTTCAACCATGTCACCAACATTTCAACCATGTCACCAACATTTCAACCATGTCACCAACATTTCAACCATGTCACCAACATTTCAACCATGTCACCAACATTTCAACCATGTCACCAATATTTCAACCATGTCACCAATATTTCAACCATGTCACCAACATTTCAACCATGTCACCAATATTTCAACCATGTCACCAACATTTCAACCATGTCACCAATATTTCAACCATGTAACCAACATTTCAACCATGTCACCAATATTTCAACCATGTCTGTAACATTTCAACCATGTCACCAGCATTTCAACCATGTCTGTAACATTTCAACCATGTCACCAATATTTCAACCATGTCACCAACATTTCAACCATGTCACCAATATTTCAACCATGTCACCAATATTTCAACCATGTCACCAACATTTCCACCATGTCACCAACATTACAACCATGTCACCAACATTTCAACCATGTCACCAACATTTCAACCATGTCACCAACATTTCAACCATGTCACCAACATTTCAACCATGTCTGTAACATTTCAACCATGTCTGTAACATTTCAACCATGTCTGTAACATTTCAACCATGTCACCAATATTTCAACCATGTCACCAACATTTCAACCATGTCTGTAACATTTCAACCATGTCACCAACATTTCAACCATGTCTGTAACATTTCAACCATGTCTGTAACATTTCAACCATGTCACCAATATTTCAACCATGTCACCAATATTTCAACCATGTCACCAACATTTCAACCATGTCACCAATATTTCAACCATGTCACCAACATTTCAACCATGTCACCAATATTTCAACCATGTCACCAATATTTCAACCATGTCACCAACATTTCAACCATGTCACCAATATTTCAACCATGTCACCAACATTTCAACCATGTCACCAACATTTCAACCATGTCACCAACATTTCAACCATGTCACCAATATTTCAACCATGTAACCAATATTTCAACCATGTCACCAACATTTCAACCATGTCACCAACATTTCAACCATGTCACCAATATTTCAACCATGTCACTAACATTTCAACCATGTCACCAACATTTCAACCATGTCACCAATATTTCAACCATGTAACCAACATTTCAACCATGTCACCAACATTTCAACCATGTCACCAACATTTCAACCATGTCACCAACATTTCAACCATGTCTGTAACATTTCAACCATGTCTGTAACATTTCAACCATGTCTCTAACATTTCAACCATGTCACCAACATTTCAACCATGTCACCAACATTTCAACCATGTCACCAACATTTCAACCATGTCACCAATATTTCAACCATGTCTGTAACATTTCAACCATGTCACCAACATTTCAACCATGTCACCAATATTTCAACCATGTCTGTAACATTTCAACCATGTCTCTAACATTTCAACCATGTCACCAACATTTCAACCATGTCACCAATATTTCAACCATGTCTCTAACATTTCAACCATGTCACCAACATTTCAACCATGTCTCTAACATTTCAACCATGTCTCTAACATTTCAACCATGTCACCAACATTTCAACCATGTCACCAACATTTCAACCATGTCACCAATATTTCAACCATGTCTCTAACATTTCAACCATGTCACCAACATTTCAACCATGTCACCAATATTTCAACCATGTCTGTAACATTTCAACCATGTCACCATCATTTCAACCATGTCTCTAACATTTCAACCATGTCACCAACATTTCAACCATGTCTGTAACATTTCAACCATGTCTGTAACATTTCAACCATGTCTCTAACATTTCAACCATGTCTGTAACATTTCAACCATGTCTCTAACATTTCAACCATGTCACAAACATTTCAACCATGTCTGTAACATTTCAACCATGTCTGTAACATTTCAACCATGTCTCTAACATTTCAACCATGTCACCATCATTTCAACCATGTCTCTAACATTTCAACCATGTCTGTAACATTTCAACCATGTCACCAACATTTCAACCATGTCTGTAACATTTCAACCATGTCACCATCATTTCAACCATGTCTCTAACATTTCAACCATGTCACCAACATTTCAACCATGTCTGTAACATTTCAACCATGTCTGTAACATTTCAACCATGTCTCTAACATTTCAACCATGTCTGTAACATTTCAACCATGTCTGTAACATTTCAACCATGTCTCTAACATTTCAACCATGTCTCTAACATTTCAACCATGTCACCAACATTTCAACCATGTCACCAATATTTCAACCATGTCTGTAACATTTCAACCATGTCTCTAACATTTCAACCATGTCACCAATATTTCAACCATGTCACCAATATTTCAACCATGTCTCTAACATTTCAACCATGTCTCTAACATTTCAACCATGTCTGTAACATTTCAACCATGTCTCTAACATTTCAACCATGTCACCAACATTTCAACCATGTCACCAACATTTCAACCATGTCACCAACATTTCAACCATGTCACCAATATTTCAACCATGTCTGTAACATTTCAACCATGTCACCAACAATTCAACCATGTCACCAATATTTCAACCATGTCTGTAACATTTCAACCATGTCTCTAACATTTCAACCATGTCACCAATATTTCAACCATGTCTCTAACATTTCAACCATGTCTCTAACATTTCAACCATGTCACCAACATTTCAACCATGTCACCAATATGTCAACCATGTCTGTAACATTTCAACCATGTCACCAACATTTCAACCATGTCACCAATATTTCAACCATGTCTCTAACATTTCAACCATGTCTCTAACATTTCAACCATGTCACCAACATTTCAACCATGTCACCAATATGTCAACCATGTCTGTAACATTTCAACCATGTCACCAACATTTCAACCATGTCTGTAACATTTCAACCATGTCTGTAACATTTCAACCATGTCACCAACATTTCAACCATGTCTGTAACATTTCAACCATGTCACCAACATTTCAACCATGTCTGTAACATTTCAACCATGTCACCAACATTTCAACCATGTCACCAATATTTCAACCATGTCTCTAACATTTCAACCATGTCACCAACATTTCAACCATGTCTGTAACATTTCAACCATGTCACCATCATTTCAACCATGTCTCTAACATTTCAACCATGTCTCTAACATTTCAACCATGTCTGTAACATTTCAACCATGTCACCATCATTTCAACCATGTCTGTAACATTTCAACCATGTCTGTAACATTTCAACCATGTCACCAACATTTCAACCATGTCTGTAACATTTCAACCATGTCACCAACATTTCAACCATGTCTCTAACATTTCAACCATGTCACCAACATTTCAACCATGTCTCTAACATTTCAACCATGTCACCAACATTTCAACCATGTCTCTAACATTTCAACCATGTCTCTAACATTTCAACCATGTCACCAACATTTCAACCATGTCTGTAACATTTCAACCATGTCACCAACATTTCAACCATGTCTCTAACATTTCAACCATGTCACCAACATTTCAACCATGTCTCTAACATTTCAACCATGTCTCTAACATTTCAACCATGTCTCTAACATTTCAACCATGTCTCTAACATTTCAACCATGTCTCTAACATTTCAACCATGTCACCAACATTTCAACCATGTCACCAACATTTCAACCATGTCACCAACATTTCAACCATGTCACCATCATTTCAACCATGTCACCAACATTTCAACCATGTCACCAACATTTCAACCATGTCACCAACATTTCAACCATGTCACTAACATTTCAACCATGTCACTAACATTTCAACCATGTCACCAATATTTCAACCATGTCACCAATATTTCAACCATGTCACCAATATTTCAACCATGTCACCAATACTTCAACCATGTCACCAATATTTCAACCATGTCACCAATATTTCAACCATGTCACCAATATTTCAACCATGTCACCAATACTTCAACCATGTCACCAATATTTCAACCATGTCACCAACATTTCAACCAAGCTTTGGTTTTTACTCTGACATGCACTGTCAACTATGGGACCTTATATAGACAGGTGTGTGCCTTTTCAAATCAGGTCCAATCCATTGAATTGACCACCAGGTGGACTCCAATCAAGGTGTAGAAACATCTCAAGGATGATCAATGGAAACAGGATGCACCTGAGCTCAATTTAGAGT
>NC_068423.1:28872749-28880249 GCF_023373465.1 Oncorhynchus keta
CGCTCTCTCCTCTCACTCTCTCTCCTCTCCTCTCACTCTCTCTCCTCTCGCTCTCTCTCCTCTCCCTTTCCTAACCCGTCCTCTCTCTTTGTCTCCCCCCTCTCATTTTCCTCTTCACTAATCTGGCATTCCTCTGTTGATTTGTTCTGTGTTAGAGTCTGAGGAGGAGGAGGTGGAGAAGAAGGGCGGTGATGCGTTCCAAAAACTTCTCCCTCCTGCCCCCTCCCTCCCATCTCCCTCCCTCTCAGCGAATCACAGTAGACACTGGCTTGTCTGTGTCTGGTGTCAGATAGCCGACCCGTTGCCTCGCCGACACGTTGCCACCGTCCTGGCCCTGTCATGTGATTAACTCCCCCTCTCTGTCGCTTGGCAACGGCCCGGCTGGACGTCTTTCTCCAGGTTCTACCCCTGGGGCCCTGTGTGTGAGGGGCCGTTTAAGAGCCTCTTTCTGTCTCTCTCTGTCTCTCCCAGGCAGCCAGTGTGTGGCCATAGAAATAGAGTCACTAGACAGGATAAAGCCAGTTCACTCATCACAGAACATTGACTTGAATGGGAATGTTCATTCTGGTAATTATATTTCTATAAGTAAGACCTCTCTCTCTCTCTTTCTCTCTCTCTCTCTCTCTCTCTCTCTCTCTCTCTCTCTCTCTCTCTCTCTCTCTCTCTCTCTCTCTCTCTCTCTCTCTCTCTCTCTCTCTCTCTCTCTCTCTCTCTCTCTCTCTCTCTCTCTCTCTCTCTCTCTCTCTCTCTCTCTCTCTCTCTCTGAGTCTGTCTAAGCTGCTATGCTTCCCTCCGTCTCTCCCAGGCAGCCAGTGTGTGGCCATAGAAATAGAGTCACTAGACAGGATAAAGCCAGTTCGCCAGTGTGTAGCCATAGAAATACAATTAATAGAATAAAGCAACCCGGACCAATGGTGGCAACACTTACGGGTGAAGTCAATATGTCTGCTGCTCGGCTAAGTTGAATTCTAAACTAAGGGGTCTGAGATGCCAGTTAGCCAACGGCGTTGGTTCCACGATTCTGTTTCTTCTTCATAACTTGACCTAACACTGGGTATCTTCAACCTAGCCGCTTGGGTCCACACATCGGATAACACAGCGGACTTGAATGGGAATGCTGTTATTGGTAATTGTATTTCTATGTGTGGGGCCTCACCCTCTGTCTAAACAGCTAGGATCCTTGTCTGGATACTACTTCATGACCCTCTGTCTAAACAGCTAGGATCCTTGTCTGGATACTACTTCATGACCCTCTGTCTGAACAGCTAGGATCCTTGTCTGGATACTACTTCATGACCCTCTGTCTAAACAGCTAGGATCCTTGTCTGGATACTACTTCATGACCCTCTGTCTGAACAGCTAGGATCCTTGTCTGGATACTACTTCATGACCCTCTGTCTAAACAGCTAGGATCCTTGTCTGGATACTCCTTCATGACCCTCTGTCTAAACAGCTAGGATCCTTGTCTGGATACTACTTCATGACCCTCTGTCTAAACAGCTAGGATCCTTGTCTGGATACTACTGCATGACCCTCTGTCTAAACAGCTAGGATCCTTGTTTTGGCTTTTGTATTTAGCTCTTATTCCTTCATAACAAAAGCAAAGGGGATCTGAATAATCTTGGCGTAATTGAGCCTCTACAGAGCATCTTTCTTTCTCAAGGTTGATGAGGAACAACACAAAATAAATCAATACTAGGGCTTTTCCCCAACTAAGAACAATTTTGGTTGACAGAATTTTTACACTTGTATTTTTCCATATCTAGAAACACCCTGTGTTGTATTTTTCCATATCTAGAAACACCCTGTGTGTTTTAATAAAATCAACTATATGCACTGAGCGTGTCTGATGCTTTCAGCTTACGGTTTGATGCCTCAAGAGGGCGCCAGAGATCCAGACCCAACTATTCTCCTCCCACTCCTGCTGGCTTTTCGCAGATTCTGCCATTACTCTCCTGAAGTTGCTGGTAATCGGCAACACGAGGAGTCGTTGCATCCATGAGCTAGCTAGCTTTTGTTATGACCAGCACTGTTGGTGCGCGAGACAACTTAGCATCATAGCGTACGTATCGATGAATCGGTGTGACATATGAAATACGAGTGATAGTGTAATCAATGTGTAATAACTACATAAAAAAAATAAATGGACGAGTTAAATTATTATTGTGACGTGGAGTCATATTCAGGTCCCTGATTGGTCAAATATTTGACGTGTATCTTTTTTGACACGCAAAAGTCGTTCCATAGAAATCCTGGTTGACAGCACAGCAAGCTAAGTGAAAAGAAATAGGTTTTGATGATGTTTTACTGGTAATGGGGACTTACGTAAATGCCAACAAAATAACCTTTTGGTCAGTGTGTAACCTTTATTTACCTAGGCAAGGCGGCTCTTATTTACAATGACGGCCCGGATGACGCTGGACCAATTGTGCGCCGCGCTATGGGACTCCCAATCACGGCCTGGGGAGGGCAAGGAATATATATCGGATATCGGAATATATATATATATTTTTTGGGGGGGGGATATCGGAATATATATATATATTTTTTTGGGGGGGGGATATCGGAATATATATATATTTTTTGGGGGGGGGGGAGTATCGGAATATATATATATATTTTTGGGGGGTTATCGGAATATATATATATATATTGGGGGATATCGGAATATATATATATTTTTTTGGGGGGCGGGGATATCGGAATATATATATTTTTTTTTGGAGGGGGGATATCGGAATATACATATTTTTGTGGGGGGAAATAGGAATATGGGAATATATTTGGGGGGGATCATGATCAAGATCAGGAAACATTGTATCAACTATTAACTTGGTCCGGCCCAAAGCGAACTTGCAACATGGCATAACACATTCTGGGCCCATCAACCAATCATGTTAATGTGGAGCTATGCAGAGCCTACTGCATTGTTACAACATTTGGGGGAGGGTACATAGCGATGTGGTACAGAGCTCGATTTGGACTCTACATGCCTCCGGAGACTCCAGAATTGCTTTACACCCTCCACATGGAGACTCCGACCACATTTTCGGCTTTTAGTCTAGGCCTCCACAGTTCACTGAGATGAGAGCAAACACAGTGCATTGTGTTCTATATATATATACAGTGCATTGGGAAAATATTCAGACCCCTCCCCTTTTCCCCCATTTTGTTACGTTACAGCCTTATTCTAAAACAGAATGAACTGTATATATTTATTATTGCTCAACTAAAACAATCTCAGTCGACCAACAGCCTAACGGCCAAACGATCGACCAGTCGACTAATTTGGTTCAGCCCTACTCAATACAATCATTAAATAATGAATTAGGTAAACTAGCTAACCTGGTAAATATCCTAAAAGACACAAATAGCACACCTTCTTATAGCCACTGCTACATCACTCAATACAGTCATAAACCAATTAATTGGATAAAAACCTAAAATGTTAAAGATCATTAATAAATAACAGTGTGTGTTTTATTTCCTGGACAACCAGAGTTATCACTCCTACTGACCAAACCTCCTCCTAACCTGAGAGATATATATAGAGAGAGAGAGAGAGAGAGAGAGAGAGGGGGAGAGAGAGAGAGGGAGAGGGGGAGAGGGAGAGAGAGGGAGAGGGAGGGAGAGAGAGGGAGAGGGAGAGAGACAGAGAGAGAGAGAGAGAGAGAGAGAGAGAGAGAGAGACAGAGAGAGAGACAGAGAGAGAGATAGAGAGAGAGACAGAGAGAGAGAGACAGAGAGAGAGACAGAGAGAGAGAGAGAGAGAGAGAGAGAGACAGAGACAGAGAGAGAGACAGAGAGAGAGAGAGAGACAGAGAGAGAGAGAGAGAGAGAGAGAGAGACAGAGACAGAGAGAGAGAGAGAGACAGAGAGAGAGAGAGAGAGAGAGAGAGAGAGAGAGAGAGAGAGAGAGAGGCAACCACAAATCACACATTCTTCAAAACGGCCACCGCAAAATATCCCACTGTAACTATGGTTACGTGCCTTCTGCCGAGCTCGCTACAGCGAACACATCTTCATTCTCCCCATGATTCATCATCATGCTGTTTCAGCTAAAAAACTGACTGGCTGTTTCAGCTACAAAACAGACGTTTGGCGGTTTTAGCGACAAAACAGACTGGTTGTTTTAGCGACAAAACAGACTGGTTGTTTTAGCGACAAAACAGACTGGTTGTTTTAGCGACAAAACAGACTGGTTGTTTTAGCGACAAAACAGACTGGTTGTTTCAGCTACAAAACAGACTGGCTATTTCAGCGACAGAAGTTTTGACTGTCACTGAGATAGCTAGACAGTGTTTTGACTGTCACTGAGATAGCTAGACAGTGTTTTGACCCTCACTGAGATAGCTAGACAGTGTTTTGACCCTCACTGAGATAGCTAGACAGTGTTTGGACCCTCACTGAGATAGCTAGACAGTGTTTTGACCCTCACTGAGATAGCGAGACAGTGTTTTGACTGTCACTGAGATAGCTAGACAGTGTTTTGACCCTCACTGAGATAGATAGACAGTGTTTTGACTGTCACTGAGATAGCTAGACAGTGTTTTGACCCTGACTGAGATAGACATTGTTTTGACTGTCACTGAGATAGCTAGACAGTGTTTTGACCCTCACTGAGATAGCTAGACAGTGTTTTGACCCTCACTGAGATAGCTAGACAGTGTTTTGACTGTCACTGAGATAGCTAGACAGTGTTTTGACTGTCACTGAGATAGCTAGACAGTGTTTTGACTGTCACTGAGATAGCTAGACAGTGTTTTGACCCTCACTGAGATAGCTAGACAGTGTTTTGACCCTCACTGAGATAGATAGACAGTGTTTTGACTGTCACTGAGATAGCTAGACAGTGTTTTGACTGTCACTGAGATAGCTAGACAGTGTTTTGACTGTCACTGAGATAGCTAGACATCTCAACATCAGGAAGGAAGACCTGGTCCTACCTGCTGATTTGGGAGAGAACTTGTCTCTGTTGGCAGCACACACTGCTAGGACCCTGTACCCCAGGTCCAGGTCATAACCTTGCTGCGCTGCCACCCGGCTCACCACCTAGAGAGAGAGAGAGAGAGAGAGAGAGAGAGAGAGAGAGAGAGAGAGAGAGAGAGAGAGAGAGAGAGAGAGAGAGAGAGAGAGAGAGAGAGAGAGAGAGAGAGAGAGAGAGAGAGAGAGAGAGAGAGAGAGAGAGAGAGAGAGAGAGAGAGAGAGAGAGACAGAGAGGGAGCGATACATAGAGAGAGAGAGAGACAGAGAGAGAGAGAGAGAGAGACACAGACAGAGAGAGAGAGAGAGAGAGAGAGAGAGAGAGAGAGAGAGAGAGAGAGAGAGAGAGAGAGAGAGAGAGAGAGAGAGAGAGAGAGAGAGAGAGAGAGAGAGAGAGAGAGAGAGAGACAGAGAGAGAGACAGAGAGAGAGACAGAGAGAGAAAGAGAGAGAGAGAGACAACCATCTAAAAACAAGTTACCCCAAAACATTCCATCACACAGCTCTACAATGTCAAGAGATGAAAAAAGAGAGAGTCCCCTCAGCCAGCTGGTTCTGAGGCTCAGTTCACCAACTCAAACCAACCCCATAGAGCCTCAGGACAGCACTCAGAAAATCTGGCCCAACCAAATCATCATAAAACAAAAATAAAAATATATCACCAATTGGAAAGACACCACAAAAAATCTAAGTAAACTTCAATGCTATTTGTCTCTAAACAGACAGTACATGGTGGCAGACTATCTGACCACTGTGACTGATAGAAAACTGAGGAAAACATTGTCTAGGTACAGACTCAGTGAGTCTGGCTATAGAGACCGGTCGTCACAGACAAACCTGGCTGCCCAGAGAGGACAGTCTGGCTAGAGAGACCGGTCATCACAGACAAACCTGGCTGCCCAGAGAGGACAGGCTGTGCTCACTCTGCTCCAGGGGAGAGGTAGAGACAGAGCTGCATTTCCTATTAACTGTGACAAATACTCAGACCTCAGAGAATATTTCTTTGCCAAGAATTTTAAACTATAAAAGATGAAGAAAAAATCTAATATTTATTGGGTGAAAAGCCAAAATGTGCAGTTTTGGATGCCAAATATGTGTCCTCCTGCCACAACCTGAGGGACAGCCAGTGAAAAGTGCAAAGTAATGTGGATAATATTTCCCATCTTGTTTTGTTTTGTCTTTCATACCAGGTCATGTGTCTTCTCAGTCATGTTGACACTGGTCTACTACCAGGTCATGTGTCTTCTCAGTCATGTTGACACTGGTCTACTACCAGGTCATGTGTCTTCTCAGTCATGTTGATACTGGTCTACTACCAGGTCATGTGTCTTCTCAGTCATGTTGACATTGGTCTACTACCATGTCATGTGTCTTCTCAGTCATGTTGACACTGGTCTACTACCAGGTCATGTGTCTTCTCAGTCATGTTGACACTGGTCTACTACCAGGTCATGTGTCTTCTCAGTCATGTTGACACTGGTCTACTACCAGGTCATGTGTCTTCTCAGTCATGTTGACACTGGTCTACTACCAGGTCATGTGTCTTCTCAGTCATGTTGATACTGGTCTACTACCAGGTCATGTGTCTTCTCAGTCATGTTGACATTGGTCTACTACCATGTCATGTGTCTTCTCAGTCATGTTGATACTGGTCTACTACCAGGTCATGTGTCTTCTCAGTCATGTTGACACTGGTCTACTACCAGGTCATGTGTCTTCTCAGTCATGTTGACACTGGTCTACTACCAGGTCATGTGACTTCTCAGTCATGTTGACACTGGTCTACTACCAGGTCATGTGTCTTCTCAGTCATGTTGACACTGGTCTACTACCAGGTCATGTGTCTTCTCAGTCATGTTGACACTGGTCTACTACCAGGTCATGTGTCTTCTCAGTCATGTTGACACTGGTCTACTACCAGGTCATGTGACTTCTCAGTCATGTTGACACTGGTCTACTACCAGGTCATGTGTCTTCTCAGTCATGTTGACACTGGTCTACTACCAGGTCATGTGTTTTCTCAGTCATGTTGACATTGGTCTACTACCAGGTCATGTGTCTTCTCAGTCATGTTGACACTGGTCTACTACCAGGTCATGTGTCTTCTCAGTCATGTTGACACTGGTCTACTACCAGGTCATGTGTCTTCTCAGTCATGTTGACATTGGTCTACTACCAGGTCATGTGTTTTCTCAGTCATGTTGACATTGGTCTACTACCATGTCATGTGTCTTCTCAGTCATGTTGACACTGGTCTACTACCAGGTCATGTGTCTTCTCAGTCATGTTGACACTGGTCTACTACCAGGTCATGTGTCTTCTCAGTCATGTTGACACTGGTCTACTACCAGGTCATGTGTCTTCTCAGTCATGTTGACACTGGTCTACTACCAGGTCATGTGTCTTCTCAGTCATGTTGACACTGGTCTACTACCAGGTCATGTCTTCTCAGTCATGTTGACACTGGTCTACTACCAGGTCATGTGTCTTCTCAGTCATGTTGACACTGGTCTACTAC
>NC_068423.1:28885249-28902749 GCF_023373465.1 Oncorhynchus keta
GGTACAGTAGGGTACAGTAGGGTACAGTAGACTACAGTAGACTACAGTAGGGTACAGTGGACTACAGTAGGGTACAGTAGACTACAGTAGACTACAGTAGGGTACAGTAGACTACAGTAGGGTACAGTAGGGTACAGTAGGGTACAGTAGACTACAGTAGGGTACAGTAGACTACAGTAGGGTACAGTGGACAACAGTAGGGTACAGTAGACTACAGTAGGGTACAGTGGACTACAGTAGGGTACAGTCGACTACAGTAGGGTACAGTAGACTACAGTAGGGTACAGTAGACTACAGTAGGGTACAGTGGACTACAGTAGGGTATAGTGGACTACAGTAGGGTACAGTGGACAACAGTAGGGTAGAGTAGACTACAGTAGGGTACAGTAGACTACAGTAGGGTACAGTAGACTACAGTAGGGTACAGTGGACTACAGTAGGGTACAGTGGACTACAGTACGGTACAGTGGACTACAGTAGACTACAGTAGGGTACAGTGGACTACAGTAGGGTACAGTGGACTACAGTAGGGTATAGTAGACTACAGTAGGGTACAGTAGGGTACAGTGGACTACAGTAGGGTACAGTGGACAACAGTAGGGTACAGTAGACTACAGTAGGGTACAGTAGACGACAGTAGGGTACAGTAGGGTACAGTAGACTACAGTAGGGTACAGTAGACTACAGTAGGGTACAGTGGACTACAGTAGGGTGCAGTAGACTACAGTAGGGTACAGTAGGGTACAGTAGGGTACAGTAGACTACAGTAGGGTACAGTAGACTACAGTAGGGTACAGTGGACAACAGTAGGGTACAGTAGACTACAGTAGGGTACAGTGGACTACAGTAGGGTACATTAGACTACAGTAGGGTACAGTAGACTACAGTAGGGTACAGTGGACTACAGTAGGGTACAGTAGACTACAGTAGGGTACAGTGGACAACAGTAGGGTACAGTGGACTACAGTAGGGTACAGTAGACTACAGAAGGGTACAGTAGACTGCAGTAGGGTACAGTAGGGTACAGTAGACTACAGTAGGGTACAGTGGACAAGAGTAGGGTACAGTAGACTACAGTAGGGTACAGTGGACTACAGTAGGATACATTAGACTACAGTAGGGTACAGTGGACTACAGTAGGGTATAGTAGACTACAGTAGGGTACAGTAGACTGCAGTATGGTGGAGTAGGGCATGGTAGGGTGGAGTAGGGTACAGTAAGGTACAATAGATGACATTAGGGTACAGTAGACTACAGTAGGGTGCAGTAGGGTACAGTAGGGTGCAGTAGACTACAATAGGGTACAGTAGGGTACAGTAGGGTGCAGTAGACTACAGTAGGGTACAGTAGACCACAGTAGAGTGCTATGACAAGCTACCTACTGACAGGAGGAGAATGAACGTGTAAATGGACAACGTGTACGTTGACTATTTGACTTCAACCAGGGAAATGTTTAAACTAGTTGGAAAAGGGTCATATATAGACAATGTGGAGGTTTGTCTACAAGCCTAAATCATGTTTGGTTTCCAGTAGGATATCTTTAGCCTGGGTAACAGTTTGTTTAGCTATCATTCCACTCCTTGCCACTCTTGTCAAATTACACATAGTACCAGGAGTGGAAGGTTAGCACAAACAGACTGGATTCCAGGCTAAAGATATCCTTGATGATTTAGGCTTGTAGACAAACCCCAACAGTGTCTATATATTATCTTTTCAAACTAGTGTAAACATTTCCCTGGCTTTGCCAAAGGGTACATTACACACATTAGACGAGGTACACTAGATTACAATTTTTTTTTTTATAGGCAAAGCAAAGAAGAGAAGACCTTCTGCATATTTGCTCTAACACTTAGAGGATACGATTGAATTAAATAAATGGCCAAATGCTCCTAGAACTCTTAAAAGGGATAAGAAGGCTCAGAGCGTCTTACTTTAAGAGCATTAGTTGCTTTGTGGTTTAAACACGGTCTCTGTCTATGTAACCAATCAATTCTTTTCTATTCTCAATACACTCCCGGGTGGAGCAGCGGCCTAAGGTACTGCATCTCAGTGCTAGAGGCATGACTACAGACACCCTGGTTCGAATCCAGGCTGTATCACAACCGGCCGTGAATGGGAGTCACATAGGGCGGCGCACAATTGGCAATCATTGTAAATAAGAATTTGTTCTTAACTGACTTGCCTAGTTAAATTAAGGATAAATAAAATACACAAAAAAAAAAATGCTGACATCTCTCAACGAATTCTCAAATTGACCCACTATTTACATTGTCTTGAAATACACTAAAATTGGGGTATAAATTTAACATTTTCAAAAAAATGAATGTGTGGAATACTGTATAGTTAGTTATAAGACTATAGTGCTTCTAATAACAGATGTTTATTTTAATTTTTTTATTTTACCTTTATTTAATTAGGCAAGTTACTAGTCCAACGCTCTAACCACTAGGCTACCTGCTGGTTACTAGTCCAACGCTCTAACCACTAGGCTATCTGCTGGTTACTAGTCCAACGCTCTAACCACTAGGCTACCTGCTGGTTACTAGTCCAATGCTCTAACCACTAGGCAACCTGCTGGTTACTGACCCAACGCTCTAACCACGAGGCTACCTGCTGGTTACTAGTCCAATGCTCTAACCACTAGGCTACCTGCTGGTTACTAGTCCAATGCTCTAACCACTAGGCAACCTGCTGGTTACTGACCCAACGCTCTAACCACTAGGCTACCTGCTGGTTACTAGTCCAATGCTCTAACCACTAGGCTACCTGCTGGTTACTAGTCCAACGCTCTAACCACTAGGCTACCTGCTGGTTACTAGTCCAACGCTCTAACCACTAGGCTACCTGCTGGTTACTAGTCCAACGCTCTAACCACTAGGCTACCTGCTGGTTACTAGTCCAATGCTCTAACCACTAGGCTACCTGCTGGTTACTAGTCCAACGCTCTAACCACTAGGCTACCTGCTGGTTACTGACCCAACGCTCTAACCACTAGGCTACCTGCTGGTTACTAGTCCAATGCTCTAACCACTAGGCTACCTGCTGGTTACTAGTCCAACGCTCTAACCACTAGGCTACCTGCTGGTTACTAGTCCAACGCTCTAACCACTAGGCTACCTGCTGGTTACTAGTCCAACGCTCTAACCACTAGGCTACCTGCTGGTTACTAGTCCAATGCTCTAACCACTAGGCTACCTGCTGGTTACTAGTCCAACGCTCTAACCACTAGGCTACCTGCTGGTTACTAGTCCAACGCTCTAACCACTAGGCTACCTGCTGGTTACTAGTCCAATGCTCTAACCACTAGGCAACCTGCTGGTTACTGACCCAACGCTCTAACCACTAGGCTACCTGCTGGTTACTAGTCCAACGCTCTAACCACTAGGCTACCTGCTGGTTACTAGTCCAATGCTCTAACCACTAGGCTACCTGCTGGTTACTAGTCCAACGCTCTAACCACTAGGCTACCTGCTGGTTACTAGTCCAACGCTCTAACCACTAGGCTACCTGCTGGTTACTAGTCCAACGCTCTAACCACTAGGCTATCTGCTGGTTACTAGTCCAACGCTCTAACCACTAGGCTACCTGCTGGTTACTAGTCCAATGCTCTAACCACTAGGCAACCTGCTGGTTACTGACCCAACGCTCTAACCACGAGGCTACCTGCTGGTTACTAGTCCAACGCTCTAACCACTAGGCTACCTGCTGGTTACTAGTCCAATGCTCTAACCACTAGGCTACCTGCTGGTTACTAGTCCAACGCTCTAACCACTAGGCTACCTGCTGGTTACTAGTCCAACGCTCTAACCACTAGGCTACCTGCTGGTTACTAGTCCAACGCTATAACCACTAGGCTATCTGCTGGTTACTAGTCCAACGCTCTAACCACTAGGCTACCTGCTGGTTACTAGTCCAATGCTCTAACCACTAGGCAACCTGCTGGTTACTGACCCAACGCTCTAACCACTAGGCTACCTGCTGGTTACTAGTCCAACGCTCTAACCACTAGGCTACCTGCTGGTTACTAGTCCAATGCTCTAACCACTAGGCTACCTGCTGGTTACTAGTCCAACGCTCTAACCACTAGGCTACCTGCTGGTTACTAGTCCAACGCTCTAACCACTAGGCTACCTGCTGGTTACTAGTCCAACGCTCTAACCACTAGGCTACCTGCTGGTTACTAGTCCAACGCTCTAACCACTAGGCTACCTGCTGGTTACTAGTCCAACGCTCTAACCACTAGGCTACCTGCTGGTTACTAGTCCAACGCTCTAACCACTAGGCAACCTGCTGGTTACTGACCCAACGCTCTAACCACTAGGCTACCTGCTGGTTACTAGTCCAATGCTCTAACCACTAGGCTACCTGCTGGTTACTAGTCCAATGCTCTAACCACTAGGCTACCTGCTGGTTACTAGTCCAACGCTCTAACCACTAGGCTACCTGCTGGTTACTAGTCCAACGCTCTAACCACTAGGCAACCTGCTGGTTACTGACCCAACGCTCTAACCACTAGGCTACCTGCTGGTTACTAGTCCAACGCTCTAACCACTAGGCTACCTGCTGGTTACTAGTCCAATGCTCTAACCACTAGGCTACCTGCTGGTTACTAGTCCAACGCTCTAACCACTAGGCTACCTGCTGGTTACTAGTCCAACGCTCTAACCACTAGGCAACCTGCTGGTTACTGACCCAACGCTGTAACCACTAGGCTACCTGCTGGTTACTAGTCCAATGCTCTAACCACTAGGCTACCTGCTGGTTACTAGTCCAACGCTCTAACCACTAGGCTACCTGCTGGTTACTAGTCCAACGCTCTAACCACTAGGCAACCTGCTGGTTACTGACCCAACGCTCTAACCACTAGGCTACCTGCTGGTTACTAGTCCAACGCTCTAACCACTAGGCTACCTGCTGGTTACTAGTCCAATGCTCTAACCACTAGGCTACCTGCTGGTTACTAGTCCAACGCTCTAACCACTAGGCTACCTGCTGGTTACTAGTCCAACGCTCTAACCACTAGGCTACCTGCTGGTTACTAGTCCAACGCTCTAACCACTAGGCTACCTGCTGGTTACTAGTCCAACGCTCTAACCAATAGCCTACCTGCTGGTTACTAGTCCAACGCTCTAACCACTAGGCTACCTGCTGGTTACTAGTCCAACGCTCTAACCACTAGGCTACCTGCTGGTTACTAGTCCAACGCTCTAACCACTAGGCTACCTGCTGGTTACTAGTCCAATGCTCTAACCACTAGGCTACCTGCTGGTTACTAGTCCAATGCTCTAACCACTAGGCAACCTGCTGGTTACTGACCCAACGCTGTAACCACTAGGCTACCTGCTGGTTACTAGTCCAACACTCTAACCACTAGGCTACCTGCTGGTTACTAGTCCAACACTCTAACCACTAGGCTACCTGCTGGTTACTAGTCCAACGCTCTAACCACTAGGCTACCTGCTGGTTACTAGTCCAACACTCTAACCACTAGGCTACCTGCTGGTTACTAGTCCAACACTCTAACCACTAGGCTACCTGCTGGTTACTAGTCCAACGCTCTAACCACTAGGCTACCTGCTGGTTACTAGTCCAACGCTCTAACCACTAGGCTACCTGCTGGTTACTAGTCCAACACTCTAACCACTAGGCTACCTGCTGGTTACTAGTCCAACGCTCTAACCACTAGGCTACCTGCTGGTTACTAGTCCAACACTCTAACCACTAGGCTACCTGCTGGTTACTAGTCCAACACTCTAACCACTAGGCTACCTGCTGGTTACTAGTCCAATGCTCTAACCACTAGGCTACCTGCTGGTTACTAGTCCAACGCTCTAACCACTAGGCTACCTGCTGGTTACTAGTCCAACGCTCTAACCACTAGGCTACCTGCTGGTTACTAGTCCAACGCTCTAACCACTAGGCTACCTGCTGGTTACTAGTCCAACGCTCTAACCACTAGGCTACCTGCTGGTTACTAGTCCAACGCTCTAACCACTAGGCTACCTGCTGGTTACTAGTCCAACGCTCTAACCACTAGGCAACCTGCTGGTTACTGACCCAACGCTCTAACCACTAGGCTACCTGCTGGTTACTAGTCCAATGCTCTAACCACTAGGCTACCTGCTGGTTACTAGTCCAATGCTCTAACCACTAGGCTACCTGCTGGTTACTAGTCCAACGCTCTAACCACTAGGCTACCTGCTGGTTACTAGTCCAACGCTCTAACCACTAGGCAACCTGCTGGTTACTGACCCAACGCTCTAACCACTAGGCTACCTGCTGGTTACTAGTCCAACGCTCTAACCACTAGGCTACCTGCTGGTTACTAGTCCAATGCTCTAACCACTAGGCTACCTGCTGGTTACTAGTCCAACGCTCTAACCACTAGGCTACCTGCTGGTTACTAGTCCAACGCTCTAACCACTAGGCAACCTGCTGGTTACTGACCCAACGCTCTAACCACTAGGCTACCTGCTGGTTACTAGTCCAATGCTCTAACCACTAGGCTACCTGCTGGTTACTAGTCCAACGCTCTAACCACTAGGCTACCTGCTGGTTACTAGTCCAACGCTCTAACCACTAGGCAACCTGCTGGTTACTGACCCAACGCTCTAACCACTAGGCTACCTGCTGGTTACTAGTCCAACGCTCTAACCACTAGGCTACCTGCTGGTTACTAGTCCAATGCTCTAACCACTAGGCTACCTGCTGGTTACTAGTCCAACGCTCTAACCACTAGGCTACCTGCTGGTTACTAGTCCAACGCTCTAACCACTAGGCTACCTGCTGGTTACTAGTCCAACGCTCTAACCACTAGGCTACCTGCTGGTTACTAGTCCAACGCTCTAACCACTAGCCTACCTGCTGGTTACTAGTCCAACGCTCTAACCACTAGGCTACCTGCTGGTTACTAGTCCAACGCTCTAACCACTAGGCTACCTGCTGGTTACTAGTCCAACGCTCTAACCACTAGGCTACCTGCTGGTTACTAGTCCAATGCTCTAACCACTAGGCTACCTGCTGGTTACTAGTCCAATGCTCTAACCACTAGGCAACCTGCTGGTTACTGACCCAACGCTCTAACCACTAGGCTACCTGCTGGTTACTAGTCCAACACTCTAACCACTAGGCTACCTGCTGGTTACTAGTCCAACACTCTAACCACTAGGCTACCTGCTGGTTACTAGTCCAACGCTCTAACCACTAGGCTACCTGCTGGTTACTAGTCCAACACTCTAACCACTAGGCTACCTGCTGGTTACTAGTCCAACACTCTAACCACTAGGCTACCTGCTGGTTACTAGTCCAACGCTCTAACCACTAGGCTACCTGCTGGTTACTAGTCCAACGCTCTAACCACTAGGCTACCTGCTGGTTACTAGTCCAACACTCTAACCACTAGGCTACCTGCTGGTTACTAGTCCAACGCTCTAACCACTAGGCTACCTGCTGGTTACTAGTCCAACACTCTAACCACTAGGCTACCTGCTGGTTACTAGTCCAACACTCTAACCACTAGGCTACCTGCTGGTTACTAGTCCAACGCTCTAACCACTAGGCTACCTGCTGGTTACTAGTCCAACACTCTAACCACTAGGCTACCCTGCCGCCCCGGAAATGTACAGACAAAGATTATCTCAGAAAGATATTCTGAATATTTACTGCAACAGTAAGGTGACGAATGTATATTTCAGCTTTAACCGAACTTGATTTAGCATTTAGTCTCTTTAAAGAAATCTTCAATACTATTGTGGATCATGATTATGTCACACCCTGATCTGTTTCACCTGTCTTCGTTATTGTTTCCACCCCCTCCAGGTGTCGCAGATTTTCCCCAGTGTATTTATCCCTGTGTTTCCTGTCTCTCTGTCCCAGTGTATTTATCCCTGTGATTCCTGTCTCTCTGTACCAGTATATTTATCCCTGTGTTTCCTGTCTCTCTGTACCAGTGTATTTATCCCTGTGTTTCCTGTCTCTCTGTACCAGTGTATGTATCCCTGTGTTTCCTGTCTCTTGTCCCAGTGTATTTATCCCTGTGTTTCCTGTCTCTCTGTCCCAGTGTATTTATCCCTGTGCTTCCTGTCTCTCTGTACCAGTGTATTTATCCCTGTGTTTCCTGTCTCTCTGTACCAGAGTATTTATCCCTGTGTTTCCTGTCTCTCTGTACCAGTGTATTTATCCCTGTGTTTCCTGTCTCTCTGTACCAGTGTATTTATCCCTGTGTTTCCTGTCTCTCTGTACCAGTGTATTTATCCCTGTGTTTCCTGTCTCTCTGTCCCAGTGTATTTATCCCTGTGTTTCCTGTCTCTCTGTACCAGTGTATGTATCCCTGTGTTTCCTGTCTCTCTGTACCAGTGTATTTATCCCTGTGTTTCCTGTCTCTCTGTACGAGTGTATTTATCCCTGTGCTTCCTGTCTCTCTGTACCAGTGTATTTATCCCTGTGTTTCCTGTCTCTGTACTAGTGTATTTATCCCTGTGTTTCCTGTCTCTCTGTACCAGTGTATTTATCCCTGTGTTTCCTGTCTCTCTGTACCAGTGTATTTCTGTGACAGTTTGTCTTGTATGTTCAAATCAACCAGTGTATTCTTTCAGTCCTTTTGCTATTTTCATTTTGATAGTTTACCTGGTTTTGACCCCTGCCTGTCTCTGGACTATTTTCCCGCCTGTCTGATCACAGTGCCTGATCATCCTGCCTGATCATCCTGTCTGATCATAGTGCCTGATCATCCTGTCTGATCATCCTGCCTGATCATCCTGTCTGATCTTCCTGTCTGATCATCCTGCCTGATCATCCTGCCTGATCATCCTGCCTGATCATCCTGTCTGATCATCCTGCCTGATCATCCTGCCTGATCATCCTGTCTGATCATCCTGCCTGATCATCCTGTCTGATCATCCTGCCTGATCATCCTGCCTGATCTTCCTGTCTGATCTTCCTGCCTGATCTTCCTGCCTGATCATCCTGCCTGATCTTCCTGCCTGATCATCCTGCCTGATCTTCCTGCCTGATCATCCTGTCTGATCATCCTGCCTGATCTTCCTGCCTGATCATCCTGTCTGATCATCCTGCCTGATCATCCTGCCTGATCATCCTGCCTGATCTTCCTGCCTGATCATCCTGCCTGCCCTGACCTTGATTCTGCCTGATCTTCCTGTCTGATCTTCCTGCCTGATCTTCCTGCCTGATCATCCTGTCTGATCATCCTGCCTGATCATCCTGCCTGCCCTGACCTTGATTCTGCCTGATCTTCCTGTCTGATCTTCCTGCCTGATCATCCTGTCTGATCATCCTGCCTGTCCTTCGGTACCTTTTGGACTCTGAACTTGTTTTGATCCTTTTGCCTGTCCACGACCACTCTCTTCTCAGGGTGATTAATCCCTATTGGATTAATACATATTCTAAGACTCCAACCATCTGCCTCTCCTGTGTTTGCATCTGGGTCTCGTCTTGCGTCATGATAGATTACTTCATTGGCAAAGTGAGCAAACTTAGAAATTCCAACAACGAACAGTGAGCCATTTGTAATCATGCATATAATGACAAAAAAAAGCATCAGATCAGTAATGACAAACCTCTTGGCATTGATAGCTACAGAGGATGGTAGCTGACTCTATAGTCACTCCTACTGGAGGATGGTAGCTGACTCTATAGTCACTCCTACAGAGGATGGTAGCTGACTCTATAGCCACTCCTACTGGAGGATGGTAGCTGACTCTATAGTCACTCCTACTGGAGGATGGTAGCTGACTCTATAGCCACTCCTACTGGAGGATGGTAGCTGACTCTATAGTCACTCCTACTGGAGGATGGTAGCTGACTCTATAGCCACTCCTACTGGAGGATGGTAGCTGACTCTATAGTCACTCCTACAGAGGATGGTAGCTGACTCTATAGCCACTCCTACTGGAGGATGGTAGCTGACTCTATAGTCACTCCTACTGGAGGATGGTAGCTGACTCTATAGTCACTCCTACAGAGGATGGTAGCTGACTCTATAGTCACTCCTACTGGAGGATGGTAGCTGACTCTATAGTCACTCCTACAGAGGATGGTAGCTGACTCTATAGCCACTCCTACTGGAGGATGGTAGCTGACTCTATAGTCACTCCTACTGGAGGATGGTAGCTGACTCTATAGCCACTCCTACTGGAGGATGGTAGCTGACTCTATAGTCACTCCTACTGGAGGATGGTAGCTGACTCTATAGCCACTCCTACTGGAGGATGGTAGCTGACTCTATAGTCACTCCTACAGAGGATGGTAGCTGACTCTATAGCCACTCCTACTGGAGGATGGTAGCTGACTCTATAGTCACTCCTACAGAGGATGGTAGCTGACTCTATAGCCACTCCTACTGGAGGATGGTAGCTGACTCTATAGTCACTCCTACTGGAGGATGGTAGCTGACTCTATAGCCACTCCTACTGGAGGATGGTAGCTGACTCTATAGCCACTCCTACAGAGGATGGTAGCTGACTCTATAGTCACTCCTACTGAGGATGGTAGCTGACTCTATAGCCACTCCTACTGGAGGATGGTAGCTGACTCTATAGCCACTCCTACTGGAGGATGGTA
Source organism: Oncorhynchus keta (assembly GCF_023373465.1). Taxonomy (NCBI): domain Eukaryota; kingdom Metazoa; phylum Chordata; class Actinopteri; order Salmoniformes; family Salmonidae; genus Oncorhynchus; species Oncorhynchus keta. Next base: position 28,895,828 of record NC_068423.1, read on the forward strand.
GCTGACTCTATAGTCACTCCTACTGAGGATGGTAGCTGACTCTATAGCCACTCCTACAAATCTGTCGTTCTGCCCCTGAACAGGCAGTTAACCCACTGTTCCCAGGCCGTCATTGAAAATAAGAATATGTTTTTAACTGACTTGCCTGGTTAAATAAAGGTAAAAAATAAAATAAAAATAGCCACTCCTACAGAGGATGGTAGCTGACTCTATAGCCACTCCTACTGGAGGATGGTAGCTGACTCTATAGCCACTCCTACTGAGGATGGTAGCTGACTCTATAGCCACTCCTACAGAGGATGGTAGCTGACTCTATAGCCACTCCTACAGAGGATGGTAGCTGACTCTATAGTCACTCCTACTGGAGGATGGTAGCTGACTCTATAGCCACTCCTACTGAGGATGGTAGCTGACTCTATAGCCACTCCTACAGAGGATGGTAGCTGACTCTATAGCCACTCCTACAGAGGATGGTAGCTGACTCTATAGTCACTCCTACTGAGGATGGTAGCTGACTCTATAGTCACTCCTACTGAGGATGGTAGCTGACTCTATAGCCACTCCTACTGGAGGATGGTAGCTGACTCTATAGCCACTCCTACTGAGGATGGTAGCTGACTCTATAGCCACTCCTACAGAGGATGGTAGCTGACTCTATAGCCACTCCTACAGAGGATGGTAGCTGACTCTATAGTCACTCCTACTGGAGGATGGTAGCTGACTCTATAGCCACTCCTACTGAGGATGGTAGCTGACTCTATAGCCACTCCTACAGAGGATGGTAGCTGACTCTATAGCCACTCCTACAGAGGATGGTAGCTGACTCTATAGTCACTCCTACTGAGGATGGTAGCTGACTCTATAGTCACTCCTACTGAGGATGGTAGCTGACTCTATAGCCACTCCTACTGAGGATGGTAGCTGACTCTATAGCCACTCCTACTGAGGATGGTAGCTGACTCTATAGCCACTCCTACTGAGGATGGTAGCTGACTCTATAGTCACTCCTACTGAGGATGGTAGCTGACTCTATAGCCACTCCTACTGAGGATGGTAGCTGACTCTATAGCCACTCCTACTGGAGGATGGTAGCTGACTCTATAGCCACTCCTACTGAGGATGGTAGCTGACTCTATAGCCACTCCTACTGAGGATGGTAGCTGACTCTATAGCCACTCCTACTGAGGATGGTAGCTGACTCTATAGCCACTCCTACTGAGGATGGTAGCTGACTCTATAGCCACTCCTACTTGAGGATGGTAGCTGACTCTATAGCCACTCCTACTGAGGATGGTAGCTGACTCTATAGCCACTCCTACTGGAGGATGGTAGCTGACTCTATAGCCACTCCTACAGAGGATGGTAGCTGACTCTATAGTCACTCCTACTGGAGGATGGTAGCTGACTCTATAGCCACTCCTACTGGAGGATGGTAGCTGACTCTATAGCCACTCCTACTGGAGGATGGTAGCTGACTCTATAGCCACTCCTACTGAGGATGGTAGCTGACTCTATAGCCACTCCTACTGGAGGATGGTAGCTGACTCTATAGCCACTCCTACTGGAGGATGGTAGCTGACTCTATAGCCACTCCTACTGGAGGATGGTAGCTGACTCTATAGTCACTCCTACAGAGGATGGTAGCTGACTCTATAGCCACTCCTACTGGAGGATGGTAGCTGACTCTATAGCCACTCCTACTGAGGATGGTAGCTGACTCTATAGCCACTCCTACAGAGGATGGTAGCTGACTCTATAGTCACTCCTACTGAGGATGGTAGCTGACTCTATAGCCACTCCTACAGAGGATGGTAGCTGACTCTATAGTCACTCCTACAGAGGATGGTAGCTGACTCTATAGTCACTCCTACTGAGGATGGTAGCTGACTCTATAGCCACTCCTACAGAGGATGGTAGCTGACTCTATAGTCACTCCTACAGAGGATGGTAGCTGACTCTATAGTCACTCCTACAGAGGATGGTAGCTGACTCTATAGCCACTCCTACTGAGGATGGTAGCTGACTCTATAGTCACTCCTACAGAGGATGGTAGCTGACTCTATAGCCACTCCTACTGGAGGATGGTAGCTGACTCTATAGTCACTCCTACAGAGGATGGTAGCTGACTCTATAGCCACTCCTACTGAAGGATGGTAGCTGACTCTATAGTCACTCCTACAGAGGATGGTAGCTGACTCTATAGCCACTCCTACTGAAGGATGGTAGCTGACTCTATAGCCACTCCTACAGAGGATGGTAGCTGACTCTATAGCCACTCCTACAGAGGATGGTAGCTGACTCTATAGCCACTCCTACAGAGGATGGTAGCTGACTCTATAGTCACTCCTACAGAGGATGGTAGCTGACTCTATAGCCACTCCTACTGAAGGATGGTAGCTGACTCTATAGCCACTCCTACAGAGGATGGTAGCTGACTCTATAGCCACTCCTACTGAGGATGGTAGCTGACTCTATAGCCACTCCTACTGAGGATGGTAGCTGACTCTATAGCCACTCCTACTGAGGAAGGTAGCTGACTCTATAGCCACTCCTACTGAAGGATGGTAGCTGACTCTATAGCCACTCCTACTGGAGGATGGTAGCTGACTCTATAGTCACTCCTACTGAGGATGGTAGCTGACGCTATAGCCACTCCTACTGGAGGATGGTAGCTGACTCTATAGCCACTCCTACTGGAGGATGGTAGCTGACGCTATAGCCACTCCTACTGAGGATGGTAGCTGACGCTATAGCCACTCCTACTGGAGGATGGTAGCTGACTCTATAGCCACTCCTACTGGAGGATGGTAGCTGACTCTATAGCCACTCCTACAGAGGATGGTAGCTGACTCTATAGCCACTCCTACTGGAGGATGGTAGCTGACGCTATAGCCACTCCTACTGGAGGATGGTAGCTGACGCTATAGCCACTCCTACTGGAGGATGGTAGCTGACTCTATAGCCACTCCTACTGGAGGATGGTAGCTGACTCTATAGACACTCCTACTGGAGGATGGTAGCTGACTCTATAGTCACTCCTACAGAGGATGGTAGCTGACTCTATAGCCACTCCTACAGAGGATGGTAGCTGACTCTATAGCCACTCCTACTGAGGATGGTAGCTGACGCTATAGCCACTCCTACTGGAGGATGGTAGCTGACTCTATAGCCACTCCTATCTGTCATATCTTTATTCTGAGCCTGGAGGACAGTCTTGGACCTCAGGCCTGGAGGACAGTCTTGGACCTCAGGCCTGGAGGACAGTCTTGGACCTCAGGCCTGGAGGACAGTCTTGGACCTCAGGCCTGGAGGACAGTCTTGGACCTCAGGCCTGGAGGACAGTCTTGGACCTCAGGCCTGGAGGACAGTCTTAGACCTCAGGCCTGGAGGACAGTCTTGGACCTCAGGCCTGGAGGACAGTCTTGGACCTCAGGCCTGGAGGACAGTCTTGGACCTCAGGCCTGGAGGACAGTCTTGGACCTCAGGCCTGGAGGGAAGCCAAAGTAATTCCACTACCCAAGAGTGTTAAAGTGGCCTTAACTGGTTCTAACAGCAGACCTATCAGCTTGCTGCCAGCTCTTAGCAAAATGTTTGAAAAAAAAATGTGTTTGACCAAATACAATGCAATTTTTCTGTAAACAAATTAACAGACTTTCAGCACTCTTATAGAGAAGGACGCTCAACATGTACAGCCCTGGCACAAATGACTGACGATTGGTTGAAAGAACTTGATAAGAAGATTGTGGGAGCTTCCTGTTAGACTTCAGTGCAGATGTTGTTGAAAATGTAAAAAAACATAATGATGTTTTTAGATAATTTTGCCAAATGTATTAAAAAAATAAATAAACACTAATTTCATAAGTACAGAAAATATAATGTACAGTGCCTTGTGAAAGTATTCACCCCCTTGGCATTTTTCCTATTTTGTTGCCTTACAACCTGGAATTAAAATAGTTTTTTTTTTTTTTTGGGTGTTGTTGTTTCGTTTTATTTACACAATATGCCTACCATTTTGTAGATGCTAAATATTTTTTTATTGTGGAACAAACAAGAAATAAGACCAAAAAAGAACAGAAAACTTGAGCGTGCATTACTATTCACCCCCACAAAGTCAATACTTTGTAGAGCCACCTTTTGCAGCAATTACAGCTGCAAGTCTCTTGGGATATGTCTCTATAAACTTGGCACATCTAGCCACTGGGATTTTTGCCCATTCTTCAAGGCAAAACGGCTCCAGCTCCTTCAAGTTGGATGGGTTCCTGCTGGTGTACAACGATCTTTAAGTCATACTGTAAAGGATCTCGTCCTCCTCTTCTGAGGAGGAGTAGCGAGAAGGATCGGAGGACCAAAACGCAGCGTGGTAAGTGTCCATAATTTAATTTAATGAAGAAAAATGAACACTGAACAAAAACAATAAACAATAAACGAACAGTCCCGTAAGGTGAGTGACAAAACACTAAACAGGAAATAAACACCCACCAAAACCCAGGTGGAAAAAGCCTACCAAAGTATGATTCTCAATCAGAGATAACTAACGACACCTGCCTCTGATTGAGAACCATACCAGGCCGAACACAGAAACCAACATAGAAAAACAAACAGACTGCCCACCCCAACTCCCTGACCGTACTAAAACAAAGACATACTAAAACAAAGGAACTAAGGTCCGAACGTGACATATACCACACATTCTCAATTGGATTGAGGACTGTGCTTTGACTAGGCATTTTTTTATTTTTTATTTTACCTTTATTTAACCAGGCAAGTCAGTTAAGAACACATTCTTATTTTCAATGATGGCCTGGGGAACAGTGGGCAGAACGACAGATTTCTACCTTGTCAGCTCGGGGGTTTGAACTCGCAACCTTCTGGTTACTAGTCCAACGCTCTAACCACTAGGCTACGCTGCCGCCCCATTTACAAAACATTTAAATGTTTCCCCTTAAACCACTCAAGTGTTGCTTTAGCAGTATGCCTAGGGTCATTGTCCTGCTGGAAGGTGAACCTCCGTCCCAGTATCAAATTTCTGGAAGACTGAAACAGTTTTCCCTCAAGAATGTCCCTGTATTTAGCACCATCCATCATTCCTTCAATTCTGACCAGTTTCCCAGTCCCTGTTGAAGAAAAACATCCCCACAGCATGATGCTGCCACCACCATTCTCGGGGTGATGAGAGGTGTTGGGTTTGTGACAGACAGCGTTTTCCTTGATGGCAAAAAGCTCGATTTTGATCAAGTCTCATCTGACCAGAGTACCTTCTTCCATATGTTTGGAGAGTTTCCCACATGCCCTTTGGCGAACACCAAACGTTTGCTTATTTTTTTTCTTTAAGCAATGGCTTTTTCTGGCCACTCTTCCGTAAAGGGCACATTTGAAAAAGAGACATATGTCTCAATATATCTTCTCTGGTAAAAAAAAATAAAGATCACAGGAGTGCAGCGGTATAAGGCTGTCACGATTTCCACCGCAGTCGGTCCCTCTCCTTGAGGGACTGGGCAGCGTTCGACGGTCGACGCCACTGGCTTTCTAGCCATCGCCGATCCACTTCTCATTTTCCAATTGTTTTGTCTTTGTTTTCGACACACCTGCTTTCTATTCCCCAATTACATGGTCATTATTTAACCCTCTGTTTCCCCATGTTGGTGTGCGTGTTTGTATATCATGTTTAGGTTGTTACTGGTTGGCTGGTATTGTCTGTATATAATGTTCTGGTCGTTACTTGTTGGCTGGTATTGTCTGTATATAATGTTCAGGTCGTTACTGGTTGGCTGGTATTGTCTGTATATAATGTTTAGGTCGTTACTTGTTGGCTGGTATTGTCTGTATATAATGTTTAGGTCGTTGTTGGCTGGTATTGTCTGTATATAATGTTTAGGTTGTTACTGGTTGGCTGGTATTGTCTGTATATAATGTTCTGGTCGTTACTTGTTGGCTGGTATTGTCTGTATATAATGTTCAGGTCGTTACTGGTTGGCTGGTATTGTCTGTATATAATGTTTAGGTCGTTACTGGTTGGCTGGTATTGTCTGTATATAATGTTTAGGTCGTTACTTGTTGGCTGGTATTGTCTGTATATAATGTTTAGGTCGTTACTTGTTGGCTGGTATTGTCTGTATATAATGTTCAGGTCGTTACTTGTTGGCTGGTATTGTCTGTATATAATGTTTAGGTCGTTACTGGTTGGCTGGTATTGTCTGTATATAATGTTCAGGTCGTTACTTGTTGGCTGGTATTGTCTGTATATCATGTTCAGGTCGTTACTGGTTGGCTGGTATTGTCTGTATATCATGTTCAGGTCGTTACTGGTTGGCTGGTATTGTCTGTATATAATGTTCAGGTCGTTACTGGTTGGCTGGCATTGTCTGTATATAATGTTCAGGTCGTTGTTGGCTGGTATTGTCTGTATATAATGTTCAGGTCGTTGTTGGCTGGTATTGTCTGTATATAATGTTCAGGTCGTTACTGGTTGGCTGGTATTGTCTGTATATAATGTTCAGGTCGTTACTGGTTGGCTGGTATTGTCTGTATATAATGTTCAGGTCGTTACTGGTTGGCTGGTATTGTCTGTATATAATGTTTAGGTCGTCACTGGTTGGCTGGTATTGTCTGTATATAATGTTTAGGTTGTTACTTGTTGGCTGGTATTGTCTGTATATAATGTTCAGGTCGTTACTGGTTGGCTGGTTTTGTCTGTATATAATGTTCAGGTCGTTACTTGTTGGCTGGTATTGTCTGTATATCATGTTTTGGTCGTTACTGGTTGGCTGGTATTGTCTGTATATAATGTTCAGGTCGTTACTGGTTGGCTGGTATTGTCTGTATATCATGTTCAGGTCATTACTGGTTGGCTGGTATTGTCTGTATATAATGTTCAGGTCGTTACTTGTTGGCTGGTATTGTCTGTATATCATGTTTAGGTCGT
>NC_068423.1:28910249-28927749 GCF_023373465.1 Oncorhynchus keta
ACCAGTAAAGCTGTTCCTCTGGTTCTGTACATCAGTAAAGCTGTTCCTCTGGTTCTGTACACCAGTAAAGCTGTTCCTCTGGTTCTGTACATCAGTAAAGCTGTTCCTCTGTTCCTCTGGTTCTGTACATCAGTAAAGCTGTTCCTCTGGTTCTGTACACCAGTAAAGCTGTTCCTCTGGTTCTGTACATCAGTAAAGCTGTTCCTCTGTTCCTCTGGTTCTGTACATCAGTAAAGCTGTTCCTCTGGTTCTGTACACCAGTAAAGCTGTTCCTCTGTTCCTCTGGTTCTGTACACCAGTAAAGCTGTTCCTCTGGTTCTGTTCTGTACACCAGTAAAGCTGTTCCTCTGGTTCTGTACACCAGTAAAGCTGTTCCTCTGTTCTCTGGTTCTGTACACCAGTAAAGCTGTTCCTCTGTTCCTCTGGTTCTGTTCCTCTGGTTCTGTACATCAGTAAAGCTGTTCCTCTGGTTCTGTACACCAGTAAAGCTGTTCCTCTGGTTCTGTACATCAGTAAAGCTGTTCCTCTGTTCCTCTGGTTCTGTACATCAGTAAAGCTGTTCCTCTGGTTCTGTACACCAGTAAAGCTGTTCCTCTGGTTCTGTACACCAGTAAAGCTGTTCCTCTGGTTCTGTACATCAGTAAAGCTGTTCCTCTGTTCCTCTGGTTCTGTACACCAGTAAAGCTGTTCCTCTGCTTCTGTACATCAGTAAAGCTGTTCCTCTGTTCCTCTGGTCCTGTACATCAGTAAAGCTGTTCCTCTGGTTCTGTACACCAGTAAAGCTGTTCCTCTGGTTCTGTACACCAGTAAAGCTGTTCCTCTGTTCCTCTGGTTCTGTACATCAGTAAAGCTGTTCCTCTGGTTCTGTACACCAGTAAAGCTGTTCCTCTGGTTCTGTACACCAGTAAAGCTGTTCCTCTGGTTCTGTACACCAGTAAAGCTGTTCCTCTGTTCCTCTGGTTCTGTACATCAGTAAAGCTGTTCCTCTGGTTCTGTACATCAGTAAAGCTGTTCCTCTGGTTCTGTACACCAGTAAAGCTGTTCCTCTGGTTCTGTACATCAGTAAAGCTGTTCCTCTGGTTCTGTACATCAGTAAAGCTGTTCCTCTGGTTCTGTACATCAGTAAAGCTGTTCCTCTGGTTCTGTACACCAGTAAAGCTGTTCCTCTGGTTCTGTACACCAGTAAAGCTGTTCCTCTGGTTCTGTACATCAGTAAAGCTGTTCCTCTGGTTCTGTACATCAGTAAAGCTGTTCCTCTGGTTCTGTACATCAGTAAAGCTGTTCCTCTGGTTCTGTACATCAGTAAAGCTGTTCCTCTGGTTCTGTACATCAGTAAAGCTGTTCCTCTGGTTCTGTACACCAGTAAAGCTGTTCCTCTGGTTCTGTACACCAGTAAAGCTGTTCCTCTGGTTCTGTACACCAGTAAAGCTGTTCCTCTGTTCCTCTGGTTCTGTACATCAGTAAAGCTGTTCCTCTGGTTCTGTACATCAGTAAAGCTGTTCCTCTGGTTCTGTACATCAGTAAAGCTGTTCCTCTGGTTCTGTACACCAGTAAAGCTGTTCCTCTGGTTCTGTACACCAGTAAAGCTGTTCCTCTGGTTCTGTACACCAGTAAAGCTGTTCCTCTGTTCCTCTGGTTCTGTACATCAGTAAAGCTGTTCCTCTGGTTCTGTACATCAGTAAAGCTGTTCCTCTGGTTCTGTACATCAGTAAAGCTGTTCCTCTGGTTCTGTACACCAGATAACCAGAGACTAACGGTGGACAACTTCAGGTGACTAAGAGAACAGCAGATCAGGCAGAGAATGTCACTATATCACTCACACAGTCAGTCACTCACGACACGACCACATTGTCTCAACTCACTTTAAGTGATCCATGGCTAATTTATAAAAAAAAACAGATGTCAATCTCAATGTGATTAAATCCCAGATTAAAACAGATGTCACTCTCAATGTGATTAAATCCCTAGTTAAATAAAGGGACAATAAGGCATCTCTCTCCTCTCTTCTCTTCTCCTCTCCTCTCTGAAGCAGTTTATTGCCTTTCTGCAGAGAGATTATACTCACACACTGCTTTTCCCTTTGTGGTGTGCTTGCTAGGTTACAAATAAGAAGCCCAGTCCACAGCTAAGCAGCATCAAAAGGCACACAGCGCAGCTTGTCATGTTGAACTGAAGATGCTTTGATTCCAACTCCTCCAACACCACCTGGGTTCAATCAGTATTCAACATATTTCAATTACCGCCGGCGTTTGCTCTAGCCTGCACGAAGAGCCAGGTGGACCCGGGTTTGCTTTGCAGTTTTACACTTCTATTCTATTGGTTCAGTTTGAGCCAGGCGGGCTCGATCGAGCCCAGATCCGAGTATTTTAAATGATTTCTAATACTATTTAAAACCAGGTCTGTTCCTCTCCTCTGTAAGAGACAGGAAGGGGGGAAAAGCAGCAGACTAGTTACAGTCAGACGGTTTGTCTTCTTCTCTTTAGGTGGCAGTAGAGGTCAGCATTTGATTAGCCTCCATATCCATTGGTAAAGGGCCAGATGAAACCAGTCTTGTGTGTATTTCATGTGGAGTCTAAGACCATTTCCCTGCGGAGTAAAGCTTTTTTCAGGGTAGGGGCGGGTGTATGTTTGTGCACTGTGTGTGTGTGTGTGTGTGTGTGTGTGTGTGTGTGTGTGTGTGTGTGTGTGTGTGTGTGTGTGTGTGTGTGTGTGTGTGTGTGTTGTGTGTGTCCTGCTGTTGTGGATAGTGTCAGGGGTTAAGAGCATGTGAATCCTGCTGTTTCAGAGAGTCAGCTAAATATAGATTAGACTGGAAGATAAACACACACTCAATCAGTGTACCAAGGATGGGGGGAGGGGGAGGAGGGGGAGAGAGAGGAGATGGAGAGGAGAGAGAGAGAGAGGAGAGATGAGAGGAGAGAGAGAGATGTAGAGAGAGAGAGAGAGATGGAGAGGAGAGAGAGAGAGAGGAGAGATGAGAGGAGAGAGAGAGGAGATGTAGAGAGAGAGAGAGAGATGGAGATGAGAGGAGAGAGAGAGGAGATGGAGAGGAGAGAGAGAGGAGATGGAGAGGAGAGAGAGAGAGATGGAGATGAGAGAGAGAGGAGATGGAGAGAGAGAGAGAGAGAGAGAGAGAGAGAGAGAGAGAGAGAGAGAGAGAGAGAGAGAGAGAGAGAGAGAGAGAGAGAGAGAAGAGAGAGAGAGAGAGAGAGAGAGAGAGAGAGAGAGAGAGAGAGAGAGAGAGATGAGATGTAGAGAGAGAGAGAGAAAAGAGAGAGAGAGGTAAATGAGAGAGAGAGGAGACAAAGAGAGAAAGAGAGGGATGGAGAGATGAGATGTAGAAAGAGAGAGAGAGGGAGAGAGAGAGAGAGAGGGAAGAGATGGGAAGTAGAGAGATAAATATATATAGAGAGAAGGAGGAATTGTTTGGAGGGATATGTTATGTATAGAGGAGGTAAAACATAAACCACCATTATCACTGTGGCTTGTAGTGATTACTGTTCAACACCAGTATCACTGTGGCTTGTAGTGATTACTGTTCAACACCAGTATCACTGTGGCTTGTAGTGATTACTGTTCAACACCATTATCACTGTGGCTTGTAGTGATTACTGTTCAACACCAGTATCACTGTGGCTTGTAGTGATTACTGTTCAACACCATTATCACTGTGGCTTGTAGTGATTACTGTTCAACACCAGTATCACTGTGGCTTGTAGTGATTACTGTTCCACACATTATCACTGTGGCTTGTAGTGATTACTGTTCAACACCATTATCACTGTGGCTTGTAGTGATTACTGTTCAACACCATTATCACTGTGGCTTGTAGTGATTACTGTTCAACACCATTATCACTGTGGCTTGTAGTGATTACTGTTCAACACCATTATCACTGTGGCTTGTAGTGATTACTGTGTCAATTACTGTTCACCAGTATCACTGTGGCTTGTGATTACTGATTACTGTTCAACACCAGTATCACTGTGGCTTGTAGTGATTACTGTTCAACACCATTATCACTGTGGCTTGTAGTGATTACTGTTCCACACATTATCACTGTGGCTTGTAGTGATTACTGTTCAACACCATTATCACTGTGGCTTGTAGTGATTACTGTTCAACACCAGTATCACTGTGGCTTGTAGTGATTACTGTTCAACACCAGTATCACTGTGGCTTGTAGTGATTACTGTTCAACACCATTATCACTGTGGCTTGTAGTGATTACTGTTCAACACCAGTATCACTGTGGCTTGTAGTGATTACTGTTCAACACCATTATCACTGTGGCTTGTAGTGATTACTGTTCCACACATTATCACTGTGGCTTGTAGTGATTACTGTTCAACACCAGTATCACTGTGGCTTGTAGTGATTACTGTTCAACACCATTATCACTGTGGCTTGTAGTGATTACTGTTCCACACATTATCACTGTGGCTTGTAGTGATTACTGTTCAACACCAGTATCACTGTGGCTTGTAGTGATTACTGTTCAACACCATTATCACTGTGGCTTGTAGTGATTACTGTTCAACACCATTATCACTGTGGCTTGTAGTGATTACTGTTCAACACCAGTATCACTGTGGCTTGTTATCACTATCACTGTGGCTTGTAGTGATTACTGTTCTTTGCACTTATCAGGCTTGTAATTACAATTGGTCACACCAAGTGATTACTGTTCAACACATTATCACTGTGGCTTGTAGTGATTACTGTTCTTATCACTGTGGCTTGTAGTGATTACTGTTCTTATCACTGCTCTCTGCTCTGTTCAACACATTATCACTGTGGCTTGTAGTGATTACTCTATCACTGTGGCTTGTAGTGATTACTCTTATCACTGTGGCTTGTAGTGATTACTGTTCTGCTCTCTCTGCTTACTGCAGTATCACTGTGGCTTGTAGTGATTACTGCTCTCTGCTGTTCAACTTATCTGTGGCTTGTAGTGATTACTGTTCCACACATTATCACTGTGGCTTGTAGTGATTACTGTTCTTTCTGCTCTCTCTGCAACACTGTGTCTGTCTGCTCTGCTCTCTGCTCTCTCTGCTCTCTCACTCTCTCTGCTCTCTGCTCTCTGCTCTGCTCTCTGCTCTCTGCTCTCTCTGCTCTCTGCTCTCTGCTCTCTCTCTGCTCTGCTCTCTGCTCTCTCTGCTCTCTGCTCTCTGCTCTCTCTGCTCTCTCTGCTCTCTGCTCTCTCTGCTCTCTGCTCTCTCTCTCTCTGCTCTCTCTGCTCTCTGCTCTCTCTTCTCTCTGCTCTCTCTGCTCTCTGCTCTCTCTGCTCTCTCTGCTCTCTGCTCTCTCTGCTCTCTGCTCTCTCTGCTCTCTCTGCTCTCTGCTCTCTCTGCTCTCTCTGCTCTCTGCTCTCTCTGCTCTCTCTGCTCTCTGCTCTCTCTGCTCTCTCTCTCTCTGCTCTCTCTGCTCTCTCTGCTCTCTCTCTCTCTCTCTCTCTGCTCTCTCTGCTCTCTCGCTTGGCACTGCCACCTCGCAGATGTTGCCTCTTTCTCCAGCCAAAACCCACCAATCAAGCCTAACTAGTGGCCAAGAGACATACCCACTATCCCCTGGGCGGGAGACTGCTCCAACATGTTTACACACTCCAGAACAGCCAGAAATACACAAAGAGTGAGACACGGAGAGACACGGAGAGACACGGAGAGACACGGAGAGACACAGAGAGACACGGAGAGACACGGAGAGACACGGAGAGACACGGAGAGACACAGAGAGACACAGAGAGACACAGAGAGACACGGAGAGACACAGAGAGACACGGAGAGACACAGAGAGACACGGAGAGACACAGAGAGACACGGAGAGGCACGGAGAGACACGGAGAGACACAGAGAGACACAGAGAGACACGGAGAGACACAGAGAGACACGGAGAGACAAGGAGAGACACGGAGAGACATAGTGAGACACGGAGAGACACGGAGAGACACGGAGAGACACAGAGAGACACAGAGAGACACAGAGAGACACAGAGAGACACGGAGAGACACAGAGAGACACAGAGAGACACGGAGAGACATAGTGAGACACGGAGAGACACGGAGAGACACAGAGAGACACGGAGAGACACGGAGAGACACGGAGAGACACGGAGAGACACGGAGAGACACAGAGAGACACGGAGAGACACAGAGAGACACGGAGAGACACAGAGAGACACGGAGAGACACGGAGAGACACGGAGAGACACAGAGAGACACGGAGAGACACGGAGAGACACGGAGAGACACGGAGAGACAAGGAGAGACACGGAGAGACACAGAGAGACACGGAGAGACACAGAGAGACACGGAGAGACACGGAGAGACACGGAGAGACACGGAGAGACACGGAGAGACACGGAGAGACACGGAGAGACACAGAGAGACACAGAGAGACACGGTGAGACACGGAGAGACACAGAGAGACACAGAGAGACACAGAGAGACACAGAGAGACGCAGAGAAAGACTGACTGATACTGTCATGTATGTCTCGGGATGCAGCCGCCTTACAGACAAAATGATTGACAAATTAGTGTGTATTATTTTTTTTATTTTTTTTACCTTTATTTTACTAGGCAAGTCAGTTAATTAAGAACAAATTATTATTTTCAATAACGGCCTAGGAACAGTGGGTTAACTGCCCTTTCAGGGGCAGAACGACAGATTTGTACCTTGTCAGCTCGGGGGTTTGAGCTTGCAACCTTCAGGTTACTAGTCCAACGCTCTAACCACGAGGCTACCATGCCGCCCCTATTAGCCTGTATCAAGGGTTTAATCAACATAAATCTATTAAGTCTATTACCCCCTTCATAACACCTCATCTATTACCCTTCATAACGTTTAGTCTATTACCCTTCATAACACCTCATCTATTACCCTTCATAACACCTCATCTATTACCCTTCATAACATTTAGTCTATTCCCCTTCATAACACTTAATCTATTACCCTTCATAACAACTAATCTATTACCCTTCATAACGTTTAGTCTATTACCCTTCATAACACCTCATCTATTACCCTTCATAACACCTCATCTATTACCCTTCATAACATTTAGTCTATTCCCCTTCATAACACTTAATCTATTACCCTTCATAACACCTAATCTATTACCCTTCATAACACCTCATCTATTACCCTTCATAACACCTAATCTATTACCCTTCATAACACCTAATCTATTACCCTTCATAACACCTCATCTATTACACATTTAGTCTATTACCCTTTCATCTATTACCCTTCATAACACCTCATCTATTACCCTTCATAACATTTAGTCTATTCCCCTTCATAACACTTAATCTATTACCCTTCATAACACTTAATCTATTACCCTTCATAACACCTCATCTATTACCCTTCATAACACCTCATCTATTACCCTTCATAACAACTAATCTATTACCCTTCATAACACCTCATCTATTACCCTTCATAACACCCCATCTATTACACTTCATAACATTTAGTCTATTACCCTTCATAACACCTCATCTATTACCCTTCATAACACCTCATCTATTACCCTTCATAACATCTCATCTATTACCCTTCATAACACCTCATCTATTACCCTTCATAACACCTCATCTATTACCCTTCACAACACCTCATCTATTACCCTTCATAACATTTAGTCTATTACCCTTCACAACACCTCATCTATTACCCTTCATAACATCTAATCTATTACCCTTCACAACACCTCATCTATTACCCTTCATAACACCTCATCTATTACCCTTCATAACAGTGATGCTCCCCATCCAACCTGACAGAGCTTGAAAGGATCTGCAGAGAAGAACGGGAGAAACTCCCCAAATACAGGTGTGCCAAGCTTGTAGCGTCAAAGCCAAGAAGACTCTGTTGTAATCGCTGCCAAAGGTGCTTTAAAACAAAGTACTGAGTAAAGGGTGAAAACTTATGTAAATGTGCTATTTGAGTTTTTTTTGCTTTGTCATTATGGGGAATTGTGTGTTGATTGAGGACGTAAAGCAAAAACAATTTAATCCATTTTGGAGTAAGGCTGTAACGTAACAAAAATGTAGAAAAAGTCACGGGGTCTGAATACTTTCCGGAAGAGATGTATACAACGAGCAAAGTGATTATTTGTACGTGGCTGCTACGTAAGTGAACTGCGTGTATTCATTTAGCCGTTTCTGTTGAAAAACAGAAATGAAATGCGGATAGACATACCCGAATTTGTCCAATAGAAACTCTCATTTGCAAAAGTTGGGACTAATGATTACACCCTAGGTCAGCTAGATGCAGGCAAGACTGGACTAATGATTACACCCTAGGTCAGCTAGATGCAGGCAAGACTGGACTAATGATTACACCCTAGGTCAGCTAGATGCAGGCAAGACTGGACTAATGATTACACCCTAGGTCAGCTAGATGCAGGCAAGAGGTGATACTGTTGTACTAATGATTACACCCTAGATCAGCTAGATGCAGGCAAGAGGTGATACTGTTGTACTAATGATTACACCCTAGGTCAGCTAGATGCAGGCAAGAGGTGATACTGTTGGACTAATGATTACACCCTAGATCAGCTAGATGCAGGCAAGACTGGACTAATGATTACACCCTAGGTCAGCTAGATGCAGGCAAGACTGGACTAATGATTACACCCTAGGTCAGCTAGATGCAGGCAAGACTGGACTAATGATTACACCCTAGATCAGCTAGATGCAGGCAAGAGGTGATACTGTTGGACTAATGATTACACCCTAGGTCAGCTAGATGCAGGCAAGAGGTGATACTGTTGGACTAATGATTACACCCTAGGTCAGCTAGATGCAGGCAAGACTGGACTAATGATTACACCCTAGATCAGCTAGATGCAGGCAAGAGGTGATACTGTTGGACTAATGGTTACACCCTAGGTCAGCTAGATGCAGGCAAGAGGTGATACTGTTGGACTAATGATTACACCCTAGGTCAGCTAGATGCAGGCAAGAGGTGATACTGTTGGACTAATGATTACACCCTAGGTCAGCTAGATGCAGGCAAGACTGGACTAATGATTACACCCTAGGTCAGCTAGATGCAGGCAAGACTGGACTAATGATTACACCCTAGATCAGCTAGATGCAGGCAAGAGGTGATACTGTTGGACTAATGATTACACCCTAGGTCAGCTAGATGCAGGCAAGACTGGACTAATGATTACACCCTAGATCAGCTAGATGCAGGCAAGAGGTGATACTGTTGGACTAATGATTACACCCTAGATCAGCTAGATGCAGGCAAGAGGTGATACTGTTGGACTAATGATTACACCCTAGGTCAGCTAGATGCAGGCAAGAGGTGATACTGTTGGACTAATGATTACACCCTAGGTCAGCTAGATGCAGGCAAGAGGTGATCCTGTTGTACTAATGATTACACCCTAGGTCAGCTAGATGCGGGCAAGACTGGACTAATGATTACACCCTAGGTCAGCTAGATGCAGGCAAGTCTGTATTGAATGTGTCAATATCTTTCACCTAATTTACTCAAAATTCTCTCAACCTGTGTGCACCTACGTTGTAAACGTTCATTCATAGGTCGTAGCAACCTCATGATGGATAAAGGGAAAATGTGATCCTCATGTAGTAGCCTAAACATATGGATGTTACATTGAACAGGGTGAATGAAATAGGAACGACAGTCATCCAATATGCTGTAATAGAAATAAGGCCGTGCTCCCACCACTGTTGTGCTACTCTCTCTCTCTCTGTGTGTGTGTGTGTGTGTGTGTGTGTGTGTGTGTGTGTGTGTGTGTGTGTGTGTGTGTGTGTGTGTGTGTGTGTGTGTGTGTGTGTGTGTGTGTGTGTGTGTGTGTGTGTGTGTGGCATCCGGATAAACTCGCTCACAGCAGCAACAGCAGCAGCAGCAGCAGCAGCCCAGAATGCATTGCAACAGCAGTAGCTCTGCCCCCCCACCCCATGAGACATCAAGTATTAATAATAAAGTATTAAACTCCATCTCGCCTCATGTGTTTATACAGTGATATTACAAGCAACAGTAAATGCTACAGTGTTTTGAGTGGTGTACATAACAACCCATAGAATCAGAGACAAAAGCACAGAACACATTATTGTGAACAGATAACCTGTATTTATTTATCTACAACCTGCCTGTGTCCTAATTGGCTCCCTATTCCCTATGTATTGACCAATTGGATTTGGTTAGGTGTGGGTGGTCCTCTTGATGGCCAGTTCTACACAATTGAAATAAAATGTTGCTGTTTTAAAGCAAGTTAAATGCAATTCTACCCATTTTACCATGTGGTGGAAATAATCTTTTTTTAAATGTATTTTAAACCACATTTTCTGCAATTCTACTCGTATTGCCATGACATATGATATCTGAGTGATGTTCGGGGCCCCTGAGCACGTGGCCTGCCAGGTTGGTATTCAGCCATGATTACTACACGTTTAGATAGCTTGCTAGGCTAACCTGCTAACCTGCTAATGTAAACAAAATATTACTACACGTTTAGATAGCTTGCTAGGCTAACCTGCTAATGTAAACAAATGATAGCTTGCTAGGCTAACCTGCTAATGTAAACAAATGATTACTACACGTTTAGGTAGCTTGCTAGGCTAACCTGCTAACCTGCTAATGTAAAAAATATTACTACACGTTTAGATAGCTTGCTAGGCTAACCTGCTAATGTAAAAAAATGATTACTACACGTTTAGGTAGCTTGCCAGGCTAACCTGCTAATGTAAAAAAATGATTACTACACGTTTAGATAGCTTGCTAGGCTAACCTGCTAACCTGCTCATGTAAACAAATGATATTACTAGGCTAACCTGCTTATGAAAAAATGATTACTTGTTTAGGTAGGCTAACCTGCTAACCTGCTAATGTAAAAAAAAATATTACTACACGTTTAGATAGCTTGCCAGGCTAACCTGCTAACCTGCTCATGTAAAAAAAAATATTACTACACGTTTAGATAGCTTGCCAGGCTAACCTGCTAACCTGCTAATGTAAAAAAAAATATTACTACACGTTTAGATAGCTTGCCAGGCTAACCTGCTAACCTGCTCATGTAAAAAAAAATATTACTACACGTTTAGATAGCTTGCCAGGCTAACCTGCTAACCTGAATGTAAAAAATATTACTACACGTTTAGATAGCTTGCCTAATTGATTAAAAAATTGTAAGCTGCCTAATTGATTGACTGATTCAGCCACGTTTCCATCCGTAGCTTTTATGTAATTGTCTGTAAAAACAAAAAAATCACAACAGCTTGATGGAAACAGGAAGTTCCGGTACGTTTTTATAAATGCAGACGGATAATTTGTTAGTTTGACACGGTGGGATTTTTTAAAAATGTTTTTTTAATGATTAAATAAATTATGATGAAAGTACACGTGATGAGAACACCCCATAATGACGATGTGAAAACTTGTTTTCTGAATTTGAAATTGAAATAAAGAAATAGCTCATTTACATAAGTATTCACACCCCTGAGTCAATACTTTGTAGAAGCACTTTTGGTGCCGATTATATCTTGGAGTAGTCTTGGGTCTGTATCAGCTTTGATTTGTCTGTATTTGGGGATTTTCTGCTCTTCTGTTACACCTCCCTACTGGCGCAGTGCTGTGAGATTCCAAGTTCTGTCGCAGCGGTCCGCGACCAGGAGACCCATGGGGCGGCGCACAATTGGCCCAGCGTCGTCCAGGTTAGGGGAGTAGTAGGGATGTTCTTGTCCCATCGCTCTCTAGCGACTCCTGTGGTTGGCCGGGTGCAGAGCACGCTGACACGTTCACCAGGTTCTTTCTCCGACACATTGGTGCGGCTGGCTTCTGGGTTAAGCAGACAAGAAGCAGTGTGGCTTGGCTGGGTTGTGTTTCGGTGGACACACGGCCCTTCGCCTCTCCTGAGTCCGTAAGAGCAATGAGACAAGACTGTAACTACCAATTGGATACCATGAAATTGGGGAGAAAAAGGGAGTTTTTTTTTTTTTAAATAAAACTAAGAGTATAAACGCAACTATTTTGAAACAGCTTTGCACACTCTTGGCATTCTCTCAACCAGCTTCATGAGGTAGTCAACTGGAATGCATTTTAATTAACAGGTGTACCTTGTTAAAAGTTAATTTGTGGAATCTCATTCCTTCTTTAAATTGTGACGAGGGTGTCACGCCTTGGTCATTGTATTTTGTGTTTTCGTTATATATAGAGTCAGGTGATTCTTGTTGTCTCTGATAGGGAACCGTATCCAGGTAGCCTGGGTTTCACTGTGTATTTCCAGATCCGCCAGCCAGCCAGGATCTACCGGAGCCTACTACCTGCCTGAGCTTCATCTCAGTACTGGGCTTCCTCTCAGTACTGGGCTTCCCCTCAGTCCCGGGCTAACCCTCAGTCCCGAGCTGCCCCTCAGTCCCGAGCTGCCCCTCAGTCCCGAGCTGCCCCTCAGTCCCGAGCTGCCCCTCAGTCCCGAGCTGCCCCTCAGTCCCGGGCTGCCCCTCAGTCACGAGCTGTCCCTCAGTCCCGAGCTGCCCCTCAGTCATGAGCTGCTCCTCAGTTCAGTGGGGTTCTGGGTGAGGACTATTAGGCCATGGTCGGCGCCGAGGGTGGATTATCCCAGGACGCGAACGGGAGGAACTAGGACATTAATGGAGTGGGGTCCACGTCCAGAGCCGGAACCGCCACCATGGACAGACGCCCACCCGGACCCTCCCTATGGTTTTGAGGTGCGTCCGGGAGTCCGCACCTTAGGGGGGTGTTCTGTCACGCCTTGGTCATTGTATTTTGTGTTTTCGTTATATATTTGTTCAGGCCAGGGTGTGACATGGGTTTATTGTGTTGTCGTATTGTGGTTTTTGTAGGCATTGGGATTGTGGTTGATTAGGGGTGTGTCTAGTTTAGGCTTGGCTGCCTGAGGCGGTTCTCAATCAGAGTCAAGTGATTCTTGTTGTCTCTGATTGGGAACCGTATTTAGGTAGCCTGGGTTTCACTGTGTATTTCGTGGGTTCATTACGTTCTTTATTAAGTTATTTCATGTATCGTCATTTGTTTCATTAAAGACATGAGTAACCACCACGCTGCATTTCGGTCCCGTAGTAAACAGGATATTTTGTCAGGACAAGATGCTGGAATATTATATATATATATAATTGACAGCTTAGGATAGAAAACACTCTAAAGTTTCCAAAACTGTAAAAATATTGTCTGTGAAAATAACAGAACTGATGTTGCAGGCGAAAGCCTGAGAAAAATCCCCCGTTGGGGTCCCCAGGATCCAGTCTGGGAAATGCTGCTGTATCTATTTATAAACACTAGTAAGTGAATTTTCTTTGACCAAATGAAATACAGATGCATTAATGTTGCTCTCTGCGTCCATCAGGGACCATGATGGAAACAAGTGGAAACTCACCTGTTTGATACATAACAGACGGTCGTTGGTCTGCTGTATGTGCCTGTCCATCGAAGGAATGGAGGTCATTATGTCCCTCTTTGACCTCTACCTTCCAGCCATTAAACTAGTGACCTCTGGAAGAGAAGAGAGAGAGATAAAGACATTAAACTAGTGACCTCTGGAAGAGAAGAGAGAGAGACAAAGACATTAAACTAGTGACCTCTGGAAGAGAAGAGAGAGAGAGAGACAAAGACATTAAACTAGTGACCTCTGGACGAGAAGAGAGAGAGACAAAGACATTAAACTAGTGACCTCTGGACGAGAAGAGAGAGAGAGAGACAAAGACATTAAACTAGGGACCTCTGGATGAGAAGAGAGAGAGAGACAAAGACAATAAACTAGTGACCTCTGGACGAGAAGAGAGAGAGAGATAAAGACATTAAACTAGGGACCTCTGGACGAGAAGAGAGAGAGAGACAAAGACATTAAACTAGTGACCTCTGGACGAGAAGAGAGAGAGAGACAAAGACATTAAACTAGGGACCTCTGGATGAGAAGAGAGAGAGAGACAAAGACAATAAACTAGTGACCTCTGGACGACAAGAGAGAGAGATAAAGACATTAAACTAGTGACCTCTGGACGAGAAGAGAGAGAGAGACAAAGACATTAAACTAGTGACCTCTGGACGAGAAGAGAGAGAGACAAAGACATTAAACTAGTGACCTCTGGACGAGAAGAGAGAGAGAGAGAAGACATTAAACTAGTGACCTCTGGACGAGTAGAGAGGGAGAGACAAAGACATTAAACTAGTGACCTCTGGACGAGAAGAGAGAGAGAGAGACAAACTAGTCACCTCTGGACAGAAGAGAGACAAAGACATTAAACTAGTGACCTCTGGACGAGAAGAGAGAGAGACAAAGACATTAAACTAGGGACCTCTGGACGAGAAGAGAGAGAGAGACAAAGACAATAAACTAGTGACCTCTGGACGAGAAGAGAGAGAGACAAAGACATTAAACTAGGGACCTCTGACGAGAAGAGAGAGAGACAAAGACATTAAACTAGTGACCTCTGGACGAGAAGAGAGAGAGACAAAGACATTAAACTAGTGACCTCTGGACGAGTAGAGAGAGAGACAAAGACATTAAACTAGTGACCTCTGGACGACAAGAGAGAGAGAAAGACATTAAACTAGTGACCTCTGGACGAGAAGAGAGAGAGAGACAAAGACATTAAACTAGTGACCTCTGGACGAAAGAGAGAGAGACAAAGACATTAAACTAGTGACCTCTGGACGAGAAGAGAGAGAGAGAGAGAGACATTAAACTAGTGACCTCTGGACGAGTAGAGAGGAGAGACAAAGACATTAAACTAGTGACCTCTGGACGAGAAGACAAACTAGTCACCTCTGGACGAGAAGAGAGAGAGACAAAGACATTAAACTAGTGACCTCTGGACGAGAAGAGAGAGAGACAAAGACATTAAACTAGTGACCTCTGGACGAGAAGAGAGAGAGAGATAAAGACATTAAACTAGTGACCTCTGGACGAGAAGAGAGAGAGATAAAGACATTAAACTACTGACCTCTGGACGAGAAAAGAGAGAGACAAAGACATTAAACTAGTGACCTCTGGACGAGAAGAGAGAGAGACAAAGACATTAAACTAGTGACCTCTGGACGAGAAGAGAGAGAGATAAAGACATTAAACTACTGACCTCTGGACGAGAAAAGAGAGAGATAAAGACATTAAACTACTGACCTCTGGACGAGAAGAGAGAGAGACAAAGACATTAAACTAGTGACCTCTGGACGAGAAGAGAGAGAGATAAAGACATTAAACTAGTGACCTCTGGACGAGAAGAGAGAGAGAGACAAAGACATTAAACTAGTGACCTCTGGACGAGAAGAGAGAGACAAAGACATTAAACTAGTGACCTCTGGACGAGAAGAGAGAGAGACAAAGACATTAAACTAGTGACCTCTGGACGAGAAGAGAGAGAGATAAAGACATTAAACTAGTGACCTCTGGACGAGAAGAGAGAGACAAAGACATTAAACTAGTGACCTCTGGACGAGAAGAGAGAGAGAGAGAGACATTAAACTAGTGACCTCTGGACGAGAAAAGAGAGAGAGAGAGAGAGAGAGAGACATTAAACTAGTGACCTCTGGACGAGAAAAGAGAGAGAGAGAGAGAGAGACATTAAACTAGTGACCTCTGGACGAGAAGAGAGAGAGATAAAGACATTTAACTACTGACCTCTGGACGAGAAGAGAGAGAGACAAAGACATTAAACTAGTGACCTCTGGACGAGAAGAGAGAGAGATAAAGACATTTAACTACTGACCTCTGGACGAGAAGAGAGAGAGATAAAGACATTAAACTACTGACCTCCGGACGAGAAGAGAGAGAGACAAAGACATTAAACTAGTGACCTCTGGACGAGAAGAGAGAGAGATAAAGACATTAAACTACTGACCTCTGGACGAGAAGAGAGAGAGACAAAGACATTAAACTAGTGACCTCTGGACGAGAAGAGAGAGAGACAAAGACATTAAACTAGTGACCTCTGGACGAGTAGAGAGAGAGAGACAAAGACATTAAACTAGTGACCTCTGGACGACAAGAGAGAGAGATAAAGACATTAAACTACTGACCTCTGGACGAGAAGAGAGAGAGACAAAGACATTAAACTAGTGACCTCTGGACGAGAAGAGAGAGAGATAAAGACATTTAACTACTGACCTCTGGACGAGAAGAGAGAGAGATAAAGACATTAAACTACTGACCTCCGGACGAGAAGAGAGAGAGACAAAGACATTAAACTAGTGACCTCTGGACGAGAAGAGAGAGAGATAAAGACATTAAACTACTGACCTCTGGACGAGAAGAGAGAGAGACAAAGACATTAAACTAGTGACCTCTGGACGAGAAGAGAGAGAGACAAAGACATTAAACTAGTGACCTCTGGACGAGTAGAGAGAGAGACAAAGACATTAAACTACTGACCTCTGGACGACAAGAGAGAGATAAAGACATTAAACTAGTGACCTCTGGACGAGAAGAGAGAGAGACAAAGACATTAAACTAGTGACCTCTGGACGAGAAGAGAGAGAGACAAAGACATTAAACTAGTGACCTCTGGACGAGAAGAGAGAGAGATAAAGACATTAAACTACTGACCTCTGGACGAGAAGAGAGAGAGACAAAGACATTAAACTAGTGACCTCTGGACGAGAAGAGAGAGATAAAGACATTAAACTAGTGACCTCTGGACGAGAAGAGAGAGAGATAAAGACATTAAACTACTGACCTCTGGACGAGAAGAGAGAGAGACAAAGACATTAAACTAGTGACCTCTGGACGAGAAGAGAGAGAGATAAAGACATTAAACTAGTGACCTCTGGACGAGAAGAGAGAGAGACAAAGACATTAAACTAGTGACCTCTGGACGAGAAGAGAGAGAGATAAAGACATTTAACTACTGACCTCTGGACGAGAAGAGAGAGAGACAAAGACATTAAACTAGTGACCTCTGGACGAGAAGAGAGAGAGATAAAGACATTTAACTACTGACCTCTGGACGAGAAGAGAGAGAGATAAAAGACATTAAACTACTGACCTCCGGACGAGAAGAGAGAGAGACAAAGACATTAAACTAGTGACCTCTGGACGAGAAGAGAGAGAGATAAAGACATTAAACTACTGACCTCTGGACGAGAAGAGAGAGAGACAAAGACATTAAACTAGTGACCTCTGGACGAGAAGAGAGAGAGACAAAGACATTAAACTAGTGACCTCTGGACGAGTAGAGAGAGAGAGACAAAGACATTAAACTAGTGACCTCTGGACGACAAGAGAGATAAAGACATTAAACTAGTGACCTCTGGACGAGAAGAGAGAGAGACAAAGACATTAAACTAGTGACCTCTGGACGACAAGAGAGAGACAAAGACATTAAACTAGTGACCTCTGGACGAGAAGAGAGAGAGAGACAAAGACATTAAACTAGTGACCTCTGGACGAGAAGAGAGAGAGACAAAGACATTAAACTAGTGACCTCTGGACGAGAAGAGAGAGAGAGACATTAAACTAGTGACCTCTGGACGAGTAGAGAGGAGAGAC
>NC_068423.1:28935249-28940249 GCF_023373465.1 Oncorhynchus keta
CACATGACCTGGTAGTAGACCAGTGTCAGCATGACTGAGAGACACATGACCTGGTAGTGGACCAGTGTCAACATGACTGAGAAGACACATGACCTGGTAGTAGACCAGTGTCAACATGACTGAGAAGACACATGACCTGGTAATAGACCAGTGTCAACATGACTGAGAAGACACATGACCTGGTAGTAGACCAGTGTCAACATGACTGAGAAGACACATGACCTGGTAGTAGACCAGTGTCAACATGACTGAGAAGACACATGACCTGGTAGTAGACCAGTGTCAACATGACTGAGAAGACACATGACCTGGTAGTAGACCAGTGTCAACATGACTGAGAAGACACATGACCTGGTAGTAGACCAGTGTCAACATGACTGAGAAGACACATGACCTGGTAGTGACCAGTGTCAACATGACTGAGAAGACACATGACCTGGTAGTAGACCAGTGTCAACATGACTGAGAAGACACATGACCTGGTAGTAGACCAGTGTCAACATGACTGAGAAGACACATGACCTGGTAGTAGACCAGTGTCAACATGACTGAGAAGACACATGACCTGGTAGTAGACCAGTGTCAACATGACTGAGAAGACACATGACCTGGTAGTAGACCAGTGTCAACATGACTGAGAAGACACATGACCTGGTAGTAGACCAGTGTCAACATGACTGAGAAGACACATGACCTGGTAGTAGACCAGTGTCAACATGACTGAGAAGACACATGACCTGGTAGTAGACCAGTGTCAACATGACTGAGAAGACACATGACCTGGTAGTAGACCAGTGTCAACATGACTGAGAAGACACATGACCTGGTAGTAGACCAGTGTCAACATGACTGAGAAGACACATGACCTGGTAGTAGACCAGTGTCAACATGACTGAGAAGACACATGACCTGGTAGTGGACCAGTGTCAACATGACTGAGAAGACACATGACCTGGTAGTAGACCAGTGTCAACATGACTGAGAAGACACATGACCTGGTAATAGACCAGTGTCAACATGACTGAGAAGACACATGACCTGGTAGTAGACCAGTGTCAACATGACTGAGAAGACACATGACCTGGTAGTAGACCAGTGTCAACATGACTGAGAAGACACATGACCTGGTAGTAGACCAGTGTCAACATGACTGAGAAGACACATGACCTGGTAGTAGACCAGTGTCAACATGACTGAGAAGACACATGACCTGGTAGTAGACCAGTGTCAACCATGACTGAAAGACACATGACCTGAGTAGACCAGTGTCACCTGACTGAGAAGACACATGACTGAGAAGACACATGACCTGGTAGTAGACCAGTGTCAACATGACTGAGAAGACACATGACCTGGTAGTAGACCAGTGTCAACATGACTGAGAAGACACATGACCTGGTAGTAGACCAGTGTCAACATGACTGAGAAGACACATGACCTGGTAGTAGACCAGTGTCAACATGACTGAGAAGACACATGACCTGGTAGTAGACCAGTGTCAACATGACTGAGAAGACACATGACCTGGTAGTAGACCAGTGTCAACATGACTGAGAAGACACATGACCTGGTAGTAGACCAGTGTCAACATGACTGAGAAGACACATGACCTGGTAGTAGACCAGTGTCAACATGACTGAGAAGACACATGACCTGGTAGTAGACCAGTGTCAACATGACTGAGAAGACACATGACCTGGTAGTAGACCAGTGTCAACATGACTGAGAAGACACATGACCTGGTAGTAGACCAGTGTCAACATGACTGAGAAGACACATGACCTGGTAGTAGACCAGTGTCAACATGACTGAGAAGACACATGACCTGGTAGTAGACCAGTGTCAACATGACTGAGAAGACACATGACCTGGTAGTAGACCAGTGTCAACATGACTGAGAAGACACATGACCTGGTAGTGGACCAGTGTCAACATGACTGAGAAGACACATGACTGAGAAGACACATGACCTGGTAGTAGACCAGTGTCAACATGACTGAGAAGACACATGACCTGGTAGTAGACCAGTGTCAACATGACTGAGAAGACACATGACCTGGTAGTAGACCAGTGTCAACATGACTGAGAAGACACATGACCTGGTAGTAGACCAGTGTCAACATGACTGAGAAGACACATGACCTGGTAGTAGACCAGTGTCAACATGACTGAGAAGACACATGACCTGGTAGTAGACCAGTGTCAATATGACTGAGAAGACACATGACCTGGTTGTAGACCAGTGTCAACATGACTGAGAAGACATGACAGTGACCAGTGTCAACATGACTGAGAAGACACATGACCTGGTAGTAGACCAGTGTCAACATGACTGAGAAGACACATGACCTGGTAGTAGACCAGTGTCAACATGACTGAGAAGACACATGACCTGGTAGTAGACCAGTGTCAACATGACTGAGAAGACACATGACATGGTAGTGGACCAGTGTCAACATGACTGAGAAACACATGACCTGGTAGTAGACCAGTGTCAACATGACTGAGAAGACACGTGACCTGGTAGTAGACCAGTGTCAACATGACTGAGAAGACACATGACCTGGTAGTAGACCAGTGTCAACATGACTGAGAAGACACATGACCTGGTAGTAGACCAGTGTCAACATGACTGAGAAGACACATGACCTGGTAGTAGACCAGTGTCAACATGACTGAGAAGACATGACCTGGTAGTAGACCAGTGTCAACATGACTGAGAAGACACATGACCTGGTAGTAGACCAGTGTCAACATGACTGAGAAGACACATGACCTGGTAGTAGACCAGTGTCAACATGACTGAGAAGACACATGACCTGGTAGTAGACCAGTGTCAACATGACTGAGAAGACACATGACCTGGTATGAAAGACAAAACAAAACAAGATGGGAAATATTATCGACATTACTTTGCACTTTTCACTGGCTGTCCCTCAGGTTGTGGCAGGAGGACACATATTTGGCTGCCAAAACTGCACATTTTGGCTTTTCACCCAATAAATATTAGATTTTTTTCTTCATCTTTTATAGTTTCAAATTCTTGGGAAAGAAATATTTTCTTAGGTCTGAGTATTTGTCACAGTGTAAGAGGAAATGCAGCTCAGTCTCTACCTCTCCCCTGGAGCAGAGTGAGCACAGCCTGTCCTCTCTGAGCAGCCAGGTTTGTCCATGACGACCGGTCTCTATAGCCAGACTGTCCTCTCTGGGCAGCCAGGTTTGTCCGTGACGACCGGTCTCTATAGCCAGACTGTCCTCTCTGGGCAGCCAGGTTTGTCTGTGACGACCGGTCTCTATAGCCAGACTGTCCTCTCTGGGCAGCCAGGTTTGTCTGTGACAGTCTGTGGTCACAGTGGTCAGATAGTCTGCCACCATCTACTGTCTGAGACCATTGAAGTTTACTAAGATGTTTTGTGGTGTCTTTCAAATAGGTGATACATTTTTTTCTTTGTCTCTCTCTCTCTCTCTCTCTTTCATCCTTCATTTTCTCTCTCTCTCTGTCTTCCTCCTCCATCCCCCATCTTCCTCCTCCATCCCCCTCTCTCTCTCCATCTTCCTCCTCCACCCCTCTCTCTCTCTCTCTCTGTCTTCCTCCTCCATCCCCCTCTCTCTCTCTCTCTGTCTTCCTCCTCCATCCCCCTCTCTCTCTCTGTCTTCCTCCTCCATCTCTCTCTCTCTCTCTGTCTTCCTCCTCCATCCCTCCATCCCTCTCTCTCTCTCTCTGTCTTCCTCCTCCATCCCTCTCTCTCCATCTTCCTCCTCCATCCCTCTCTCTCTCTCTCTCTCTGTCTTCCTCCTCCATCCCTCTCTCTCTCTCTCCATCTTCCTCCTCCATCCCTCTCTCTCTCTCATCTTCCTCCTCCATCCCTTTCTCTCTCTCTGTCTTCCTCCTCCATCCCTCTCTCTCTCCATCTTCCTCCTCCATCCCTCTCTTTCTCCATCTTCCTCCTCCATCTCTCTCTCTCTCTCCGTCTTTGTCCTCCTTCCCTCTCTTTGGCTTTCTCTCTCGCACATCTCCCTGGCTGTCACGCTACATTTCTTTATTTTACACTAGAATAGGAAGGAATAGAGGAGAGGAGTAATAGAGAGGAGAGGAGGAATAGAGAGGAGAGGAGGAATAGAGAGGACATGAGAGGAGGAATATAGAAGAGTAATATAGAGGAGAAGATGAGAGGAAAAACAGAGAGCAGTTGAGGAATCGAGAGGAGATGAGAGGATGAATATAGAGGAGAGGAATAGGGTAGAGAGGAGAAGAGGAATAGAGAGGAGGAATAGAGAGGAGTTGAGAAATAGAGAGGAGGGAGGAGGAATAGAGAGGAGTTGAGAAATAGAGAGGAAGAATAGAGGAGATAAGAGGAATAGAGAGGAGAGAGGAGGAATAGAGAGGGGGAATAGAGAGGAGGAATAGAGAGGAGAGGAGGAATAGAGAGGAGATAAGAGAAATAGAGAGGAAGAATAGAGAGGAGATAAGAGGAATAGAGAGGAGAGAGGAGGAATAGAGAGGAGAGAGGAGGAATAGAGAGGAGGAATAGAGAGGAGGAATAGAGAGAAGGAATAGAGAGGAGGAATAGAGAGGAGATAAGAGGAATAGAGAGGAAGAATAGAGAGGAGAAGAGGAATAGAGAGGAGGAATAGAGAGGAGTTGAGAAATAGAGAGGAAGAATATAGAGGAGATAAGATGAATAGAGAGGAGAGAGGAGGAATAGAGAGGAGGAATAGAGAGGAGAGAGGAGGAATAGAGAGGAGGAATAGAGAGGAGATAAGAGGAATAGAGAGGAAGAATAAAGAGGAGATAAGAGGAATAGAGAGGAGGAATAGAGAGGAGGAATAGAGAGTAGGTATAGAGAGGAGATAAGAGGAATAGAGAGGAGAGAGGAGGAATAGAGAGGGGGAATAGAGAGGAGATCAAAGGAATAGAGAGGAGGAATAGAGAGGAGAGAGGAGGAATAGAGAGGAGGAATAGAGAGGAGAGAGGAGGAATAGAGAGGAGAGAGGAGGAA
>NC_068423.1:28957749-28972749 GCF_023373465.1 Oncorhynchus keta
ATGTGGAGGCTATATACAGGGTATTACGGTACAGAGTCAATGTGGAGGCTATATACAGGGGGTACCGGTACAGAGTCAATGTGGAGGCTATATACAGGGGGGTACCGGTACAGACGGTACAGAGTCAATGTGGAGGCTATATACAAGGGGGTACCGGTACAGAGTCAATGTGGAGGCTATATACAGGGTATTACGATACAGAGTCAATGTGGAGGCTATATACATGTACCGGTACAGAGTCAATGTGGAGGCTATATACAGGGGGTACCGGTACAGAGTCAATGTGGAGGCTATATACAGGGTACCGGTACAGAGTCAATGTGGAGGCTATATACGGTACAGAGTCAATGTGGAGGCTATATACAGGGGGTACCGGTACAGAGTCAATGTGGAGGCTATATACAGGGTATTACGGTACATAGTCAATGTGGAGGCTATATACAGGGTATTACGGTACAGAGTCAATGTGGAGGCTATATACAGGGGTACTGGTACAGAGTCAATGTGGAGGCTATATACAGGGTGTTACGGTACAGAGTCAATGTGGAGGCTATATACAGGGTGTTACGGTACAGAGTCAATGTGGAGGCTATATACAGGGGGTACTGGTACAGAGTCAATGTGGAGGCTATATACAGGGTATTACGGTACAGAGTCAATGTGGAGGCTATATACAGGGGGTACTGGTACAGAGTCAATGTGGAGGCTATATACAGGGTGTTACGGTACAGAGTCAATGTGGAGGCTATATACAGGGGATACTAGTACAGAGTCAATATCGAGGCTATATTCAGGGGGTACCGGTACAGATTCAATGTGGAGGCTATATACAGGGGGTACCGGTACTGAGTCAATGTGGAGCCTATATACAGGGTGTTACGGTACAGAGTCAATGTGGAGGCTATATACAGAAGGTACCGGTACAGAGTCAATGTGGAGGCTATATACAGGGTATTACGGTACAGAGTCAATGTGGAGGCTATATACAGGGGGTACCGGTACAGAGTCAATGTGGAGGCTATATACAGGGGGTACCGTTACAGAGTCAATGTGGAGGCTATATACAGGGGTACTGGTACAGAGTCAATGTGGAGGCTATATACAGGGGGTATCCTAGCCATTCACCATGACAACATAAGGAAATATAATGATCCTAGCCATTCACCATGACAACATAAGGAAATATAATGGTCTACATGGAAAACAGAGGAATGATCCTAGCCATTCACCATGACAACATAAGGAAATATAATGGTCTAGCCATTCACCATGACAACATAAGGAAATATAATGGTCTACATGGAAAACAGAGGAATGATCCTAGCCATTCACCATGACAACATAAGGAAATATAATGGTCTACATGGAAAACAGAGGAATGATCCTCGCCATTCACCATGACAACATAAGGAAATAGAATGATCCCCGCCATTCACCATGACAACATAAGGAAATAGAATGATCCCCGCCATTCACCATGACAACATAAGGAAATATAATGATCCTAGCCATTCACCATGACAACATAAGGAAATAGAATGATCCTAGCCATTCACCATGACAACATAAGGAAATAGAATGATCCCCGCCATTCACCATGACAACATAAGGAAATAGAATGATCCTAGCCATTCACCATGACAGCATAAGGAAATAGAATGATCCTAGCCATTCACCATGACAGCATAAGGAAATAGAATGATCCCCGCCATTCACCATGACAACATAAGGAAATAGAATGATCCTAGCCATTCACCATGACAACATAAGGAAATATAATGATCCTCGCCATTCACCATGACAACATAAGGAAATAGAATGATCCCCGCCATTCACCATGACAACATAAGGAAATAGAATGATCCCCGCCATTCACCATGACAACATAAGGAAAAAGAATGATCCTAGCCATTCACCATGACAACATAAGGAAATAGAATGATCCCCGCCATTCACCATGACAACATAAGGAAATAGAATGATCCCCGCCATTCACCATGACAACATAAGGAAATAGAATGATCCCCGCCATTCACCATGACAACATAAGGAAATAGAATGATCCTAGCCATTCACCATGACAACATAAGGAAATAGAATGATCCCCGCCATTCACCATGACAACATAAGGAAATAGAATGATCCCCGCCATTCACCATGACAACATAAGGAAATAGAATGATCCCCGCCATTCACCATGACAACATAAGGAAATATAATGATCCTAGCCATTCACCATGACAACATAAGGAAATAGAATGATCCTAGCCATTCACCATGACAACATAAGTAAATAGAATGATCCCCGCCATTCACCATGACAACATAAGGAAATAGAATGATCCCCGCCATTCACCATGACAACATAAGGAAATAGAATGATCCTAGCCATTCACCATGACAACATAAGGAAAGATCACTCTTAAATATCATTGGAATAATATTATCAGAAGACTTTAAACCCAAATAACATGCAAGGAAAACACAAACCTAAAATCAACCGGAACCCAACTGAACTTTATACAAAGCCTTAAACCTGGAAAGGCAAGTGGCCGTGACAACATCAGGAATGAATTGCTGAAACACAGTACTAATGAGATGCAGGCTGCCTTATTTACACTATTCAACCTGTTTTAGGAGGACAGCTGCTCCTCCTATATTTGGAACCAGCAGCTCATAACCCCCATATATAAAAAAGTGACAAATTAGACCCTAATAACTACAGGGAAGATGGGGAAACTGTTCTGCTGTATTCTCAATGACCAAATATAGACCTTCCTCACACGACATAACGCTCTCAGAAA
This sequence comes from Oncorhynchus keta, assembly GCF_023373465.1. Classification (NCBI taxonomy): domain Eukaryota; kingdom Metazoa; phylum Chordata; class Actinopteri; order Salmoniformes; family Salmonidae; genus Oncorhynchus; species Oncorhynchus keta. The sequence continues at coordinate 28,960,554 of NC_068423.1, forward strand.
AACACACATTGTCTTTCTATCCAAAACACAGAGCAACAGATACACGTCCACACATTACACACACACTAATAAACCGTCATGTTCATCAGAACAACAGAGGATAGGCAATGTTTTGTTGATTTTTCAGAGTGCTTTTGATTCCATATGACATGATGGACTTTATGACAACACCCTCCACAGCAGCGTTGGGGGGAGGGGGGGGGGTAGACCAGGTTGGGGCGAGGAGAGGGACGGAAGCCAAGGTTGGGGCGAGGAGAGGGACGGAAGTCCAGGTTGGGGCGAGGAGAGGGACGGAAGCCCAGGTTGGGGCGAGGAGAGGGACGGAAGCCCAGGTTGGGGCGAGGAGAGGGACGGAAGGTTGGGGCGAGGAGAGGGACGGAAGCCCAGGTTGGGGCGAGGAGAGGGACGGAAGCCCAGGTTGGGGCGAGGAGAGGGACGGAAGCCCAGGTTGGGGCGAGGAGAGGGACGGAAGTCCAGGTTGGGGCGAGGAGAGGGACGGAAGCCCAGGTTGGGGCGAGGAGAGGGACGGAAGCCCAGGTTGGGGCGAGGAGAGGGACGGAAGCCCAGGTTGGGGCGAGGAGAGGGACGGAAGCCCAGGTTGGGGCGAGGAGATGGACGGAAGCCCAGGTTGGGGCGAGGAGATGGACGGAAGCCCAGGTTGGGGCGAGGAGAGGGACGGAAGCCCAGGTTGGGGCGAGGAGAGGGACGGAAGCCCAGGTTGGGGCGAGGAGAGGGACGGAAGCCCAGGTTGGGGCGAGGAGAGGGACGGAAGCCCAGGTTGGGGCGAAGAGGGGACGGAAGCCCAGGTTGGGGCGAAGAGAGGGACGGAAGCCCAGGTTGGGGCGAGGAGAGGGACGGAAGCCCAGGTTGGGGCGAGGAGAGGGACGGAAGCCCAGGTTGGGGCGAGGAGAGGAACGGAAGCCCAGGTTGGGGCGAGGGAAGGACGGAAGCCCAGGTTGGGGTGAGGAGAGGGACGGAAGCAAAACTGTTACATTGATGCTGTTGACCCGGATCACTGGTTGGGTGGCGATGGGTAACGATGCTTTGAGGGTGGCTGTTGTTAATGTGTGCAGAGTTGTTGACGAGCCCAGGTAGGGCGAGAGAGGGACGGAAGCTATACTGTTACATTGGGCTCGCGTCATAAAATGGATTTACTCAAACAACACATGTAGTATTAACTTATATGGGATAGGGGGCAGTATTTTCACGTCCGGATGAAAAGCGTGACCAGATTAAACTGCATGCTACTCAGCCACACCTCCTAGGATATGTATGTAGTATATTTGGATGGAAAACACTCTGAAGTTTCTAAAAACTGTTTGAATGACGTCTGTGAGTATAACAGAAAAACCTGAGAATCAAATCCAAACAGGAAGTGGGAAATCTGAGGTTTGTCGGTTTTCAACTCTTTGCTTATCCAAGTTTTTTTTTGTTTTTTTTACCTTTATTTAACCAGGCAAGTCAGTTAAGAACAAATTCTTATTTACAATGACGGCCTAGGAACAGTGGGTTAACTGCCTGTTCAGGGGCAGAACGACAGATTTGTACCTTGTCAGCTCGGGGGTTTGAACTTGTAACCTTCCGGTTACTAGTCCAACACTCTAACCACTAGGCTACCCCGCCACCCCAAGTTACAGTAGAAATGGGGTCATGTTGCACTGCCTAAGGCTTCCACTAGATGTCAACAGTCTGTAGAACCTTGTTTGATGCTTCTGCTGTGAGGTGGGGCCGAATGAGAGGGGAATGAGTCAGAGGTCTGCCAGAGAGCCATGAGCTGATCATGCACATTCACATGAGAGGTAGCTTGCTTTCCATTGCTTTTCTACAGACAAAGGAATTCTCCGGTTGGAACATTATTGAAGATGTATGTTAAAAACATCCTAAAGATTGATTCTATACATCGTTTGACATGTTTCTACGGTAACGGAACTTTTTGGACTTTTCGTCTGTACTTTCCGTTGGACTTGCACGCGCGTCGTGAGTTTAGATTGCGTACTAAAAGCGTGAACAACAAGGAGGTATTTGGACATAAATGATGGACTTTATCGAACAAATCAAACATTTACTGTGGAACTGGGATTCCTGGGAGTGCATTCTGATGAAGATCATCAAAGGTAAGTGAATATTTATAATGCTATTTCTGACTTCTGTTGACTCCAACATAGCGGATATCTCTTTGGCTTGATTTGTCGTCTGAGCGCCGCACTCAGATTATTGCACGGTTTGATTTTTCCGTAAAGTTATTTTGAAATCGGACAAAGCGGTTGCATTAACTTTTTATGGCTGCAGGGGCAGTATTGAGTAGCTTGGATGAAAAGGTGCCCATTGTAAATGGCCAACTCCTCAGTCTCAGTTGCTAATATATGCATATTATTATTCGTATGGGATAGAAAACACTCTGAAGATTCTAAAACGGTTTGAATTATGTCTGTGAGTATAACAGAACTCGTATTTCAGGCAAAAACCTGAGAAAGTCCACTTCCTGTTTGTATTTTTTCTGGGAGTGGCAGATTTTCAACCAAGCTCTTTTTTAAATTTCAGCGAGATATGGATGAGTTTTCACTTCCTACACCTTCCACTGGATGTCAACAGTCAATAGAACTTTGTCTGATGACTCTAATGTGAAGGGGGGTCGAATGAGACTGGAAATAGTCACTACTGCCACGAGTTGACCATGCATTCACTATGCGCGTTCACAGGGGAAGGACCTGCGTTCTACGGGTCATCTGAAGTCATTCTAATTCTCGGTTGGAACGTTATTCAAGATATATGTACACAACATTCTAAAGATTGACTCAGCACATGGTTTGACATGATTCTAATGACTGGTATGAAACTTTTGGACATTTCGTCACGTTATAGTGGACGCGCTTTGTGACTTTGGAATTGTTTACCAAACGCGCGAACCAAAGTAGCTAATTGGACATAAATAACGGACATTTTCAAACAAATCAAGCATTTATTGTGGACCTGGGATTCCTAGGAGTACATTCTGATGAAGTTCATCAAAGGTAAGGAAACATTTATCATGTATTTTCTGGTTTCTGTTGACTCCAACATGGCGGCTAATTTGGCTACTGTTCTGAGCGCCGTCTCAGATTATTGCATGGGTTGCTTTTTCCGTAAAAAAAATTTGAAATCTGACACAGCGGTTGCATTAAGGAGAGGTATATCTATAATTCCATGTGTATAACTTGTATTATCATTTATGATGAGTATTTCTGTTGAAATGATGTGGCTATGCAAAAGCCCTTGATGTTTTTGGAACTAGTGAATCTAATAAACCAATGTAAACTCAGATTTTTTTATATAAATATGAATTTTATCAAACAAAACATGCATGTATTGTGTAAAATGAAGTCCTATGAGTGTCATCTGATGAAGATAATTCAAGGTTAGTGATTCATTTTATCTCTATTTCTACTTTTTGTGAAAGCTATATTTCGCTGGAAAATGGCTGTTCTTATTGTGGTTTGATGGAGACCTAACATAATCGTTTGTAGTGCTTTCGCTGAAAATCATATTTGAAATCGGACACTTTGGTGGGATTAACAACAAGAACAGCTTTAAAATGGTATGAGACACATGTATGTTTGAGAAGTTTTTATTATGGGATTCTGTTGTTTTGTATTTGGTGCCCTGCAATGTCATTGGCTGTTAACGAGGTGAGACGCTACCGTCCCACATACCCTAGAGAGGTTAAACTGACCAATAAAATAACTACGTTTTTTACAAAAGGGCGAGGAGTGAGACAAGGGTGCAGTTTAAGTCCAACCCTGTTCAACATCTACATCAATGAATTATCAGTGTTGTAGGCCCGTACAGCCCCTGGACTCACCATCAAAGATGAGGTCAGATCAAGATCTACCCAGATGACCTACTGTCGCCGACAGATTACTTTGTCCTACTATCACCAACAGATCAGATGACCTTGACCTACTGTCACCAACAGATCAAGATCTACCCAGATGACCTACTGTCACCAACAGATCAAGATCTACCCTGATGACCTACTGTCGCCAACAGATCCAGATCTACCCAGATGACCTACTGTCACCAACAGATCAGATGACCTACTGTCACCAACAGATCAGATGACCTACTGTCGCCAACAGATCAAGATCTACCCAGATGACCTACTGTCCCAACAGATAACATATCAAGATCTACCCAGTCTACCCAGATGACCTGACTGTCACCAACAGATCAATGTCTACCCAGATGACCTACTGTCACCAACAGCCAACAGATCAAGGTCTACCCAGATGACCTACTGTCACCAACAGATCAAGGTCTACCCAGATGACCTACTGTCACCAACAGATCAAGGTCTACCCAGATGACCTACTGTCACCAACAGATCAAGGTCTACCCAGATGACCTACTGTCACCAACAGATCAAGGTCTACCCAGATGACCTACTGTCACCAACAGATCAAGGTCTACCCAGATGACCTACTGTCACCAACAGATCAAGGTCTACCCAGATGACCTACTGTCCCCAACAGATCAGATGACCTACTGTCCCCAACAGATCAGATGACCTACTGTCACCAACAGATCAAGGTCTACCCAGATGACCTACTGTCCCCAACAGATCAGATGACCTACTGTCACCAACAGATCAAGGTCTACAGGAACAATTTAACATTCTTTAGGAATAAATTATCAACTGGACAATCAACACCAATGTTTTTTTTTTAAACTATGTTGTGATTTTGCAGAAAACGGCCAGGTATCAGAGCAGCAGACACTCCTTCAAATGAGGAAATACCATGGTTGAACCAATGGTACAACTACCTGGGACTAAATAGTTTACAGTGTAACTCTGTGTTGTCTGTTCACACTGTGAACTCAAATGAGAACTCCGCCTACCTGGTTAAATAAAGGTGAAATAAAAAAAATAAAAAAATAAACAACTAAAAATAGAAAAACTCAGCCCACAAAGCATTTTACTCCATAAAAAAAGAAAATATTCCTATCCAAATCTAGTTCAAAATATTCAATGGTGTAATTTTACCAATTGTTACTATATGGAAGCAAAGATTGAGGTCCAACCGGTAATTACGATTATAAGCATTGGGAGAAAACCCCAATAGAAAATCTACAAACAGAATTATTACTAAATATCCAAAAGACAGTACAAAATAATGCAGAGCGGAACTCGTCCGATTCCCTTTAATTGTAAACATGAAGAAAAGGACACTAACATTTTGGCACCGTTTAAAAACGAAGTCCCAAAACATCCTTCAAAGCACTGGAAATGTAAGAGCTGAACCCTGAAAAGAGTCCCTTATGTCAGCGGTGGAAAACACTAAACAACACTATCATCCAAACACAATCAGATTGTTACAGTAAGATTACACCTAAATCAACCATTTATCGGATAAAAAAGAACTTCAAGGAGAGCTGTTCAACTGTTGTGAAGAAGGCTTCAGGGAGACCAAGACAGTCCAGCAAGCGCCAGGACCGTCTCCTAAAGTTGATTCAGCTGCGGGATCGGGGCACCACCAGTACAGAGCTTGCTCAGGAATGGCCACAGGCAGGTGTGAGTACATCTGCACACACAGTGAGGCGAAGACTTTTGGATGGCCTGGTGTCAAGAAGGGCAGCACGAAGCCACTTTTCTCCAGGAAAAACATCAGGGACAGACAGATATTCTGCAAAAGGTACAGGGATTGGACTGCTGAGGACTGGGGTAAAGTCATTTTCTCCGATGAATCCCCTTTCCGATTATTTGGGGCATCTGGAAAAAAAGCTTGTCCGGAGAAGACAAGGTGAGCGCTACCATCAGTCCTGTGTCATGCCAACAGTAAAGCATCCTGAGACCATTCATGTGTGGGGTTGCTTCTCAGCCAAGGGAGTGGGCTCACTCACAATGTTGTCTAAGAACACAGCCATGAGTAAAGAATGGTACCAACACATCCTGCGAGAGCATCTTCTCCCAACCATCCAGGAACAGTTTGGTGACGAACAATGCCTTTTCCAGCATGATGGAACACCTCGCCATAAGGCAAAAGTGACCAGGAAACGCCCCAGACCTGAATCCCATTGAGAACTTGTGGTCAATCCTCAAGAGGCAGGTGGACAATCAAAAACCCACAAGCATTGATTATGCAAGAATGGGCTGTCATCAATCATTCTCAAAACTTTTGGCCACGACTGTATTTCATGACAATAAAGCAATCTGAATGTGAATTTGAGAGAGACAGGGAGACAGAGATGGAGACAGAACAAGGCAGAGAGAGACAGAGAGAATTTTGATGAATGTATCACCTCCAGCACACTCTGCTGTCCTTGTACACACCAAATAGATCAGAGAAAAAACAAGGGAGAATGAGACAGAGAGAGAGACAGAGAGAGAGAGAATGAGAGAGAGACAGAGAGAGAGAGAGAGAAGGAGAGAGAGACAGAGAGAGAGAGAGAGAAGGAGAGAGAGACAGAGAGAGAGAGAAGGAGAGAGAGACAGAGAGAGAGAATGAGAGAGAGACAGAGAGAGAGAGAATGAGAGAGAGACAGAGAGAGAGAGAGAGAGAGAGAGAGAGAGAGAGGAGAGAGAGAGAATGAGAGAGACCGAGAGAGACCGAGAGAGACCGAGAGAGAGAATGAGAGAGAGACAGAGAGAGAGAGAATGAGAGAGAGACAGAGAGAGAGAGAGAAGGAGAGAGAGACAGAGAGAGACCGAGAGAGACCGAGAGAGACCGAGAGAGAGAAAGAGAGCGAGAGAAAGAGAGACAGAGAGAGAGAGAAAGAAAGAAAGAAAGAAAGAAAGAAAGAAAGAAAGAAAGAAAGAAAGAAAGAAAGAAAGAAAGAAAGAGAGAGGCTCTCTCTGTGTCTGTCTGTGAGAGATCACCAACCCATTCATAGAGAACCATTTTGGACAAATTGTCGTCGAGCGGTTCGGCGTCGGGCCAGCAAACAAAAGGTCACTGGTTCAAATACCAAGGCAAGGCACTTAACCTAAATATGCTCCAGGGGCACTGCACTACTGTGACTGACCCTGTAAAACAACACCTATCATACTACTATGACTGAGCCTGTAAAACAACACCTATCATACTACTGTGACTGACCCTGTAAAACAACACCTATCATACTACTATGACTGACCCTGTAAAACAACACCTATCACACTACTATGACTGACCCTGTAAAACAACACCTATCATACTACTGTGACTGACCCTGTAAAACAACACCTATCATACTACTATGACTGACCCTGTAAAACAACACCTATCATACTACTATGACTGACCCTGTATAACAACACCTATCATACTACTATGACTGACCCTGTAAAACAACACCTATCATACTACTATGACTGACCCTGTAAAGCCTGAAACACATCCACAGACAGGCAGTCTACCAGGCCAGCCTGAAACACATCCACAGACAGACAGTCTACCAGAACAGCCTGAAACACATCCACAGACATACAGTCTACCAGAACAGCCTGAAACACATCCACAGACAGACAGTCTACCAGAACAGCCTGAAACACATCCACAGACAGGTGGATCTACCAGAACAGCCTGAAACACATCCACAGACAGGTGGATCTACCAGAACAGCCTGAAACACATCCACAGACAGGTGGGTCTACCAGAACAGCCTGAAACACATCCACAGACAGGCAGTCATTCTCACTGTTTTACTAACCTTACTATGGAACTATAGTAAGCTGCACTATGAACCCAGAAACTAGCTGCACTATGAACCCAGAAACTAGCAGCACTATGAACCCAGAAACTAGCAGCACTATGAACCCAGAAACTAGCAGCACTATGAACCCAGAATCTAGCGGCACTATGAACCCAGAAACTAGCAGCACTATGAACCCAGCAGCACTATGAACCCAGAAACTAGCTGCACTATGAACCCAGAAACTAGCTGCACTATGAACCCAGAAACTAGCAGCACTATGAACCCAGAATCTAGCGGCACTATGAACCCAGAAACTAGCGGCACTATGAACCCAGAAACTAGCTGCACTATGAACCCAGAAACTAGCGGCACTATGAACCCAGAAACTAGCTGCACTATAAACCCAGAAACTAGCAGCACTATGAACCCAGAAACTAGCAGCACTATGAACCCAGAAACTAGATAAACTATGAACCCAGAAACTAGCTGCACTATGAACCCAGCAGCACCATGAACTCAGAAACTAGCTGCACTATGAACCCAGAAACTAGCTGCACTATGAACCCAGAAACTAGCTGCACTATGAACCCAGAAACTAGCTGCACTATGAACCCAGAAACTAGCTGCACTATGAACCCAGAAACTAGCAGCACTATGAACCCAGAAACTAGCAGCACTATGAACCCAGAATCTAGCGGCACTATGAACCCAGAAACTAGCAGCACTATGAACCCAGAATCTAGCGGCACTATGAACCCAGAAACTAGCTGCACTATGAACCCAGAAACTAGCTGCACTATGAACCCAGAAACTAGCTGCACTATGAACCCAGAAACTAGCTGCATTATGAACCCAGCAGCACTATGAACCCAGCAGCACTATGAACCCAGCAACTAACTGCACTATGAACCCAGCAGCACTATGAACCCAGCAGCACTATGAACCCAGCGGCACTATGAACCCAGCGGCACTATGAACCCAGCAGCACTATGAACCCAGCAGCACTATGAACCCAGCAGCACTATGAACCCAGCAGCACTATGAACCCAGCAACACTATGAACCCAGCAACTAGCAGCACTATGAACCCAGCAGCACTATGAACCCAGCAACTAGCAGCACTATGAACCCAGCAGCACTATGAACCCAGCAACTAGCAGCACTATGAACCCAGCAGCACTATGAACCCAGCAGCACTATGAACCCAGCGGCACTATGAACCCAGCAGCACTATGAACCCAGCGGCACTATGAACCCAGCAGCACTATGAACCCAGCAGCACTATGAACCCAGCAACTAGCAGCACTATGAACCCAGCAGCACTATGAACCCAGCAGCACTATGAACCCAGCAGCACTATGAACCCAGCAGCACTATGAACCCAGCAGCACTATGAATCCAGCAACTAGCAGCACTATGAACCCAGCAGCACTATGAACCCAGCAACTAGCAGCACTATGAACCCAGCAGCACTATGAACCCAGCAGCACTATGAACCCAGCGGCACTATGAACCCAGCAGCACTATGAACCCAGCAGCACTATGAACCCAGCAGCACTATGAACCCAGCAGCACTATGAACCCAGCAACTAGCAGCACTATGAACCCAGCAGCACTATGAACCCAGCAGCACTATGAACCCAGCAGCAACTATGAACCCAGCGGCACTATAATAATAATAATAATATATGCCATTTAGCAGACGCTTTTATCCAAAGCGACTTACAGTCATGTGTGCATACATTCTACGTATGGGTGGTCCCGGGGATCGAACCCACTACCCTGGCGTTACAAGCGCCATGCTCTACCAACTGAGCTACAGAAGGACCACTATGAACCCAGCAGCACTATGAACCCAGCAGCACTATGAACCCAGCAGCAACTATGAACCCAGCAGCACTATGAACCCAGCAGCACTATGAACCCAGCAGCAACTATGAACCCAGCAGCACTATGAACCCAGCAACTAGCAGCACTATGAACCCAGCAGCACTATGAACCCAGCAACTAGCAGCACTATGAACCCAGCAGCACTATGAACCCAGCAGCACTATGAACCCAGCAACTAGCAGCACTATGAACCCAGCAGCACTATGAACCCAGCAACTAGCAGCACTATGAACCCAGCAGCACTATGAACCCAGCAGCACTATGAACCCAGCGGCAGGCACTATGAACCCAGCGGCACTATGAACCCAGCGGCACTATGAACCCAGCGGCACTATGAACCCAGCGGCACTATGAACCCAGCAGCACTATGAACCCAGCAGCACTATGAACCCAGCAGCACTATGAACCCAGCAACTAGCAGCACTATGAACCCAGCAGCACTATGAACCCAGCAACTAGCAGCACTATGAACCCAGCAGCACTATGAACCCAGCGGCACTATGAACCCAGCGGCACTATGAACCCAGCGGCACTATGAACCCAGCGGCACTATGAACCCAGCGGCACTATGAACCCAGCAGCACTATGAACCCAGCAGCACTATGAACCCAGCAACTAGCAGCACTATGAACCCAGCAGCACTATGAACCCAGCAGCACTATGAACCCAGCAGCACTATGAACCCAGCAACTAGCTGCACTATGAACCCAGCAGCACTATGAACCCAGCGGCACTATGAACCCAGCGGCACTATGAACCCAGCAGCACTATGAACCCAGCAGCACTATGAACCCAGCGGCACTATGAACCCAGCGGCACTATGAACCCAGCGGCACTATGAACCCAGCGGCACTATGAACCCAGCAGCACTATGAACCCAGCGGCACTATGAACCCAGCAGCACTATGAACCCAGCGGCACTATGAACCCAGCGGCACTATGAACCCAGCGGCACTATGAACCCAGCGGCACTATGAACCCAGCAGCACTATGAACCCAGCGGCACTATGAACCCAGCGGCACTATGAACCCAGCAGCACTATGAACCCAGCAGCTGGTTGACTGGTTTGTTAAGGGTACCTTGTACACTAAGCAGATGATGATACACCAACCACAACACAAAATGTCAGTAATATATCATTACCGGGTCAATAATGATGGACTAATATATCACTACCGGGTCAATAATGATGGACTAATATATCACTACCGGGTCAATAATGATGGACTAATATATCACTACCGGGTCAATAATGATGGACTAATATATCACTACCGGGTCAATAATGATGGACTAATATATCACTACCGGGTCAATAATGATGGACTAATATATCACTACCGGGTCAATAATGATGGACTAACATATCACTACCGGGTCAATAATGATGGACTAACATATCACTACCGGGTCAATAATGATGGACTAATATATCACTACCGGGTCAATAATGATGGACTAACATATCACTACCGGGTCAATAATGATGGACTAATATATCACTACCGGGTCAATAATGATGGACTAATATATCACTACCGGGTCAATAATGATGGACTAATATATCACTACCGGGTCAATAATGATGGACTAATATATCACTACCGGGTCAATAATGATGGACTAATATACCACTACCGGTCAATAATGATGGACTAATATATCACTACCGGGTCAATAATGATAGACTAATATATCACTACCGGGTCAATAATGATGGACTAATATATCACTACCGGGTCAATAATGATGGACTAATATATCACTACCGGGTCAATAATGATAGACTAATATATCACTACCGGGTCAATAATGATGGACTAATATATCACTACCGGGTCAATAATGATGGACTAACATATCACTACCGGGTCAATAATGATGGACTAATATATCACTACCGGGTCAATAATGATGGACTAATATATCACTACCGGGTCAATAATGATGGACTAACATATCACTACCGGGTCAATAATGATGGACTAATATATCACTACCGGGTCAATAATGATGGACTAATATATCACTACCGGGTCAATAATGATGGACTAATATATCACTACCGGGTCAATAATGATGGACTAATATATCACTACCGGGTCAATAATGATAGACTAATATATCACTACCGGGTCAATAATGATGGACTAATATATCACTACCGGGTCAATAATGATGGACTAATATATCACTACCGGGTCAATAATGATGGACTAATATATCACTACCGGGTCAATAATGATGGACTAATATATCACTACCGGGTCAATAATGATGGACTAATATATCACTACCGGGTCAATAATGATGGACTAATATATCACTACCGGGTCAATAATGATGGACTAATATATCACTACCGGGTCAATAATGATGGACTAATATATCACTACCGGGTCAATAATGATGGACTAATATATCACTACCGGGTCAATAATGATGGACTAATATATCACTACCGGGTCAATAATGATGGACTAATATATCACTACCGGGTCAATAATGATGGACTAATATATCACTACCGGGTCAATAATGATGGACTAATATATCACTACCGGGTCAATAATGATGGACTAATATATCACTACCGGGTCAATAATAATGGACTAATATATCACTACCGGGTCAATAATGATGGAATAATATACCA
>NC_068423.1:28977749-28982749 GCF_023373465.1 Oncorhynchus keta
GCGCCAGGGCAGAGGGACCACGCTGCAGGTCTGTCTACAGACTGGTGTTACAGCGCCAGGGCAGAGGGACAACGCTGCAGGTCTGTCTATAGACTGGTGTTACAGCGCCAGGGCAGAGGGACACGCTGCAGGTCTGTCTATAGACTGGTGTTACAGCGCCAGGGCAGAGGGACAACGCTGCAGGTCTGTCTATAGACTGGTGTTACAGCGCCAGGGCAGAGGGACACGCTGCAGGTCTGTCTACAGACTGGTGTTACAGCGCCAGGGCAGAGGGACCACGCTGCAGGTCTGTCTACAGACTGGTGTTACAGCGCCAGGGCAGAGGGACACGCTGCAGGTCTGTCTACAGACTGGTGTTACAGCGCCAGGGCAGAGGGACACACTGCAGGTCTGTCTACAGACTGGTGTTACAGGGCAGAGGGACACGCTGCAGGTCTGTCTATAGACTGGTGTTACAGGGCCAGGGCAGAGGGACACGCTGCAGGTCTGTCTACAGACTGGTGTTACAGCGCCAGGGCAGAGGGACACGCTGCAGGTCTGCCTACAGACTGGTGTTACAGCGCCAGGGCAGAGGGACCACGCTGCAGGTCTGTCTACAGACTGGTGTTACAGCGCCAGGGCAGATGGACCACGCTGCAGGTCTGTCTACAGACTGGTGTTACAGCGCCAGGGCAGAGGGACACGCTGCAGGTCTGTCTACAGACTGGTGTTAAAGCGCCAAGGCAGAGGGACACGCTGCAGGTCTGTCTACAGACTGGTGTTACAGCGCCAGGGCAGAGGGACACGCTGCAGGTCTGTCTACAGACTGGTGTTACAGGGCCAGGGCAGAGGGACACGCTGCAGGTCTGTCTACAGACTGGTGTTACAGCGCCAGGGCAGAGGGACCACGCTGCAGGTCTGTCTACAGACTGGTGTTACAGCGCCAGGGCAGAGGGACACGCTGCAGGTCTGTCTATAGACTGGTGTTACAGCGCCAGGGCAGATGGACACGCTGCAGGTCTGTCTACAGACTGGTGTTACAGCGCCAGGGCAGAGGGACACGCTGCAGGTCTGTCTACAGACTGGTGTTACAGCGCCAGGGCAGAGGGACCATGCTGCAGGTCTGTCTACAGACTGGTATTACAGCGCCAGGGCAGAGGGACCACGCTGCAGGTCTGTCTACAGACTGGTGTTACAGTGCCAGGGCAGAGGGACCACGCTGCAGGTCTGTCTATAGACTGGTGTTACAGCGCCAGGGCAGAGGACCACGCTGCAGGTCTGTCTATAGACTGGTGTTACAGCGCCAGGGCAGAGGGACACGCTGCAGGTCTGTCTACAGACTGGTGTTACAGGGCAGAGGGACCACGCTGCTGGTCTGTCTACAGACTGGTGTTACAGGGCCAGGGCAGAGGGACACGCTGCAGGTCTGTCTACAGACTGGTGTTACAGGGCAGAGGGACACGCTGCAGGTCTGTCTATAGACTGGTGTTACAGGGCAGAGGGACCACGCTGCAGGTCTATCTACAGACTGGTGTTACAGCGCAGAGGACACGCTGCAGGTCTGTCTACAGACTGGTGTTACAGCGCCAGGGCAGAGGGACACGCTGCAGGTCTGTCTACAGACTGGTGTTACAGCGCCAGGGCAGAGGGACAACGCTGCAGGTCTGTCTATAGACTGGTGTTACAGCGCCAGGGCAGAGGGACACGCTGCAGGTCTGTCTATAGACTGGTGTTACAGCGCCAGGGCAGAGGGACAACGCTGCAGGTCTGTCTATAGACTGGTGTTACAGCGCCAGGGCAGAGGGACACGCTGCAGGTCTGTCTATAGACTGGTGTTACAGGGCAGAGGGACACGCTGCAGGTCTGTCTACAGACTGGTGTTACAGCGCCAGGGCAGAGGGACACGCTGCAGGTCTGTCTACAGACTGGTGTTACAGCGCCAGGGCAGAGGGACACGCTGCAGGTCTGTCTACAGACTGGTGTTACAGCGCCAGGGCAGAGGGACACGCTGCAGGTCTGTCTATAGACTGGTGTTACAGGGCAGAGGGACACGCTGCAGGTCTGTCTACAGACTGGTGTTACAGCGCCAGGGCAGAGGGACACGCTGCAGGTCTGTCTACAGACTGGTGTTACAGCGCCAGGGCAGAGGGACCACGCTGCAGGTCTGTCTACAGACTGGTGTTACAGCGCCAGAGCAGATGGACCACGCTGCAGGTCTGTCTACAGACTGGTGTTACAGCGCCAGGGCAGAGGGACACGCTGCAGGTCTGTCTACAGACTGGTGTTACAGCGCCAAGGCAGAGGGACACGCTGCAGGTCTGTCTACAGACTGGTGTTACAGCGCCAGGGCAGAGGGACACGCTGCAGGTCTGTCTACAGACTGGTGTTACAGGGCCAGGGCAGAGGGACACGCTGCAGGTCTGTCTACAGACTGGTGTTACAGCGCCAGGGCAGAGGACCACGCTGCAGGTCTGTCTACAGACTGGTGTTACAGCGCCAGGGCAGAGGACACGCTGCAGGTCTGTCTATAGACTGGTGTTACAGCGCCAGGGCAGATGGACACGCTGTCTGTCTACAGACTTGTGTTACAGCGCCAGGGCAGAGGGACCACGCTGCAGGTCTGTCTACAGACTGGTGTTACAGCGCCAGGGCAGAGGGACACACTGCAGGTCTGTCTACAGACTGGTGTTACAGCACCAGGGCAGAGGGACCACGCTGCAGGTCTGTCTACAGACTGGTGTTACAGGGCCAGGGCAGAGGGACACGCTGCAGGTCTGTCTACAGACTGGTGTTACAGCGCCAGGGCAGAGGGACACGCTGCAGGTCTGTCTACAGACTGGTGTTACAGGGCCAGGGCAGAGGGACACGCTGCAGGTCTGTCTACAGACTGGTGTTACAGCGCCAGGGCAGAGGGACCACGCTGCAGGTCTGTCTACAGACTGGTGTTACAGCGCCAGGGCAGAGGGACACGCTGCAGGTCTGTCTACAGACTGGTGTTACAGGGCAGAGGGACACGCTGCAGGTCTGTCTACAGACTGGTGTTACAGCGCCAGGGCAGAGGGACACGCTGCAGGTCTGTCTACAGACTGGTGTTACAGCGCCAGGGCAGAGGGACACGCTGCAGGTCTGTCTACAGACTGGTGTTACAGCGCCAGGGCAGAGGGACCACGCTGCAGGTCTGTCTACAGACTGGTGTTACAGCGCCAGGGCAGAGGGACACGCTGCAGGTCTGTCTACAGACTGGTGTTACAGCGCCAGGGCAGAGGGACCACGCTGCAGGTCTGTCTACAGACTGGTGTTACAGCGCCAGGGCAGAGGGACCACGCTGCAGGTCTGTCTACAGACTGGTGTTACAGCGCCAGGGCAGAGGGACCACGCTGCAGGTCTGTCTACAGACTGGTGTTACAGGGCAGAGGGACACGCTGCAGGTCTGTCTACAGACTGGTGTTACAGCGCCAGGGCAGAGGGACACGCTGCAGGTCTGTCTACAGACTGGTGTTACAGGGCAGAGGGACACGCTGCAGGTCTGTCTACAGACTGGTGTTACAGCGCCAGGGCAGAGGGACACGCTGCAGGTCTGTCTACAGACTGGTGTTACAGGGCAG
The DNA here is from genome assembly GCF_023373465.1 of Oncorhynchus keta. Lineage (NCBI taxonomy): Eukaryota > Metazoa > Chordata > Actinopteri > Salmoniformes > Salmonidae > Oncorhynchus > Oncorhynchus keta. Next base: position 28,981,334 of record NC_068423.1, read on the forward strand.
AGGGACACGCTGCTGGTCTGTCTACAGACTGGTGTTACAGCGCCAGGGCAGAGGGACACGCTGCAGGTCTGTCTACAGACTGGTGTTACAGCGCCAGGGCAGAGGGACACGCTGCAGGTCTGTCTACAGACTGGTGTTACAGGGCAGAGGGACACGCTGCAGGTCTGTCTACAGACTGGTGTTACAGCGCCAGGGCAGAGGGACACGCTGCAGGTCTGTCTACAGACTGGTGTTACAGCGCCAGGGCAGAGGGACACGCTGCAGGTCTGTCTACAGACTGGTGTTACAGCGCCAGGGCAGAGGGACACGCTGCAGGTCTGTCTACAGACTGGTGTTACAGCGCCAGGGCAGAGGGACACGCTGCAGGTCTGTCTACAGACTGGTGTTACAGCGCCAGGGCAGAGGGACACGCTGCAGGTCTGTCTACAGACTGGTGTTACAGCGCCAGGGCAGAGGGACACGCTGCAGGTCTGTCTACAGACTGGTGTTACAGTGCCAGGGCAGAGGGACCACGCTGCAGGTCTGTCTACAGACTGGTGTTACAGCACCAGGGCAGAGGGACCACGCTGCAGGTCTGTCTACAGACTGGTGTTACAGCGCCAGGGCAGAGGGACACGCTGCAGGTCTGTCTACAGACTGGTGTTACAGCGCCAGGGCAGAGGGACCATGCTGCAGGTCTGTCTACAGACTGGTGTTACAGCGCCAGGGCAGAGGGACACGCTGCAGGTCTGTCTACAGACTGGTGTTACAGGCCAGCAGAGGACACGCTGCAGGTCTGTCTACAGACTGGTGTTACAGCGCCAGGGCAGAGGGACCACGCTGCAGGTCTGTCTACAGACTGGTGTTACAGCACCAGGGCAGAGGGACCACGCTGCAGGTCTGTCTACAGACTGGTGTTACAGTGCCAGGGCAGAGGGACACGCTGCAGGTCTGTCTACAGACTGGTGTTACAGCGCCAGGGCAGAGGGACACGCTGCAGGTCTGTCTACAGACTGGTGTTACAGGGCAGAGGACACGCTGCAGGTCTGTCTACAGACTGGTGTTACAGCGCCAGGGCAGAGGGACACGCTGCAGGTCTGTCTACAGACTGGTGTTACAGCGCCAGGGCAGAGGGACACGCTGCAGGTCTGTCTACAGACTGGTGTTACAGCGCCAGGGCAGAGGGACACGCTGCAGGTCTGTCTACAGACTGGTGTTACAGAGCCAGGGCAGAGGGACACGCTGCAGGTCTGTCTACAGACTGGTGTTACAGGGCAGAGGGACACGCTGCAGGTCTGTCTATAGACTGGTGTTACAGGGCAGAGGGACACGCTGCAGGTCTGTCTACAGACTGGTGTTACAGCGCCAGGGCAGAGGGACACGCTGCAGGTCTGTCTATAGACTGGTGTTACAGCGCCAGGGCAGAGGGACACGCTG
>NC_068423.1:28992640-29015140 GCF_023373465.1 Oncorhynchus keta
AAGCATATTGTTAGGTATTACTGTACTGTTGGAGCTAGAAACACAAGCATATTGTTAGGTATTACTGTTGGAGTTAGAAACACAAGCATATTGTTAGGTATTACTGTTGGAGCTAGAAACACAAGCATATTGTTAGGTATTACTGTTGGAGCTAGAAACACAAGCATATTGTTAGGTATTACTGTTGGAGCTAGAAACACAAGCATATTGTTAGGTATTACTGTAATGTTGGAGCTAGAAACACAAGCATATTGTTAGGTATTACTGTTGGAGCTAGAAACACAAGCATATTGTTAGGTATTACTGTTGGAGCTAGAAACACAAGCATATTGTTAGGTATTACTGTTGGAGCTAGAAACACAAGCATATTGTTAGGTATTACTGTTGGAGTTAGAAACACAAGCATATTGCTAGGTATTACTGTTGGAGCTAGAAACACAAGCATATTGCTAGGTATTACTGTACTGTTGGAGCTAGAAGCACAAGCATATTGTTAGGTATTACTGTTGGAGCTAGAAACACAAGCATATTGTTAGGTATTACTGTTGGAGCTAGAAACACAAGCATATTGCTAGGTATTACTGTTGGAGCTAGAAACACAAGCATATTGTTAGGTATTACTGTTGGAACTAGAAACACAAGCATATTGCTAGGTATTACTGTTGGAGCTAGAAACACAAGCATATTGTTAGGTATTACTGTTGGAGCTAGAAACACAAGCATATTGTTAGGTATTACTGTTGGAGCTAGAAACACAAGCATATTGTTAGGTATTACTGTACTGTTGGAGCTAGAAACACAAGCATATTGTTAGGTATTACTGTTGGAGCTAGAAACACAAGCATATTGTTAGGTATTACTCTACTGTTGGAGCTAGAAACACAAGCATATTGTTAGGTATTACTGTTGGAGCTAGAAACACAAGCATATTGTTAGGTATTACTGTTGGAGCTAGAAACACAAGCATATTGTTAGGTATTACTGTTGGAGCTAGAAACACAAGCATATTGTTAGGTATTACTGTTGGAGCTAGAAACACAAGCATATTGTTAGGTATTACTGTTTCAGCTAGAAACACAAGCATATTACTAGGTATTACTGTACTGTTGGAACTAGAAACACAAGCATATTGCTAGGTATTACTGTACTGTTTGTTAGGTATTACTGTTGGAGCTAGAAACACAAGCATATTGTTAGGTATTACTGTTGGAGCTAGAAACACAAGCATATTGTTAGGTATTACTGTACTGTTGGAGCTAGAAACACAAGCATATTGCTAGGTATTACTGTACTGTTGGAGCTAGAAATACAAGCATATTGTTAGGTATTACTGTACTGTTGGAGCTAGAAACACAAGCATATTGTTAGGTATTACTGTTGGAGCTAGAAACACAAGCATATTGTTAGATATTACTGTTGGAGCTAGAAACACAAGCATATTGTTAGGTATTACTGTTGGAGCTAGAAACACAAGCATATTGCTAGATATTACTGTTGGTGCTAGAAACACAAGCATATTGTTAGGTATTACTGTTGGAACTAGAAACACAAGCATATTGCTAGGTATTACTGTTGGAGCTAGAAACACAAGCATATTGTTAGGTATTACTGTTGGAGCTAGAAACACAAGCATAATGTTAGGTATTACTGTTGGAGCTAGAAACACAAGTATATTGTTAGGTATTACTGTTGGAGCTAGAAACACAAGCATATTGTTAGGTATTACTGTTGGAGCTAGAAACACAAGCATATTGTTAGGTATTACTGTTGGAGCTAGAAACACAAGCATATTGTTAGGTATTACTGTTGGAGCTAGAAACACAAGCATAATGTTAGGTATTACTGTTGGAGCTAGAAACACAAACATATTGTTAGGTATTACTGTTGGAGCTAGAAACACAAGTATATTGTTAGGTATTACTGTTGGAGCTAGAAACACAAGCATATTGTTAGGTATTACTGTTGGAACTAGAAACAAAGCATATTGTTAGGTATTACTGTTGGAGCTAGAAACACAAGCATATTGTTAGGTATTACTGTTGGAACTAGAACAAGCATATTGTTAGGTATTACTGTACTGTTGGAGCTAGAAACACAAGCATATTGTTAGGTATTACTGTTGGAGCTAGAAACACAAGCATATTGTTAGGTATTACTGTACTGTTGGAGCTAGAAACACAAGCATATTGTTAGGTATTACTGTTGGAGCTAGAAACACAAGCATATTGTTAGGTATTACTGTTGGAGCTAGAAACACAAGCATATTGTTAGGTATTACTGTTGGAGCTAGAAACACAAGCATATTGTTAGGTATTACTGTTTCAGCTAGAAACACAAGCATATTACTAGGTATTACTGTACTGTTGGAACTAGAAACACAAGCATATTGCTAGGTATTACTGTACTGTTGGAGCTAGAAACACAAGCATATTGTTAGGTATTACTGTTGGAGCTAGAAACACAAGCATATTGTTAGGTATTACTGTTGGAGCTAGAAACACAAGCATATTGTTAGGTATTACTGTTTCAGCTAGAAACACAAGCATATTACTAGGTATTACTGTACTGTTGGAACTAGAAACACAAGCATATTGCTAGGTATTACTGTACTGTTGGAGCTAGAAGCACAAGCATATTGTTAGGTATTACTGTTGGAGCTAGAAACACAAGCATATTGTTAGGTATTACTGTACTGTTGGAGCTAGAAACACAAGCATATTGGTATTACTAGGTATTACTGTACTGTTGGAGCTAGAAACACAAGCATATTGTTAGGTATTACTGTACTGTTGGAGCTAGAAACACAAGCATATTGTTAGGTATTACTGTTGGAGCTAGAAACACAAGCATATTGTTAGATATTACTGTTGGAGCTAGAAACACAAGCATATTGTTAGATATTACTGTTGGAACTAGAAACACAAGCATATTGTTAGGTATTACTGTTGGAACTAGAAACACAAGCATATTGCTAGGTATTACTGTTGGAGCTAGAAACACAAGCATATTGTTAGGTATTACTGTTGGAGCTAGAAACACAAGCATATTGTTAGGTATTACTGTTGGAGCTAGAAACACAAGCATATTGCTAGGTATTACTGTTGGAGCTAGAAACACAAGCATATTGTTAGGTATTACTGTTTGGAGCTAGAAACACAAGCATAATGTTAGGTATTACTGTTGGAGCTAGAAACACAAGTATATTGTTAGGTATTACTGTTGGAGCTAGAAACACAAGCATATTGTTAGGTATTACTGTTGGAGCTAGAAACACAAGCATATTGTTAGGTATTACTGTTGGAGCTAGAAACACAAGCATATTGCTAGGTATTACTGTTGGAGCTAGAAACACAAGCATATTGTTAGGTATTACTGTTGGAACTAGAAACACAAGCATATTGCTAGGTATTACTGTTGGAGCTAGAAACACAAGCATATTGCTAGGTATTACTGTTGGAGTTAGAAACACAAGCATATTGCTAGGTATTACTGTTGGAGCTAGAAACACAAGCATATTGCTAGGTATTACTGTACTGTTGGAGCTAGAAACACAAGCATATTACTAGGTATTACTGTTGGAGCTAGAAACACAAGCATATTGTTAGGTATTACTGTTGGAGCTAGAAACACAAGCATATTGCTAGGTATTACTGTACTGTTGGAGCTAGAAGCACAAGCATATTGCTAGGTATTACTGTACTGTTGGAGCTAGAAACACAAGTATATTGCTAGGTATTACTGTTGGAGCTAGAAACACAAGCATATTGTTAGGTATTACTGTACTGTTGGAACTAGAAACACAAGCATATTACTAGGTATTACTGTTGGAGCTAGAAACACAAGCATATTGTTAGGTATTACTGTTGGAGCTAGAAACACAAGCATATTGTTAGGTATTACTGTTGGAGCTAGAAACACAAGCATATTACTAGGTATTACTGTTGGAACTAGAAACACAAGCATATTGCTAGGTATTACTGTACTGTTGGAGCTAGAAACACAAGCATATTGTTAGGTATTACTGTTGGAGCTAGAAACACAAGCATATTGTTAGGTATTACTGTTGGAGCTAGAAACACAAGCATATTACTAGGTATTACTGTTGGAACTAGAAACACAAGCATATTGCTAGGTATTACTGTACTGTTGGAGCTAGAAACACAAGCATATTGTTAGGTATTACTGAACTGTTGGAACTAGAAACACAAGCATATTGTTAGGTATTACTGTTGGAGCTAGAAACACAAGCATATTGTTAGGTATTACTGTTGGAGCTAGAAACACAAGCATATTGCTAGATATTACTGTTGGTGCTAGAAACACAAGCATATTGTTAGGTATTACTGTACTGTTGGAGCTAGAAACACAAGCATATTGCTAGGTATTACTGTTGGAGCTAGAAACACAAGCATATTGTTAGGTATTACTGTTGGAACTAGAAACACAAGCATATTGCTAGATATTACTGTTGGAGCTAGAAACACAAGCATATTGTTAGGTATTACTGTTGGAACTAGAAACACAAGCATATTGCTAGGTATTACTGTTGGAGCTAGAAACACAAGCATATTGTTAGGTATTACTGTTGGAGCTAGAAACACAAGCATATTGTTAGGTATTACTGTTGGAGTTAGAAACACAAGCATATTGCTAGATATTACTGTTGGAGCTAGAAACACAAGCATATTGCTAGGTATTACTGTACTGTTGGAGCTAGAAACACAAGCATATTGCTAGATATTACTGTTGGAGCTAGAAACACAAGTATATTGTTAGGTATTACTGTTGGAACTAGAAACACAAGCATATTGTTAGGTATTACTGTTGGAGCTAGAAACACAAGCATATTGTTAGGTATTACTGTTGGAGCTAGAAACACAAGCATATTGTTAGGTATTACTGTTGGAGCTAGAAACACAAGCATATTACTAGGTATTACTGTTGGAGCTAGAAACACAAGCATATTGCTAGGTATTACTGTTGGAGTTAGAAACACAAGCATATTGCTAGATATTACTGTTGGAGCTAGAAACACAAGCATATTGCTAGGTATTACTGTACTGTTGGAGCTAGAAACATATTGCTAAAATCCGCAAATCTGTGTGCGCGACCAATAAACGTTGATTTGATGTGTCGAGATGTTTGCTTTTGGCTTGCTTTCTAAGCCAATGAAAGCACTTGAATTGAATTGAGAGATAACAGAGAAAAAGAGGGAGAGAGAGACAGAGCGATCCCCGTGCCCTGCATACATCATCATGCTCTTAATACAGGGTGGGCTATTTACAGCTACCCAGGCAGCCAGCCCTCCCCTAACCCCTCCCTCATCCCCCTCGCTCTACCCACTCCCTCATCCCCCTCGCTCTACCCACTCCCTCATCCCCCTCGCTCTACCCACTCCCTCATCCCCCTCGCTCTACCCACTCCCTCATCCCCCTCGCACTACCCACTCCCTCATCCCCCACTCTCTACCCACTCCCTCATCCCCCACTCTCTACCCACTCCCTCATCCCCCTCGCACTACTCACTCCCTCATCCCCCACTCTCTACCCACTCCTTCATCCCCCACTCTCTACCCACTCCCTCATCCCCCACTCTCTACCCACTCCTTCATCCCCCTCGCTCTACCCACTCCCTCATCCCCCACTCTCTACCCACTCCCTCATCCCCCACTCCTTCATCCCCCACTCTCTACCCACTCCCTCATCCCCCACTCTCTACCCACTCCCTCATCCCCCACTCTCTACCCACTCGCTCATCCTAACGGAACGGTCCTACCTCCTAACTGAACATTCCTACCTCCTAACGGAACGTTCCTACCTCCTAACGGAACGGTCCTACCTCCTAACAGAGCATTCCTACCTCCTAACGGAGCATTCCTACCTCCTAACGGAACATTCCTACCTCCTAACGGAACGTTCCTACCTCCTAAAGGAACGTTCCTACCTCCTAACGGAACGGTCCTACCTCCTAACGGAACGGTCCTACCTCCTAAAGGAACGGTCCTACCTCCTAACGGAACGGTCCTACCTCCTAACGGAACGGTCCTACCTCCTAAAGGAACGGTCCTACCTCCTAACGGAACGGTCCTACCTCCTAACTGAACGGTCCTACCTCCTAACGGAACGGTCCTACCTCCTAACTGAACGGTCCTACCTCCTAACTGAACGGTCCTACCTCCTAACGGAACGGTCCTACCTCCTAAAGGAACGGTCCTACCTCCTAAAGGAACGGTCCTACCTCCTAAAGGAACGGTCCTACCTCCTAAAGGAACGGTCCTACCTCCTAACTGAACGTTCCTACCTCCTAACAGAACGGTCCTACCTCCTAACGGAACGGTCCTACCTCCTAACGGAGCATTCCTACCTCCTAACGGAAGTGCTTTACCTCCTCTGGTTTGGAGGTATTCAGAGCTCTCTGCTAAAAAGAGCTCTCTCCGAAACAGAGCTCTCTCCTAACCAGAGCTCTCTGCTAACCGGAGCTCTCTCGTAACCAGAGCTCTCTCTAAACCAGAGCTCTCTCTAAACCAGAGCTCTCTCCTAACCAGAGCTCTCTGCTAACCAGAGCTCACTGCTAACCAGAGCTCTCTCTAAACCAGAGCTCTCTCTAAACCAGAGCTCTCTCCTAACCAGAGCTCTCTCCTAACCAGAGCTCTCTGCTAACCAGAGCTCTCTCTAAACTAGAACTCTCTCTAAACCAGAGCTCTCTCTAAACCAGAGCTCTCTTTAAACCAGAGCTCTCTCTAAACCAGAGCTCTCTGCTAACCGGAGCTCCCTCTAAACCAGAGCTCTCTCTAAACCAGAGCTCTCTCCCAACCAGAGCTCTCTTTAAACCAGAACTCCTCTAAACCAGAGCTCTCTTTAAACCAGAGCTCTCTCTAAACCAGAGCTCTCTCTAAACCGGAGATCTCTCTATCTGTGATAAATGAAAAGGCAGGGAAATCACTCACATGGGACTGAACACAAAGGGGGGGTGGCTGTTTAAGCACGCAAGCGCGCGCACACACACACACACGCACGTCTGGAACTAGCGACTCAGAAAGATAGATTGACTGCAGGGTGGTGGTGACAAAGGCGGATGGACGGACCGACGGACGGGAGGAGGGAGAGCGTGATTTAATGAATGATAGACACGAGTGGAGTGTACATTTCCTGCTATACGTCTCAGGCTCAGCTGCCTGGCTTAAGGCTTCCATATTTCTGATACGATCTCTGTCTGTCTGTCTGTCTGTCTGTCTGTCTGTCTGTCTGTCTGTCTGTCTGTCTGTCTGTCTGTCTGTCTGTGTGTCTGTGTGTCTGTCTGTGTGTCTGTCTGTGTGTGTGTGTGTGTGTGTGTGTCTGTCTGTGTGTGTGTCTGTCTGTGTGTGTGTGTGTCTGTGTGTGTCTGTGTGTGTGTGTGTGTGGTCGGCTGAGTTGAAAGAGAGTCCCCCAGTCTGCATTGATCTAAGGTAATGAGTTTTTGTGGAAAGGGCCCTCTCTCTCTTCTCCCTCTCTCTCCTCTCCCTCTCTCTCTCTCTCTCTCTCTGTCTCTCTGGGTGTCTGTCTCTCTCCCTCTCTCTCTCTCTCTCTCCCTCTCTCTGTCTCCCTCTCTCTCCTCTCCCTCTCTCTCCTCTCCCTCTCTGTCTGTCTCCCTCTCTGTCTGTCTCCCTCTCTGTCTGTCTCTCCCTCTCTCTCTCTCCCTCTCTCTGTCTGTCTGTCTCTCTCTCTGTCTCCCCTCTCCCTGTCTGTCTGTCTCCTCTCCCTGTCTCTCTCTCTCCCTCTGTCTCCTCTCCTCTCCCTCTCTGTCTTCTCCCTCTCTCTCTCTCTGTCTCTCTCTCTCTCTCCCCTCTCCCTCTCTCTGTCTCCCTGTCTCTCTCTCTCTCTCTCCCTCTCTCTCCTCTCCCTCCTCTCCCTCTCTCTCTTCTCCCCCTCCCTCCTCTCCCTCACTCTCTCCTCACTGTCTCTCCTCTCCCTCCTCTCCCTCTCTCTCCTCTCCCTCTCCCTCTCTCTCTTCTCACTCTCTCTCCTCTCCCTCTCTCCCTCTCTCTCCTCTCCCTCTCTCTCCTCTCCCTCTCTCTCCTCTCCCTCTCTCTCTTCTCCCCCTCCCTCATCTCCCTCTCTCTCCTCTCCCTCTCTCTCCTCTCCCTCTCTCTCTTCTCCCCCTCCCTCCTCTCCCTCTCTCTCCTCTCCCTCTCTCTCTCTTGCTGTGTCTTCTACGCTCTTTCTCCCCCTCCCACCCAATGGACAGCCCACCTCACACCATATTTATTATCAGGTTAGAGACATCACTGTGGGATTGAATCCTTTCATCCTTACAACCGGTTCTTTCATTGAACTGGGTTCAAGAAACGATTATGTTTTATAACGAGGCTATATAATTATAGCATTTCATCTTCATGCATGTTTTTATTTTTTTATTTTAACAACTCTATTTGGCTGAATGTAATAATAACTAGCACAAAAAAAACAAGTTGTCAAAAACATGGCTAGGAAAGTACAATCACATTTTTATAATTGAACATACCGGAATTGTTGTCTCTATTAGTTACGAGGAGGCAAAAAATAATTATGTTCTTCTTTGTGACATCACAGCAGCTGCACGTCTCCATCAGCTGATTCTAGATCAGCACTCCTCCTCTGAATACAGCATTGTAAAGAGTCTCAGAGCAAGAGCGCTGATCTAGGATCAGGTCCCCACTGTCCATGCTAAACTAATGCTAAAATAAATATATAATAACAACTGATTCTAGATCAGGGTTCCTACTCTGAGAACATCGGACTTGGGGACCTCCATTTAACAATACATATCTGCGTGCGCCATTTCTTAAAATATTGCCTGCGTCTAAAAATGATGAAGATTTATAAACTTGGCGCACGACAGACATGCGTTTGTTTCCCGTTACGAATCAGAACCTGTCGTAGTTCCGAATCAGACCCTGTCGTAGTTCCGAATCAGACCCTGTCGTAGTTCCGAATCAGACCCTGTCGTAGTTCCGAATCAGACCCTGTCGTAGTTCCGAATCAGACCCTGTCGTAGTTCCGAATCAGACCCTGTCGTAGTTCCTCCAGACCCTGTCGTATTGTTCCGAATCAGACCCTGTCGTAGTTCCCCAGATCCTGTCGCAGTTCCGAATCAGACCCTGTCGTAGTTCCGAATCAGACCCTGTCGTCTTCCGAATCAGACCCTGTCGTAGTTCCTCTCAGACCCTGTCGCAGTTCCTTCAGACCCTGTCGTAGTTCTCAGACCCTGTCGCAGTTCCAATCAGACCCTGTCGTAGTTCCGAATCAGATCCTGTCGCAGTTCCCTCATCAGAACCTGTCGTAGTTCCGAATCAGACCCTGTCGTAGTTCCGAATCAGACCCTGTCGTAGTTCCGAATCAGACCCTGTCGTAGTTCCGAATCAGACCCTGTCGTAAACTCCGCGCTGTTGTGAACCAGCGTCATAGTTCCGCCTGGAAAACTCCCATCGTTTACATTTGTGACAATGTACACCTGTATTTGTTCTAAAAGAAAGAGCCGTAGGAAAATTACATCACATGTTCTCCGAGGTGTAGCCAGTCGGCAGAAAGTTTCGGAGAGACTTTCACCGAAGTGACTGTTTCTAAAATAACGACAAATTGTAGTGAAGTTTGCAGAACATGTTATTTAATTAACAATGGTTTATTTACTCCCTCCCTCCCCCCAAACCGAAATATTCCTCACAACCCGCGAATTCGGAAACATTGTCAAGGCCCACTCCCTGTCTGTTCTACCATATTTGTTATAATGTTGCCAACATTTAAAAAAAATGCGATATCATATTGTACAAAGGCTGATGCAACTAACACTGCAAAACAACGCAAAAAAATGTAATCAGTGTTATTTCCTGACACAGTCTACACAGGACCTTCTATTCAGCCGGTTTGTGTTGGCGGGAGATTCGGCTTGCCTGTTGACAATAAGAAAGAGAGTCCCAAAACCTCTCTGCCAATAAGAGAGTCCCAAAACCTCTCTGCCAATAAGAAAGAGAGTTCCAAACCTCTCTGCCAATAACAAAGAGAGTTCCAAACCTCTCTGCCAATAACAAAGAGAGTTCCAAACCTCTCTGCCAATAACAAAGAGAGTTCCAAACCTCTCTGCCAATAACAAAGAGAGTTCCAAACCTCTCTGCCAATAACAAAGAGAGTTCCAAACCTCTCTGCCAATAAGAAAGAGAGTCCCAAACTTCTCTGCCAATAACAAAGAGAGTTCCAAACCTCTCTGCCGATAACAAAGAGAGTTCCATACCTCTCTGCCGATAACAAAGAGAGTCCCAAACCTCTCTGCCAATAACAAAGAGAGTTCCAAACCTCTCTGCCAATAACAAAGAGAGTTCCAAACCTCTCTGCCAATAAGAAAGAGAGTTCCAAACCTCTCTGCCAATAAGAAAGAGAGTCCCAAACCTCTCTGCCAATAACAAAGATAGTTCCAAACCTCTCTGCCAATAACAAAGAGAGTTCCAAACCTCTCTGCCAATAAGAAAGAGAGTCCCAAACCTCTCTGTCAATAAGAAAGAGAGTCCCAAACCTCTCTGCCAATAAGAAAGAGAGTCCCAAACCTCTCTGCCAATAAGAAAGAGAGTTCCAAACCTCTCTGCCAATAAGAAAGAGAGTCCCAAACCTCTCTGCCAATAAGAAAGAGAGTCCCAAACCTCTCTGCCAATAAGAAAGAGAGTTCCAAACCTCTCTGCCAATAACAAAGAGAGTTCCAAACCTCTCTGCCAATAACAAAGAGAGTTCCAAACCTCTCTGCCAATAACAAAGAGAGTTCCAAACCTCTCTGCCAATAACAAAGAGAGTTCCAAACATCTTGCCAATAACAAAGAGAGTTCCAAACCTCTCTGCCAATAACAAAGAGAGTTCCAAACCTCTCTGCCAATAACAAAGAGAGTTCCAAACCTCTCTGCCAATAAGAAAGAGAGTCCCAAACCTCTCTGCCAATAACAAAGAGAGTTCCAAACCTCTCTGCCAATAACAAAGAGAGTTCCAAACCTCTCTGCCAATAAGAAAGAGAGTTCCAAACCTCTCTGCCAATAAGAAAGAGAGTTCCAAACCTCTCTGCCAATAAGAAAGAGAGTCCCAAACCTCTCTGCCAATAAGAAAGAGAGTCCCAAACCTCTCTGCCAATAACAAAGAGAGTTCCAAACCTCTCTGCCAATAACAAAGAGAGTTCCAAACCTCTCTGCCAATAACAAAGAGAGTTCCAAACCTCTCTGCCAATAACAAAGAGAGTTCCAAACCTCTCTGCCAATAACAAAGAGAGTTCCAAACCTCTCTGCCAATAACAAAGAGAGTTCCAAACCTCTCTGCCAATAACAAAGAGAGTTCCAAACCTCTCTGCCAATAACAAAGAGAGTTCCAAACCTCTCTGCCAATAAGAAAGAGAGTCCCAAACCTCTCTGCCAATAACAAAGAGAGTTCCAAACCTCTCTGCCAATAACAAAGAGAGTTCCAAACCTCTCTGCCAATAACAAAGAGAGTTCCAAACCTCTCTGCCAATAACAAAGAGAGTTCCAAACCTCTCTGCCAATAAGAAAGAGAGTCCCAAACCTCTCTGCCAATAAGAAAGAGAGTCCCAAACCTCTCTGCCAATAACAAAGAGAGTTCCAAACCTCTCTGCCAATAACAAAGAGAGTTCCAAACCTCTCTGCCAATAACAAAGAGAGTTCCAAACCTCTCTGCCAATTACAGCTAGTTTTCCCCACTCAGACAACTGGCAGACAGTCCTAGCAAAAGTATTGCTTGAGAAATATTATTCAGCTAAAAAGCTGTTTTTGTCTATTTTTAATGGAAAACTAATATTTACACAAAATACTAGGCTGTTGCCATGCAACAGTTGTACATGGAACATGAAGCACATCATTTCAAATAACTTTTTTTTAAAAATAAATGCCAACATTTGCGTGTAAACTGGTGCACGCACATTTGGGGGGTATATTTTTTTTACATAAGCAGCATTTATAAATGTGGTTCCTGGTTTCAATCTGACCGACAATTTTAAACGCAGGTTAGCAACAATAATAACCTTTTCCAGCATAATAAAAGGACCAAAACATTATAAAAAGGGGATTGATGTCCATGTCAACACAAATACCACAGCTCAGTGTCCATGTCAACACAAATACCACAGCTCAGTGTCCATATCAACACAAATACCACAGCTCAGTGTCCATGTCAACACAAATACCACAGCTCAATGTCCATGTCAACACAAATACCACAGCTCAGTGTCCATGTCAACACAAATACCACAGCTCAGTGTCCATGTCAACACAAATACCACAGCTCAGTGTCCATATCAACACAAATACCACAGCTCAGTGTCCATGTCAACACAAATACCACAGCTCAGTGTCCATATCAACACAAATACCACAGCTCAGTGTCCATATCAACACAAATACCACAGCTCAGTGTCCATATCAACACAAATACCACAGCTCAATGTCCATGTCAACACAAATACCACAGCTCAGTGTCCATGTCAACACAAATACCACAGCTCAGTGTCCATATCAACACAAATACCACAGCTCAGTGTCCATATCAACACAAATACCACAGCTCAGTGTCCATATCAACACAAATACCACAGCTCAGTGTCCATGTCAACACAAATACCACAGCTCAATGTCCATATCAACACAAATACCACAGCTCAGTGTCCATATCAACACAAATACCACAGCTCAATGTCCATATCAACACAAATACCACAGCTCAATGTCCATATCAACACAAATACCACAGCTCAATGTCCATATCAACACAAATACCACAGCTCAATGTCCATATCAAACAAATACCACAGCTCAATGTCCATATCAACACAAATACCACAGCTCAATGTCCATATCAACACAAATACCACAGCTCAATGTCCATGTCAACACAAATACCACAGCTCAGTGTCCATATCAACACAAATACCACAGCTCAATGTCCATATCAACACAAATACCAAGCTCAATGTCCATATCAACACAAATACCACAGCTCAATGTCCATATCAACACAAATACCACAGCTCAATGTCCATATCAAAACAAATACCACAGCTCAATGTCCATATCAACACAAATACCACAGCTCAATGTCCATATCAACACAAATACCACAGCTCAATGTCCATATCAACACAAATACCACAGCTCAATGTCCATATCAACACAAATACCACAGCTCAATGTCCATATCAAAACAAATACCACAGCTCAATGTCCATATCAACACAAATACCACAGCTCAATGTCCATATCAACACAAATACCACAGCTCAATGTCCATATCAACACAAATACCACAGCTCAGTGTCCATGTCAACACAAATACCACAGCTCAATGTCCATATCAACACAAATACCACAGCTCAGTGTCCATATCAACACAAATACCACAGCTCAATGTCCATATCAACACAAATACCACAGCTCAATGTCCATATCAACACAAATACCACAGCTCAATGTCCATATCAACACAAATACCACAGCTCAGTGTCCATATCAACACAAATACCACAGCTCAATGTCCATGTCAACACAAATACCACAGCTCAAATACACTTGTAATGTATTCAGACCCCTTCACTTTTTCCACATTTTTGTTACATTACAGCCTTATTCTAAAAGTGATTAAATAACTAAAAATCCTCAATCTTCACACAATACCTCATAATGATATCACAATACCCCCATTATGACATCACAATACCCAATAATGACATCACAATACCCCATAATGACATCACAATACCCCACATAATGACAAGTGAAAACAGTTTTTTTTAGAATTTTTGGCAAATTTATTACAAATCAAAAAACTGAAATACGTTCTTTACATAAGTATTCAGACCCTTTGCTATGAGACTCGAAATTAAGCTCAGGTACATCCTGTTTCCATTGACCATCCTTGAGATGTTTCTACAACTTGATTAGAGTCCACCTGTGGTAAATTCAATTGATTGGACATGATTTAAAAAGGCACACAGCTGTCTATATAAAAAGGTCCCACAGTTGACAGTGCAGGTCAGAGCAAAAAAACAAGCAATGAGGTTGAAGGAATTGAAGGAATTGTCCGTAGAGCTCCGAGACAGGATTGTCACGTGTAGTAGACCTTACAGGTCTGGGGAAGGGTACAAAAATATGTCTGCAGCATTGAAGGTCCCCAAGAACACAGTGGCCTCCATCATTCTGCCGCATTGAAGGTCCCCAAGAACACAGTGGCCTCCATCATTCTGCAGCATTGAAGGTCCCCAAGAACACAGTGGCCTCCATAATTCTGCAGCATTGAAGGTCCCCAAGAACACAGTGGCCTCCATCATTCTGCAGCATTGAAGGTCCCCAAGAACACAGTGGCCTCCATCATTCTGCAGCATTGACGGTCCCCAAGAACACAGTGGCCTCCATCATTCTGCAGCATTAAAGGTCCCCAAGAGCACAGTGGCCTCCATAATTCTTAAATGGAAGAAGTTTAGAACCACCTAGACTCTTCCTAGAGCTGGCCGCCGGGTCAAACTGACCAATCAGGGGAGAAGAGCCTTGATCAAGGACGTGACCAAGAACCCGAGGACAGAACTCCAGTGTTCCTCTGTGGAAATGAGAGAAACTTCCAGAAGGACAACCATCTCTGCAGCACTCCACCAATCAGGCCTTTATGGTAGAGTGGTCAGACAGAAGCCACTCCTCAGTAAAAGGCACATAACAGCCTGCTTGGAGATTTCCAAAAGGCACCTAATGACTCTCAAACCATGAACACAAGATTATCTGGTCTGATGAAACCAAGATTGAACTCTTTGGCCTGAATGCCAAGCATCACGTCTGGAGGAAACCCGGCACTATCCCTACGGTGAAGCATGGTGGTGGCAGCATCACGCTGTGGGGATGTTTTCCAGCGGCAGGGACTGGGAGACTAGTCAGGATCGAGTGAAAAATGAACGGACCAAAGTACAGAGAGATCCTTGATGAAGTCCTGAGTGCTCTGGAGCAGGTTCTCAGACTGGGGCGACGCTTCACATTCCAACAGTACAACGAGCCTAAATACACAGCCAAGATAACGCAGGACAAGTCTCTGAATGTCCATCTCTGGACAGACCTGAAAACAGCTGTGCAGCAACGCTTCTCATCCAACCTGACAGAGATGAGAGGATCTGTAGAGATGAAACTCCCCAAATACAGGTGTGCCAAGCTTGTAGCGTCAAACCCAAGAAGACTGGATGCTGTAATCGCTGCCAAAGGTGCTTCAACAAAGTACTGAGTAAAGGTTCTGAATGTAAATGTTTCTTTTGCTTGTGTGTGTGTGTGTGTGTGTGTGTGTGTGTGTGTGTGTGTGTGTGTGTGTGTGTGTGTGTGTGTGTGTGTGTGTGTGTGTGTGTGTGTGTGTGTGTGTGTGTGTGTGTGTGTGTGTGTGTGTGTGTGTGTGTGTGTGTGTGTGTGTGTGTGTGTGTGCGTGTGTGCGTGCGCGTGCGCGCGCGTGTGTGTGTGTGTGTGTGTGAGCGTGTGTGGTCCTTCTGTAGCTCAGTTGGTAGAGCATGGCGTTTGTAACGCCAGGGTAGTGGGTTCGATTCCCGGGACCACCCATACGTAGAATGTATGCACACATGACTGTAAGTCGCTTTGGATAAAAGCGTCTGCTAAATGGCATATATTATTATTATTATGTGCGCGCGTGTGTGTGTGTGTAGATTGACGAGGGGGGGTTGGGAAAAACTATTGAATCTATTTTAGAATAAGGCTGTTTACGTAACACTATTTGGAAAGGGTCAGAAAACATTCAGAAGGTATTTTACAGCATAAGACATTGACCTTGATTGACCAAAACATTATAAAAGGCGATTTAAGGCAACAGGCAGTAAATATCTAATAATATTTTAAATAGGGGAAATTAAGAAGGATGATATGGCAAAACAAAGTGAAGACCTCAGATGAACGTCAGGGCATTGTAGCCTGGCAAACACCACTGGGCTGCGTGTGTGTGTGTGATTCTACAACTGAACAATTAGGATATTAGAGGAAACGGACTCTCATTTTTTTTTTAAATTTGACCTTTATTTAACCAGGCAAGTCAGTTAAGAACATATTCTTATTTTCAATGACGGTCTAGGAACAGTGGGTTAACTGCCTGTTTAGGGGCAGAACGACAGATTTGTACCTTGTCAGCTCGGGGGTTTGAACTCGCAACCTTCCGGTTACTAGTCCAACGCTCTAACCACTAGGCTACCCTGCCGTCCCTACGCTCTAACCACTAGGCTACCCTGCCGTCCCTACGCTCTAACCACTAGGCTACCCTGCCGTCCCTACGCTCTAACCACTAGGCTACCCTGCCGTCCCTACGCTCTAACCACTAGGCTACCCTGCCGTCCCTACGCTCTAACCACTAGGCTACCCTGCCGTCCCTACACTCTAACCACTAGGCTACCCTGCCGTCCCTACACTCTAACCACTAGGCTACCCTGCCGTCCCTACACTCTAACCACTAGGCTACCCTGCCGTCCCTACACTCTAACCACTAGGCAACCTGCCGTCCCTACACTCTAACCACTAGGCTACCTGCCGTCCCTACACTCTAACCACTAGGCTACCTACCGTCCCTACACTCTAACCACTAGGCTACCCTGCCGTCCCTACACTCTAACCACTAGGCTACGCTTCCTCCACAGAGAGGTTGTAGTCCAACCCTATTCCCCGCATTTGGGCCCTCTTCAAAAGTAATGAACTCCCACTAAGGAGGGTCTACTGTCTCCCACTAAGGAGGGTCTGCTGTCTCCCACTAAGGAGGGTCTACTGTCTCCCACTAAGGAGGGTCTGCTGTCTCCCACTAAGGAGGGTCTGCTGTCTCCCACTAAGGAGGGTCTGTTGTCTCCCACTAAGGAGGGTCTGCTGTCTCCCACTAAGGACGGTCTGCTGTCTCCCACTAAGGAGGGTCTGTTGTCTCCCACTAAGGAGGGTCTGCTGTCTCCCACTAAGGAGGGTCTGTTGTCTCCCACTAAGGAGGGTCTGCTGTCTCCCACTAAGGAGGGTCTGCTGTCTCCCACTAAGGAGGGTCTGCTGTCTCCCACTAAGGACGGTCTGCTGTCTCCCACTAAGGAGGGTCTGTTGTCTCCCACTAAGGAGGGTCTGCTGTCTCCCACTAAGGAGGGTCTGTTGTCTCCCACTAAGGAGGGTCTGTTGTCTCCCACTAAGGAGGGTCTGTTGTCTCCCACTAAGGAGGGTCTGCTGTCTCCCACTAAGGAGGGTCTGTTGTCTCCCACTAAGGAGGGTCTGCTGTCTCCCACTAAGGAGGGTCTGTTGTCTCCCACTAAGGAGGGTCTGCTGTCTCCCACTAAGGAGGGTCTGCTGTCTCCCACTAAGGAGGGTCTGCTGTCTCCCACTAAGGAGGGTCTGTTGTCTCCACTAAGGAGGGTCTGCTGTCTCCCACTAAGGAGGGTCTGCTGTCTCCCACTAAGGAGGGTCTGCTGTCTCCCACTAAGGAGGGTCTGCTGTCTCCCACTAAGGAGGGTCTGCTGTCTCCCACTAAGGAGGGTCTGCTGTCTCCCACTAAGGACGGTCTGCTGTCTCCCACTAAGGAGGGTCTGCTGTCTCCCACTAAGGACGGTCTGCTGTCTCCCACTAAGGAGGGTCTGTTGTCTCCCACTAAGGACGGTCTGCTGTCTCCCACTAAGGAGGGTCTGCTGTCTCCCACTAAGGAGGGTCTGCTGTCTCTCACTAAGGAGGGTCTGCTATCTCCCACTAAGGAGGGTCTACTGTCTCCCACTAAGGAGGGTCTACTGTCTCCCACTAAGGAGGGTCTGCTGTAGACAGATGACCTGATGCTGCTGTCTCCCACTAAGGAGGGTCTGCTGTCTCCCACTAAGGAGGGTCTGCTGTCTCCCACTAAGGACGGTCTGCTGTCTCCCACTAAGGAGGGTCTGCTGTCTCCCACTAAGGAGGGTCTGCTGTAGACAGATGACCTGATGCTGCTGTCTCCCACTAAGGAGGGTCTGCTGTCTCCCACTAAGGAGGGTCTGCTGTAGACAGATGACCTGATGCTGCTGTCTCCCACTAAGGAGGGTCTGCTGTCTCCCACTAAGGAGGGTCTGCTGTAGACAGATGACCTGATGCTGCTGTCTCCCACTAAGGAGGGTCTGCTGTAGACAGATGACCTGATGCTGCTGTCTCCCACTAAGGAGGGTCTGCTGTCTCCCACTAAGGAGGGTCTGCTGTAGACAGATGACCTGATGCTGCTGTCTCCCACTAAGGAGGGTCTGCTGTCTACCACTAAGGAGGGTCTGCTGTAGACAGATGACCTGATGCTGCTGTCTCCCACTAAGGAGGGTCTGCTGTCTCCCACTAAGGAGGGTCTGCTGTCTCCCACTAAGGACGGTCTGCTGTCTCCCACTAAGGAGGGTCTGCTGTCTCCCACTAAGGACGGTCTGCTGTCTCCCACTAAGGAGGGTCTGTTGTCTCCCACTAAGGAGGGTCTGCTGTCTCCCACTAAGGAGGGTCTGCTGTCTCCCACTAAGGAGGGTCTGCTGTCTCCCACTAAGGAGGGTCTGCTGTCTCCCTCCCACTAAGGAGGGTCTGTTGTCTCCCACTAAGGAGGGTCTGTCTGTGTCTCCCACTAAGGACGGTCTGCTGTCTCCCAAGGAGGGTCTGCTGTCTCCCACTAAGGAGGGTCTGCTGTCTCCCACTAAGGAGGGTCTGCTGTCTCCCACTAAGGAGGGTCTGCTGTCTCCCACTAAGGAGGGTCTGCTGCATCCCACTGTCTCCCAGGAGGACGTGCTGTCTCCCACTAAGGAGGAACTGGAGGGTGTCCCCACTAAGGAGGGTCTGCTGTCTCCCACTAAGGAGGGTCTGCTGTCTCCCACTAAGGAGGGTCTGCTGTCTCCCACTAAGGAGGAGTTACAGCAGCACCTAGATCATCTGCACAGGTTCTGTCAGACCTGGACTCTGACCGTTAACCTAAAGAAAAGTAATGACAAAAATGATATTCTAAAAGAGGTCCGGAAATCAGGATGACAAATATAAATTCTATTTGGACACAGTTCTATTAGAACACACCAAAAACGAGATGTATCGAGGACTAAATATCAGCAACACAGGAAGCTTTCACATGTGAACGAGATGAGAGACATAAAGAACATTCTATGCCATTAAACAGAACACTAAAATGAGAATTCCAATTCCAGAATCTGGCTCAACATTCTCGAACCAATTTCTTTACATAGGAGTTAAGTAAAGGGCCTCGCTCTCTAACAATGCATTTACCAAATGGGACAAACATCTAATCGAAATACTTAACGCAGAGTTTTGCCAGACTGTATTACAAATACAAAGAATAACTGTAAATAACGCCTGTAGAGCAGAACTGGGCCAAAACGACCTCCTCAATCAAATAGAAAAAGAGCCAGCACATTTTACAACCATCTTCATCACTCTTCATCACACAGCCCTAGAATGTCAAGAGATGAAACAATAGAAGAGTCTCTTCAGCCAGCTGGTTCTGAGGCTCAGTTCACTAAACCAAACCAACCCCATAGAGACTCAGGACAGCACTCAGCCAGCTGGTTCTGAGGCTCAGTTCACTAAACCAAACCAACCCCATAGAGACTCAGGACAGCACTCAGCCAGCTGGTTCTGAGGCTCAGTTCACTAACCCAAACCAACCCCATAGAGACTCAGGACAGCACTCAGCCAGCTGGTTCTGAGGCTCAGTTCACTAACCCAAACCAACCCCATAGAGACTCAGGACAGCACTCAGCCAGCTGGTTCTGAGGCTCAGTTCACTAACCCAAACCAACCCCATAGAGACTCAATCTGGCCCAACCAAATCATCAAAAACACATCACCTAGTGGAAAGAGCGAGGAGAGAGAGTCGTATCCCTGTACTGTGAGACAGGGAGGGAGACAGAGTACTGTACTGTGAGACAGGGAGGGAGACAGAGTACTCTACTGTGAGACAGGGAGGGAGACAGAGTACTGTACTGTGAGACAGGGAGGGAGACAGAGTACTCTACTGTGAGACAGGGAGGGAACACTGTGTTTTAAGGTTTGCTGCTACAGCTGGACACTACAATAGAATATGAGGTAAAAGAAGACATGAAATCCTCAATATACATATTTATATATAAATAAATGGTGGGACCAACAACAATATTAATAGTAGTAGTGGACATGGGATTACCATTAACAACAACTACAACAACAATAGTAATAGTAGTAGTGGACATGGGATTACCATTAACAACAACTACAACAGCAATATTAATAGTAGTAGTGGACATGGGATTACCATTAACAACATCTACAACAACAATATTAATAGTAGTAGTGGACATGGGATTACCATTAACAACAACTACAACAACAATATTAATAGTAGTAGTGGACATGGGATTACCATTAACAACAACTACAACAACAATATTAATAGTAGTAGTGGACATGGGATTACCATTAACAACAACTACAACAGCAATATTAATAGTAGTAGTGGACATGGGATTACCATTAACAACATCTACAACAACAATATTAATAGTAGTAGTGGACATGGGATTACCATTAACAACAACTACAACAACAATAATAATAGTAGTAGTGGACATGGGATTACCATTAACAACAACTACAACAACAATTAATAGTAGTAGTAGTGGACATGGGATTACCATTAACAACAACTACAACAACAATAATAATAGTAGTAGTGGACATGGGATTACCATTAACAACAAACTAAATTACATTAACAATAATAATAGTAGTAGTGGACATGGGATTACCATTAACAACAACTACAACAACAATAATAATAGTAGTAGTGGACATGGGATTACCATTAACAACAACTACAACAACAATAATAATAGTAGTAGTGGACATGGGATTACCATTAACAACAACTACAACAACAATAATAATAGTAGTAGTGGACATGGGATTACCATTAACAACAACTACAACAACAATAGTAATAGTAGTAGTGGGGATTACATGGGATTACCATTAACAACAACTACAACAACAATAATAATAGTAGTAGTGGACATGGGATTACCATTAACAACAACTACAACAACAATAATAATAGTAGTAGTGGACATGGGATTACCATTAACAACAACTACAACAAATAATAATAGTAGTAGTGGACATGGGATTACCATTAACAACATACAACAACAATACTACAACAACAATAATAATAGTAGTAGTGGACATGGGATTACCATTAACAACAACTACAACAACAATAATAATAGTAGTAGTGGACATGGGATTACCATTAACAACAACTACAACAACAATAATAATAGTAGTAGTGGACATGGGATTACCATTAACAACAACTACAACAACAATAATAATAGTAGTGGAGGGATGGACATGGGATTACCATTAACAACAACTACAACAACAATAATAATAGTAGTAGTGGACATGGGATTACCATTAACAACAACTACAACAACAATAATAATAGTAGTAGTGGACATGGGATTACCATTAACAACAACTACAACAACAATAATAATAGTAGTAGTGGACATGGGATTACCATTAACAACAACTACAACAACAATATTAATAGTAGTAGTGGACATGGGATTACCATTAACAACAACTACAACAACAATAATAATAGTAGTAGTGGACATGGGATTACCATTAACAACAACTACAACAACAATATTAATAGTAGTACCATTAACAACAACAACAACAATAATAATAGTAGTGGACATGGGATTACCATTAACAACAACTACAACAGCAGCAATAATAGTAGTAGTGGACATGGGATTACCATTAACAACAACTACAACAACAATAATAATAGTAGTAGTGGACATGGGATTACCATTAACAACAACTACAACAACAATATTAATAGTAGTAGTGGACATGGGATTACCATTAACAACAACTACAACAACAATAATAATAGTAGTAGTGGACATGGGATTACCATTAACAACAACTACAACAACAATATTAATAGTAGTAGTGGACATGGGATTACCATTAACAACAACTACAACAACAATAATAATAGTAGTAGTGGACATGGGATTACCATTAACAACAACTACAACAACAATAAATAGTAGTAGTGGACATGGGATTACCATTAACAACAACTACAACAACAATAATAATAGTAGTAGTGGACATGGGATTACCATTAACAACAACTACAACAACAATAATAATAGTAGTAGTGGACATGGGATTACCATTAACAACAACTAACAACAATAATAATAGTAGTAGTGGACATGGGATTACCATTAACAACAACTACAACAACAATATTAATAGTAGTAGTGGACATGGGATTACCATTAACAACAACTACAACAACAATAATAATAGTAGTAGTGGACATGGGATTACCATTAACAACAACTACAATTACCATTAACAACAACTACAACAATATTAATAGTAGTAGTGGACATGGGATTACCATTAACAACAACTACAACAACAATAATAATAGTAGTAGTGGACATGGGATTACCATT